>NW_006796397.1:2077657-2117379 GCF_000442215.2 Lipotes vexillifer
CGGTTCAGGGAACACATGCACAGATAGGAAAGCAAGCAAATTATTTAATGATTACTTTTAAAAAATATGTCACTGTGCAGAAAAGTGTTTGGAGATACATTGAAGGCCTGTGTCACTGTGTGACTCTGCTTCATTATCACTTCAATGGCCATGAATCCAGGGGGTGGGAACAAACATTTCATACAAAAATAATGACTTTAGCCCTTGGACCCTCACCCCAATATTTTAGAAAATCATGTTCTTGCCTTAAAGCAGTGCTTTTTTGTACCTCAAACATTTGATGAGCTGTTTTCAGCAGTAAAACTGAATGAGCGTTTAGTTGGTTTTCTCCATTCCTGATGAAGTGTTACCATTAACATAGTCTCCCCATATTCCACCTTAAAAAAACATTTACAGTGGGATAAAATAAAAACACATCAATGGAAAGATGGTTTTCACTTGGCCATGCTGAGTGAATTTTAAATTTCCCTTTTCACAATGCAGTAATTGCCAGGGAACTCTGAGGGCGGATTAATGCTTTTCTGGTACATCAGTGTATCAGAACATGGGCAACAACAGCTGCAGCAAATTCCCCTGACTGAGAAGAATTACAAGTATTATCACCTAGATCATTAAACTGGGTTCATAGATTGCAGAATGTCTTCAATCAATTCATCTTAGATAACTTGAAGCCAGCTGGACCCCCTCAGTGAGAACGACTTAATTGGCCAATAAGTGGCTGGAAAAGGTGCATGCTATTTGGTAAAATTACTGAGTGAGCAAGTGATTACACTTTGGAGAAGCAGGAGTGTAGCCTGCAGGTCAGCCCTTGTGGAGAGGGCTAAGTTAATGTCCACTATTAAGTGCTGCTATAAAAAATGGTAGCTTCCTTGGAGCTCAGATGGAAAAGAGGATTCAGGTCAGGCTTCAGCTGATGGAGTGGGTGAGAGGCAGACATTTATCATCTCTTTGGCCTCATTTCTGCCTTGGTAATAGTCCCACACTAACCACTCTGGCAGTTGCCTGATTTTCTGTCTCCCTTTCGTTTTATTGGCATAACTAAAAATATTGCCCTAGCCAACGAATCCATCTGGAAGGAAAAACCACTTTTTCCTCAATCATGTCCCAAGAGTCTTTTCCACAGAAAGGTTAAGGAATCAAGAGGCTGAAGAACACACCGTCTACACATACATATCAATAATTATTCTCTCCCTCTAGTGAGGAGATTATTGTGTGCACGTTAGATGTCTATATTTTATCAGCGCAGTTTAAGAAAATGGGCAAATCAAAATTGAAATATGTTATCAGACTGTTGGCAGAAATTGTTAAATAAAAACAACTCTTCCTTCATGTTGAAACAAAGGTTTCTTAACATATTGCTTCCATGGTGTTTTTTTTTTGTTTTTTTTTTTTTGCCCTACCACTACATGTTTTAGCCAGTTTGCAAAAAAAGAAAACTTTTGACAGATTTAGTTCAAGATTTCAGTCTAATAGACCTGCAACAACACGTTGTCACTTGAATTACTGGTGTTAGACTATAATATGGTACCCTTCAGGGGGAAGTCCCACGATGAAGGTTTCAGAGCCCAATGCACTCATTTACTCTTATCAAGAAATATACCTGTTTCATGGATTTTTACTAAACAAAGTAATTTTACTAAATAACAATGACCATTGGGGTTTTTAGCATGGAAAATAATTCAAACTCAGGACACAGTTTGAACTGTAGCCTAAGCAATCAAGCATCTTAAACCTGCCTGCTATTCATGAGATAAATGATTTCATCAGCTTGAAAATGCCAATTGCATCACTAGTATCCCTTCAGCTCTATTCGTTAACTTACTTTTGAAAGCCTGATCAATGATTCTGAACTTTACTTCGCTCATTACTGTGTCATTTGGGCAGGCGTACCTGGCATGCTGTGGAAGAAATCTGTACACAGCACGTGGATGGCCACGTTCGCTCCTTTCTGGCGGCACCGGCCTTCTTTCCAAGCAGGAAATGCAAACCCACCCTGGCCCCTTTGCACTGCTGTTCCCTCTGCCTGGAACACTCTTCTTCCAGTCTTCAGGCCTGTGCTCTTAGGTCACACCCTCAAAGAGACCTCCCCAGCTGCTTTATGAAAAATAACCACTCGCCATCCTTCTCTGTTCCTTGCCCTGTTTAATCTCTACCGATATGATGTTAGAGATGTATGTGCTTATTTTATACCTCCACCACTAGAATTTGAGCCCTATGAAGACCAGGGCATGGTTTCTCCTGTTCATATCTCCCCAATGCCTAGGATACACTATATGTTCAATAAACATGAATGAATGAATATCTTGTCTTGGAGCCACTCAGAATGTAATACATAGGATGCTACAAAGACAAGCCACCATATGCTCACCAGAGCCTCTCCCAAGTAAAATGTGCCTGTCCGATAAACAGGGTAGTTCAAGAACAGTCTAGGATGATGTCATTGCTGTGCAGTGCGTCACCCTTCTCAAGATCCACGTGGCCCCCGGGGCCCCGCCAGTTTATTTCTCCTTGAAGCCTTTCCCCACTGCTCCTGCCTTTAATCACTCCAGGTTTTCCCCACTCCTCACCTCTCTCCTCCTTTGGCCACCATCTTTCCTTCAGCTTTCATCACATTCTCTTCATTTTCCTTAATAGTTTCCTGTACCCACATCATTTTCCCAATTAGTTTGTAAGCTCACTGAAGGCAAGAAATAGGCTCCAGATAACTTTTCTCAATTCTCATCGTTGCAATCCCCCCAAAAGTACGTAAGTACATAAAAAATTGGAAATATTTTAAAATAGAGACTATTCATTCATATAACAAAACAGCTAGCATTTACATAGAGCCCAACTCAGCCAGGCAATGCATATTTCATTTATGGAATGGAACTATGTCATTTATTCCTCCCAGCCACCTTAGAGGTCGCTTCTAATGTTGCCTACATCTTACAAATGAGGAACAGGAGACCTAGAGAAATAAGGTGCTTAGGGGCTTCCCTGGTGGCGCAGTGGTTGAGAGTCCGCCTGCCGATGCAGGGGACATGGGGTCGTGCCCCGGTCCGGGAAGATCCCACATGCCGCAGGGCGGCTGGGCCCGTGAGCCATGGCTGCTGAGCCTGCGCGTCCGGAGCCTGTGCTCCGCAAGGGGAGAGGCCGCAACAGCGAGAGGCCCGCGTACCGCAAAAAAAAGAAAAAAAAGAAATAAGGTGCTTGGACAAGGTGCCAGAAATACTGGGGTGCATCTGGATCCAAACCTAGGTCTTTCTCTCCTAGAACGCAAGCTCTTAAGGGCATTGCTCTGTAGCATCTGTGACTGGCAGTCTTTTAACTTCACCGTGAATCTTTCTTTACTTAGGCCCCACATCTTCCAAGGACAAACTGAAAGTCAAACATACTCTGCAAGTATACGTTTTAAATTATTTGCCTTATTTGTATCATAGCCATGAACCAGGTCCAACTAATGAGAAAGCAAGTCATTTTCAACGCAGCAGCTTATAAATCAGCATCTCCTTATGATACCTCAATCTGCATTGATTTTCTAAATAGGAGGCTTTCCCTTCCACACCACCAATCTCCTGCCTCTAAATTATTTTTTTTAGAGTGATCTTGAAGAAAAATAAGGCAGGGTTCGGGGATCATCTTCACCAGTTTTTGATGACCACATTGTTGTTCTATCAGCTGTTTGAAATGGAAATCACTTTCTGGGTGCAAAAGCGAAGTGGGGGTTATGATTTCCTTTTCCGTCATTTATTCCTAGAGTATTTCATTGAAGACTTAAATCAGAGAGCACTGGACTGGTGCAAACTTTTTTCTCTTACCCTGAGATCTTTCAGGTGAAATGGCAGCACTGAATTAAGCATTTAGTATATTCAAAATCTGTGACCCAGAGCTGGTGCCTGAAAGCATCATCGATAATAAGGTTGGAAGTACATTATACTTGCCTGGTACTTATCTCATCTTGCCTTGGACAACCTTCTCCAGGAGTCATAATTATCCCACTAGGAAAACTGTCCCATTGTCTACTAGTCTTTACTGGCAGGAAGTTTTTCTTGCTCTCTCTGGCTATATCCTTTCTCAGCAGGACCCATTATTTCTCCTTTAATTAGCAGCACTTAATATATATAGCCCTTCTCTTCATTTATGTTGTTTTCATTTAAATAATTACACAGTACAGTGTTTCCACTCCTATAGGCACTGGTTTGGTAGGCTGAGAAACAGGATGGCAAACCACAGGTTTCAGTATATTTTTCAAGCATGACTTCACCTTTTTCATATGAATAAGGTGAATACCTTTGTGCTGATGGTAGACTTTCAGGAACATGAGAACTTATGTTGTTTCCTCTAGAAGGGATACAGATACTAACTGGCTGGCAGGCCCAACTACCCAGTGACAGAGCTATCGATGTGTCTAATGGAATGCCTGCTCTGGCCTGGGCACTGGGCAAGTGCGAAGGGTACAATGGTAGACAAGCCAGATGCAGGCCCGGCCCTCATGTGGCTTACAGTCTAGACTTTAGAGAAGAGAGGTTTGGAGACAGTAAGATAGTGGAGACAGAGCTTCTCAAACATTTATATGCATATGAATTTACGGGGATTTTGTTAAAAGATTCTGGTTCAATAGACCTGGATGGGGCCTGAGAGTCTGCATTTCTAACAAACTCCCAGGTGATGCTGACAATGCTGGCCCAGGGACCACACTGAATAGCCAAGGGTCAAAAGAATGGGGATCTAGACTCATCTCTACTGCCAAGTGAGCTTTTGGCAATTGGACGGGTTCCTTAAAGAAGTGAAGTCTTTATCATCTGGCAAATGGAACTCTAATATCCACTCCACCAAGTTGTTATGAAGTCAGCTAAGTATAAAAGCATTTGATAAAATTTTATGTGCTATACAAATCTATAGCATTATAAGAAAATAATGTTCTTGTACTCAATGCATTTTTGAACATACAATGAGATTAACCCAAATCTAATGTGACATTGTTTTGAATAATAATTACTCCCACATCTCTTAAACTGAGCTTCTGATGCAGGTGTCTCTAATTTTAAGATGAAGGCCACTGTGCTTCCAGGTTATAATGCCTTGGGCAAAGCAAGGAATCTATTCACCAGGACGCTTTGACTGCACTGCGAGATGTCCATGAGCACCGGGCACCACCATAAGCTGATCTTTGGATGGGACTTGCATTTTTCGATACTTTTCCTGAAAAAGGGATAGTACATCTAATTAGCTGGGAAATACTGATATTGGAGGTAATTTGAAACAAAATTTCAAGCCTTGGGTTCCCTGTTAAAAGGTATGGTGAAGGGCTTCCCTGGTGGCGCAGTGGTTGTGAGTCCGTCTGCCGATACAGGGAACACGGGTTCGTGCCCCGGGCCAGGAAGATCCCACATGCCTCCGAGCGGCTGGGCCCGTGAGCCATGGCCGCTGAGCCTGCGCGTCCGGAGCCTGTGCTCCGCAACGGGAGAAGCCACGACAGTGAGAGGCCCGCGTACAGTAAAAAAAAAAAAAAAGAAAAAAATGTTAAAAAAAAAAGGTATGGTGAAAGGCAAGGGTTTGGGTTTGCAACTTATTAACTGTGTAACCTAAGGCAAGTTACTTAACCCCTCTGAACCTGTTTCCTCAATTGTAAAATGGGCATAACTGTACCTAATTAAGGATGCTATAAGAATTAAATACGTTAATACATACAAGGCTCCAGGTACCTAGCAAACTAATACCATTGCCTACTTCTTACCGGTGTTTGAAAGAACCAAATGTGACCTTGCTCTAAGTCACCTGGGATCTTATAAATATTCCGGGTTCTTCCTTTGACAGGAGCTTTGTGCTGGGCCTGTGCCACCTTCCTCTGTGGGCTCCCACTTAGACTGAATGCTAAACTCTATGAGAACCAGGGCTATTCTAAACCTTAGTCTTGGGAATTCCCTGGTGGTCCAGTGGTTAGGACTCAGCGCTTTCACGGCTGAGAACCCAGGTTCAATCCCTGGTCAGGGAACTAAGATCCCATAAGCCACTCAGTGTGGCAAAAAAAACCAAACCAAAACAAACCTTAGTCTTGAAGAAACTGACCTGGCTAATGGTGAAGATTAAGTTCATGTTTAGCATCCAAAATCATACTTCCATATGGATAATGATATGAAGATGGAAAAGAAGAAAAACTGAGCTGTTGTTTCTATGGAGCATTACTGTGTATTGGGTATTAGGCACTGGGCTAAACACTGTATAAACGTTACCTGTGCCATTAGCCCCACTTTGCAGATAGGGAAACTGAGGTTCAATGATGTTAAGTAACTTGTCCGAAAACTACAACCAGTATGTGAATTTACCTATCTAATTCCAAGGCCCAGGATTTTTTTTTTTTTTTTTTTTTTTTTTCCTTGCGTTATGCGGGCCTCTCACTGTTGTGGCCTCTCCCATTTGCGGAGCACAGGCTCCGGACGCGCAGGCTCAGTGGCCATGGCTCACGGGCCCAGCCGCTCCGCGGCATGTGGGATCTTCCCGAAACGGGGCACGAACCCGCGTCTCCTGCATCGGCAGGCGGACTCTCAAGCACTGCGCCACCAGGGAAGCCCCAAGGCCCAGGATTTTAAAAACGTTTTCTTATACCTTAGCTCATGTGATGCTTGCTCAATGGAAGGGCAATGTTTCTGCACCCTGTTCCTGGCCCCATTCAGGACGTCAAGCTCTGTGCCCAAAGCACCCTAAGAGGACAGCAAGATCAAAGAGGCTGGGGAGAAACTGCTGCTTCAGTGTGCGGCGGACAGCGTGGAGATGGGCAAGTTGATCACTGGCTTTTCGTCATGGGTCCCCTGAAAATAGACTCTGAGATTTGTGCACGGAAGGTTTATTGGGGAGTGCTCTCTGGAACGGCATCATGAGGAGGGATGAAGGATGCAAGACAAAGACCTCAGCTAATCCCCCAGGGCACTCTGATATCAGGATGGCCTTCTGAATTATCCCACCTTGAGGCAAAGGAGACCAAAATTTTAAACTCTCCTACTTACCTGTCATTGGATGCAAGATGCCTGGGGAGGGGGATAGGAACATGACTTTGATGACCTGAGAATAGCGACTGAGCTGAGAGCTGTCAGCCTTCAAGAGCTGGAGAGAGGAGTGTGTCAGTCTAAGGCGGGAGGGGTCTGCGTGGCACACACCACATGGCCACCGCACTACCTTTACATCATGCCCCCTCCTCCTCCCTGGGCATTCTCTCCCATGCCCAGAGGTTAATGCTAGAGGTTGGGAATAGGCGGGGAGCCACATCTCCTCTGGTGTTGCAAACTGCATTCACTCCCTTTCCTGCCTGGTAAGTTGTGTGATGGAGATGGGAGCATGGGAAGAGAAGGGGAATGGTCCTCGGACTCTGCCAGCTCGCTTGCAGCAGCACAGAAGCACACTGAATCCCAAAGCGCCACACACTGGGCATTTTATCTGAATCCCTGGGATTTTCAGTTAAAAAAAAAGTTTTCCCCCTATGGGAGAAATAAAAAAATTTAAAAAGAGCCAGAAAATAGTCTAAAAGCACATTACCAGGAAATTGTTTCTACTGTGTTTATGACTGTTCTTAATGTTTTATGAATATGCTAAAAAAAAATGCTCGGGCATACTTCCTTGGGCACTCTAGTTAATTACTTATTCCGAGTGCTTCTGCTTCACTCCTTGCAAAATGTGTTGTGCATTAATTCTGATTATGTACAAAAACCCACCTGCAAGGGAAAACTCTGAATCAGTAATGCTGATAAAATGAGCAGCCCTCCTGGGGCTCCACCGAGAAAGAGGATACTGGACAGAATTAGAATCTTGTAGCTAAGGCTATTCATAATGTCATTAACATAAAGGCAATTAAATGAGTTTTTAACCTACAACCCTTTATTGTTATTAATGAACATTAGAAAAACACAGGAGATAAAATTGGTAATTATCTCTGCACCAAGCTATGCAATAATGTGTTTAAATATAAAAACAAAACAAATGATTATTGTTAGTATTTTCAGTAGCAGAAACCCCAGGAGCAGCTCCATCATATTTAGTCACATGGGCTCACACCAAGAGGTTTAATTAAAAGAGGGCTTTACCTTCCATGTGCCTGGTTATTCAGTTTAATAAGGAATCAACAAATGCAAATGTAAATTTGCAAAATATCCTGAGCAGTTGTTTCTGCCTGTGGGTTAACCACCTTTACAGAAACACTGACTGATTTCTTCTCCTTCCGGACAATGGTCTATGGTCCCCTAACCAAGTTTTTCCATTTTGAAAAACTTACCACATGATGCTTTCAAAGCTCATTTCGAGAACAACTGTATAAATCCAGGGTCATCGCCTAAGCTTACTGTTCAGCAAAAATAATTTAAGCATTTGAAAAAGACACATAGATTTAAAAAGTAAAGGTAAATGAGCTTTTCAGCACTATGCTATATTCAAAGAGTCTCCAGTTTAATTTCTCTCTTTCTCTATGCAAGCTGTAAGTAAGCCATCCTAGACAGGGCCTGTTTACAAGGACAAGGTACTTAATGTATGGAGAACTACCTTGCATCTAATAATAGTTTCCCGTTAATTAATTCAGTTTGTATATCTTACAATGTAAAACATTAGTCCCACATTCCCTTACAATTTGCTCCAAACTGGTTTTGTTTCCAAAGCCCGTTGTTAATATGGTCCATACCTCTAGTTTGCCTTTACGGTGGATTTCAGGGCAAACAACACCGCACAAGTGTGACCCTTGGAAGCAGATTTTGAACAACTGCCATGTGACAAAGCTAGCGCTTTTTGTGTTCATCTGACTTTTCTCATTTAACCAATTCTACAAGAGAGATCACTTTCGCATTAAAAAAAAAAGCATTTTATAAAATTAAAAAACCATCGCAACAACCACTAACATTTGTATATCTCTTTACAGTTTACAAAACACTTCTGATAATTTTGCGAGATACTGAGATCAAAATTATGACAGTCACATTTAGTTTCATAGACCTACTAGGTCTTATACATTTTATAGCATACATAGAGCTTCCCTACCTACAGGCAAGCCCCTAAGGAGCACAGGGAATTTAACCGTGCACCAGGATCAGAGTTTAGAGATGGGAAATGAGAGGGAGCAAGTCTCCTTTCTTAAACGTCAGTTATGCCACCCAAAGGTGTTGGGCTCAGAGTTTAAGGCCAAGAATGACTCCTGCAAGGTCAGCTACCTGGCTGCAATGGAGGTTGAATCAAATTATCCAGGAACAGCATGGAAGAGGTGCAAGAAAAGCCCCTTGCTTCTCTCCCAGCTGCGTTCTGGAAGGAAGGAGTCACCTGTGCTGGGACAGTGACAGAAGCCCAGCAGCAGGCATCCTGTAACCGGCCCCCCCTTCCACCCCACTCTGCACGCGGGACAGCTATGCTGCAACCCAGCCCCAGGGCACACACAGCTGGCCGGTCCCTTCCATCCAGGCCCACTGCCAGCTCAGATAAGTCCACGGCCGGCCTTCACCTTCTAGGTACCAGAAAATCATTCTCATGAAACAGGCTCTTTGTCTTTGTCTCATCTGGCCACTGCCCCAAGCTGGGATCAGGTCACAGCACATGGCCTTTCGTGCCTCCCTCTGATCCAGGACAGTCAAGCTTGTAAGGCTCACACAGTGGGCAGAGGCCTCAGCAGAACCGGTCTCCATTACGCTTTTAGACGTGCAGCAAGTAGGGACTTTCCTCTATAATCTGAGAAGTGTTTCTTCTTGCACAGGGAGTTAGGGGATGAGGGCAGGAGGGGATAAGAATTCATTAAAATCATTTGCATTTTCAAGTTCCATTATTCCTGAGCCCTCCCAACGTGCTGCCCGGCTGGTGCCTCCGCCATGTGGCAGACGCAAGCTCAAGGTCAACCTCCGGCTGTTAGCCAAACAATTGGGAACCGCAGCACACTAAACTTCCCCCTTTCTTGTCACCCTCCCTGGCTATTAACCACCACTAGGGCACCCTCAGGGGCCGCAAATTTTCTCCTGGCGCCTCCTCTGACTTGTGAAAATTCTAGAGGCCTGTGAGGTGAATGACTAGGAAGCACGGGGCCATATGCAGGGCCTTTGATGAGCTGACATCAGACAGCTGAGAGAAGGAAGGATGGTGGCTGCGCGGCTGCTGCATTGTTGACCCTTTGATTGGACTCATTCTGGCTGCTGCCAGTGGGGCAGCCAGAGAGAAGGTGGCCAAACAGCAGAACAATGCCGCAGCCTTTCACAGCTGGAAAATCATTTTTTTAAAGACCTCCAGGAGACACCAGTTGGTCCTGGCAGCTGACTTTTGATCTGGGGAGTGTGGAGCAGCTGATGCCAAAGTAGGCTTCTCCCAACCCACTGCAACCGCAGGCCGGCTGTGGATCTGCTTGTGCCTTCCTGTCTGCGCCCAGGAAGAAACCGCCTGGGGGAGATCTCCGTGCTAAATCCTCTGAATGCAAAGAGAGAGTCACCTGGGTTCCTCCAGCCCCTGCTTGATTTTCACTAGGCTCTCAGAGGGATAGACGATAAATACTATTAATAAGACAGGTTCCTGCAGGAAAGAATGGTGCCGATTTCACATTTTGGATACTCCAGGAAACAGGACAATTCTTTGCAGATGGTTCCATTTGGATAATTTAGGTGGGCTATTTATCTGTGTCCAGGAGAGTGACACACAATCTCTTAAAAGTGACAGTCACTTTAAAAAATACTAATTGAATACAGTTTGTCTGAAGCCTGTGCAATTTGATCTAAGTTGAAATGACCACAATTCAGAGCGGTGAGTGTTATATTTAGAGTGACCATATGGTTTGTCATTCAAACTATGACAATTTGGAGAGTGAAAAGGGGGCTATTAATAATTAACTCCCCGAATCAGCATAACCTGTTTTAGGAAAACTGGGATTTCCAAGCCTCCCTATTATTTCATGTCACCCTCACGGCATCCTTCTCAGAGAAAAGAGTGCAGAAGCCATGGAAGTCAAATCTTCTTTCTGAAATATTAGGGCATCAGTCTGATCTCCTCACTGTTAAAAGGGAGGGACATTGTAAGTTTTGATCCACACATCTCATCACCACAAAGTAAAATAAAACTCACATTGTCAGGTTTTGGAAAGAGCGCTGGACCAGGAGTCAGGATATGTGTTTTAGGTCCTGGTCTAGCTGCAATGAGTGATGCTACTTATTATCCTTGCTGTTACTATTGCTACTAACAGTTACCGTTTATTGAGCATTTACTGTGTACCAGGTACTGTGTTAATTAAGAACCTTGGCTGAATAGGAGTTTACTACATGCCAGCACTAAGCTAAGAAGGCACTAAGCTAAGAAAGTTACAAACATAACAATCTATGATATATTATCACCCCCATTTTACAAAGGAGGAAACTGAGACTCTGAAAAGTTACGTAGGTCAGACACAAAGTTCACGCTCTTAACCACAATACCACACGGCCAGGAGGAGCTTGCCAGAAGCTTCCAGAGAGACACCTCCTCTTCCTGCTTCCCACTGGCACTCTCTCACTTTTAGCTCTTAAATATTAACAGATGCCTAATATACATTTTTATTCTGTGGTGTCACAGGCCCTCAAAAAGGTAGCAGGCATGGCCAACGATCAATAGTACAAAATGGTATAGGGCAAAATAGCTGAGAATGAGGATGACTGAGATTCCATATAGACCGGAATCATCAAAGCAAGACTTTTTTTTTTAACATCTTTATTGGAGTATAATTGCTTTAGAATGGTGTGTTAGTTTCTGCTGTATAACAAAGTGAGTCAGCTATATGTATACATATATCCCCATATCCCCTCCCTCTTGCGTCTCCCTCCCACCCTCCCTATCCCACCCCTCTAGGTGGTCACAAAGCACCGAGCTGATCTCCCTGTGCTATGCGGCTAAAGAAACCACAATGCAGAGGAGTTCCTGGCATGCGGAGGACCTCACTGGACAGTTGGTGAGTGATCTGCCATCTGATGCTCAAAACCCACCTCAGCCTCCCTGTGCAGCCTCTGCTTGAGAATTTCCAGAGACGGACTGCTCACTACTCACTCAGGGAAGCCATGTCGTTTCACAGCAGTGGTGGCCACTATAATATATTTTCTTATGTTGAGCCAAAATTAAAAACTCCTGTAATTGCCACTCTTAGTTCTTGGTTCAGCTCTCTCAGCCCCTATGTAATGTTTTCTGCTCTACATACTTTCAAATAGAGAAGCTCCTCTATTTACCAACAAGCCGTGACTCTCCACCTGTCCTTAAGTCCATTGGTTTCCAAGTCCACAGTGACTAAGAAGGGTTAACATTCGCAGTCCCTGGATGCATTTTCACAAACAGAAGTATGAGTTGGTGCATCAGAGCTTTCCAACCAGGCATACTCTTTCCTTAGATGGCATAGTTTTATTGGGCTTCCTTTTCCATTTATAATCTAGCTTTATCTACACTGATCATATCTGTTGAGTCACAGAGGCCTCCTTTCCTGTTGATCTCTGTCAGGGTCATGGAAACCCCTTAACGGAAGTACAGCGGTTGTACTTAATTAGTACAGCGTCTGTATTCCAGGGCTCACAATTCATTTTGATGCTGTAGAGATTCAAATGACCTCCAGCCTAGGAACCCTCTGTGGCCTGTGACAAACCTTCAATTCAGTATGTTCACCAGACTGAAGCTCTAAGTTCTCAAACTAAATCTTTGGCTCCCACATAGTAGAGTCTGGAAAACCCACCTTCTTTCCCTTTTGAAAACTAGAATTATATTTGCTCACCTCCAATAGTGAGCAAATAGACTATTTCTTGAAGAATACCCAGTATTAGGTAATATTCTTCTCTTACCAGGACTTCAATGAACGTCTGAGGGTAAAGCTATTCTTTCTCTTCCAAAACAATGAAAAAGGAGCAGAAAGGAGTCAGATCCGATCTGAAAGAAACCACAGGTAATGACTTACAAATTAACGACTCACTGTAGTAACATATTTCTGACTCTGCAAGACCTCCATTATGTGAGATGTATGCATATATATGTTTTAGATTAACTCTTGACTCAAGCAGAACTGGGTTTTGCACATGGTTAATTTTTCCTGTGACTTCTTGAGGTTCCAGACAGTATAAATTATTATCCTCATGTTATGGATGGGAAAAATCTTGCCCCACAATTCCCCAGTTTGTGCATCAATATTCACATGTGGCTTGTTCACTCTGTGATTTGATAAACACTGGATGAGTTTAAGTAAAGTTAAGACAAATGACCAGTGGGCATAGAATTCAGCTTTGAACAGATAGATCTCCAAGTGTTACTCTTACGAATGTGCACAGAGAACACACACCCAACAGTGTCTCAGCATTCAAAACTCTCAGTTGGTAAGCAGATTCAGGGATGATCTGTCAGTCCTAGTCACGTTCTGGGCAAAAAATGGGCAACTTTTGCTGTACTTCTGATGAAATGCATCCCATGTTCAATTCTGGAATGTTGTATTAGGTTTTCTTGTGCTGGAGATGCATTGTGTTGCATTGGCAATCATTTGGTTTGGTGTTTGAACACCCATGTCTACATAGGTGTTTTTTTCATTTTGGTCCTTTGACTCTTGGTTTAAATTCCTATCATACAAACATCATGCAAGTGTCTAGGAGGAATAATCTTGCATAGAAATGTTGATGAAATCTCTCCTCAGCCAGTCTTTTTCTTTGTCAAATGTGTGTATGTGGTGGTGGTGGTGGTGGTGGTGTGTGTGTGTGTTTGTGTGTGTGTGTGTGTGTGTTCATGCTTGTGTGTATACACATACAAGTATCTGCATTTACACACTTGAAAGATAATTTTCGAGCATCTACCTTGTGCCAGACCCAGTGCTAATTGCTCTCAGTTCAAATTAATACAAAATACTTTAAAACACAGTGCGGTAGGAGAGGTAAATAAATAAACAAATACTATAAAAATAAAATAGGAACAGCCTGTTTGAGAGGCAGGTGTGCACAGAAGAAAAGGAGGTATCAGAGAAGACTTTATTTGAGCTGGGTCTTTCAGAATAACTAGAAATTTGCTGGTGAATAAGAAAAGAGGGGAATTCCTGGAGGTTCGGTGGTTAGGATCCCGCGCTTTCACTGCCTAGGGCCAGGTCAGGGAACTAAGATCCTACAAGCAGTGTGGAGTGGCCAAAAGAAAAAAAAGATATTTTTTAGAAAACTACAGGCAGAGAAGAGTCCATACAAAAATATGAAAGGGTATGGCATTTCAGGGTACTGTGGGAAGTTTAATGTAGTGCAGCGTAACACACACAACAGTAAGTGAAGAAAGACGTAGCTGGTGAGAGCAGGAACGAGGGAAGGGACTTGAACATCCATAGTGCCAGAGTCTGAACTTCATTCTGTAGGCATATAAGAGGCTGATGCAAATTGGGCAAATGGTTGCAAATGGTTATGTGTAAGTGATACCCTATTAAGTTACCCAGGAAAGGCTTATAAAAGTATTTGTCAATACATATATTATTAAAGCTACACTGTGTACCTCAGGGGTTTTCAACCTCGGCACTATTGACACTTTGGGGCCAGATCATCCTTTGTCCCGTGCATTGAAGGTTGTTTAGCGGCATCCTTGGCCTCTACCTTCTAGATGTCAGTAGCACCTGCCCCCATGTTGTGATAATCGAAAACGCCTCTAGATGTTGCCAAATGTCTCCTGGGGTCAAAAGTGTCCCAGTTGAGAACCACTGGTGTACCTGTTGTGGTAGGTACTACGCTAGGAAATTCTTCCAGAGAAAAAGTGAAATTGTAGGGTGAGTTGGAATATATATATGTGTGTGTATATGCGTATATATATATATATACGCATATACACACACATATATTGATACATAATCATTATACTATCATTTCTATGTGTTTGGAGAAGAGCGATGTTTCTGCATGTGCTCAACCCACCATCTTGACCTAGAGGTCTGAGCCCATATCCACATAATGGAGACAAGGTATATATTTGCCAAGGTCCAGAAAAACTAAATCTTGTTGACATACCAGAGCAGACATAGAGTGCAGAGCACCGATTTAGATTTTGTTAAAGATCCTAAATTAGAGCTGAGCAACGCTGCACTTGGATTGGTTGCTGCAAATTAAACAGGACTATTTCATTCATGTTTATGGTCATGTAGGTTAATTAAAAATTTCTCTTTAGAAATACAGCCCCCAGGACTATGTAATTTAAATAGTCTACATTCATGCAGAGTGAGAATGGCAGTTTCAATATTTAGTTCTTGCTTCATAAACTTTGAAGGCTAAAAACACATCCTCCCCAAGTTGTGAACATTCTTTATGTTGGAAACAACTCACCAAAGGAAACTGGGAGTTGCTAGGTAACTTGGTGCCCGTGGAAGGCTTCTGGATAAAATGTATTTAAATCAGATTTCCTGGAGCAGATGGGCAAACTGAAGTGGAAAATAAATTCAAATGATCTGATATTGGCTTTTCATGCTAAAACTAAAATCTCCTTGCAGTCAAAGCTCACACAGATCTTTTTAACTGTGCAGGTCTAGGGTAGCCTTGCTGCAGAGAGCAACACATCTCATTCTCTATAGCATGAAGCCATCCAAGTTTTATGGGCTGAATTCTCTCCAGAAACTGGGGAAGATCTGTGAAGAATGGATATCTCATGAAGAAGGGAGTGCCTTTGAATGGGTCTGCTTTCCTTGCCTCTTCACTGGGTACAACACTTTGCTATCTAAGTTAAAGGACTTAGTTGGGCTGGTCTTCTCTAATGGTTCTTCCGGACCTTAATAATAAAATCAGATCATCAACGTGGGTCCGAGCTTCTGGGTAGTGAATCAGCTAAGCTAAAATCCTCAGTCTTCAATGGCTCAGGCCATGAGCTCTTAGAAATTGGAAGAAACTGTGAACTGATACAGGGAATGTACATACTAAAATGTTGCTGTGAGCATCACCCAGTAATTGAATTGCTACTACTTGAGCTTAAATAGGTTGAGAATGAATAGAAGCTGCTGGTTATTTCTCAGTACTTTTTGTATGAGATTATTGGGGAAATGGGGGTTATAAATAATTCTCCACGAGGAATTCTTCAGAAATCTTTTTCTGAAGGAGGACCTTCAGTCACCCTCTAACCCACGAGAGTCACTTCATACTCAATTCTCTATAACCTTTTAGGGTTAGTGTATTTGCCCAAAAATGATTCAAAAGCAATCTGGTAGCTAACTTATCAGTTCTGGAACCAAGTAACTAAAGGTACCCAAATTCCTGGAAACGAAGCCCCAAGAAGTGTCATCATCTCTCTGACAACATGCATGGAAAACATAGATGAAATAAGAAAAGGAAAGTGATTCTCAAATCCCAGCATATGTGGCTCTTGTTACTCCACTGTGGGAGTTTTCACCATGGGAATCAGAAAGGGCCCCCCCAGGAAGAGGAGACACAGCAATGGGAAGCAGGTGTGAACAAGACTGGCCTGTTAGGAATTGCAGTTCAGGGAAGTGGCTCACGCTGAACGGCTGCTGTCTGGCAGGCACTGTACTAGGTTCTTCACCTGCATTATTTTACTGAATTATCACAGCAGACCTACCCAGAAGACATGTTTTTCCATTTTATAGGTGATAAAACTGAGGTCCCTAGGGCCTAGTGATTTAAAAGAGGTCTCACAGCTGGTGAATGGCAGAACCAAATTCAGAAAGTGGTCTGCCTGATTTCAAAGCCCAGGCTGCTTCCTCAGGAGACTCTGGGCCCTTTGGGGGGAGTGGAATGATAGGCACTCTCATATGCTGCTAATAGGAGTATAAATTGGCTTAAACTATTACAAGAGAAATTTAGCAATATCTGTGCAAATACTAAGTGTACACACCATCAGATTCAGCAAAATCGTCTTCTGGGAATTTATCCTAGAGACGTACTTTCACAAGTACACAATGATATATATCAGTACATATAATGCTGTTCATATCGTCATGGCTTGTAATGGCGAAAAACTGGAAACATCTTAATTAATATGGGATTGATTAGATAATTTATGGTAAAAGCACACAATCGAATACACTACACATTAAAAAGGATAAAGTAGATCTATGTGGACACGAAAAGATATTCTCAATATTGTTCAGTGAAAAAAAGTAAGTTGCACAAGAGCACATATTTCTGTGTGTGATGGGGGTACAATCCTCTTTGCAGAAGGGGGAATGTCTAGAAGTATACACAATTTGCTCTTGCCAATGGTGAACTTCCAGGGAGTGGAACGAGGGTGGTTCTTGGTAGAGTGGGGAGAGAAATTTTACTTTACACTTTGTACCATTCTAATCTGATATTTTTTTTTTCTAATAAGCAAGTATTACTTTCACAGTAAGAGAAAAAAATTTAAAGAAGGGCCTTTGTGAACTTAGAAAATAATGGAAGCTTTTTATAACACAAAAATGAAGTGGGTCAGGATCTGCTGGAGAATAAAGGGAAGGCAGATGATGATTAAGGAGCTAATGATCGCCAAAGGTCATTTATGTCTCTACACTAATTGCCAAGGCAGATTCACAAAGAACTTTAGCATTGGAGAGAGTGCAACTTGAAGGTAGAGACCGAAAAGGAAACTCGTCATGATATTTTGGATAACTTGTCAAACCAAAGTCCAAATGCTTTGACAGTCTTTCAAGTCTTTTTCTACTGCTCAATGCTTCCTATTCTCTATCCAGGGCCTGGAATCTTCAACACATTGCTCTGTTCATACAAAGCATGAGCAGTAGAAAAGAAGCCTGGTAGGCAGCTCAGGTAGGCAGAGAAGTCTTTTCCCCCCCCAAACCTGGCTGCATCAAACTATTCTATTCCCAGGATGCATGGGGGTCGTCAGTGACAGCTGTAGCCCTTTCTGCATGGAAATATTCTTCCTCTGATGTGGAGGCAGATTGAGTTTGCCTGGCTAATCCAGCCATACACTGGAGAAATGAGAAAGGCCCAGGCTACCCATATGCGCTGTAGATTCTAAAAGGGGATGAGCCTACCAACAGGTTTTTTTGCCACTGCTTTTTCTGATAATGTCAACATGGTCACTAGTGTTTCATTAGTTTTCTTTGCTCTAAGGCTACAAGGAATTTCTGCTGAGTGAATATGTCTGAGATGCTTCCGACATCTCAGAGCACTTTTTGCAGAAGACGTGACTGAAATTTTTGCATAGAAATAGGGTTTATCTATTTTCTCCTGACTGCTCAATGCTTCCTATTCTCATTATTCTGTCCTAGTTAGGTTTCTTTTGGCTGTTAAAGCCACCGTCTGCACTTTCCCTAATAATAATAATGGTAACTATTATTTATTAAGGTTTATAATAAGCCAGGCACCGTTTTAAGTGTTTTATGCAAATTAATTAATTTAATCCTCATTATAAATCTATGATGTAGGTTCCACTGCTACCTCTCTTTGACAGATTAGGAAACTGAAGACTGAGGAGGTTAAGAAACTTGCCCAAGCAGTAGAGCTAGGATTCAAAGCAGATCTGTCTCCCTCCAAAGAGTGTTTATTTAACCACATGCTACACTATATCACAACAAAGACGGCGGTCTATCTTCTAGGAGGCAACGGGACAGAAAATCTATCTGAACCAAGAGAAACCCTGTACTCTCAGCTGTCTGGATGTCTCTTTCCTGTGTTTGATTCCTGCTCGTCTCCAGGGAATTCTCAATTCATCTCTGTTAACATGGGGCACTCTTTGCTCAGAACTCTCAGCCTCCCCACCAGCCACACCTCAAGGCTCTATGTCTTTTTCTTCCCACCTGAGTCCACATCGATGGCTTCTTCTGCCAACAACTTTTGCCTTTGTTGGCAGAACTATACCATTAGCACGTACGTCTTAATATCCTATTCTCTAATTGTCTGAAATACATAATTTAACACTTTCTAACAATCATGCCTGCCTCCCCAGGCTGTGAGGGTATATCAGACACCTCTTAGGCTTCATCTCATATCCTCTCAGCCCACCTTTTATTCCAAATTTTGCTGCACCAACCAGCTGTGCCCGGGAATAACCGGACAGGGACCTTGTCTCAGCTGGACCCTGAATCTATTACACTCTCTCACCTGAGCTTCTCTGATAACCTAACAGGGTATGTTCAGGAATCTGCTTAGCACTCACACATATGCAAACCTAGACATTCAGAGGGATTAACACCCTTTGGAGCAACCCTTGACTAATGGGGATGGAAACTGGTGGGTGGAGCTGCTCTCACCTGCCCCTTATGTAGACAATGCTGAGACACATTCTAAATGGCTTCCAGTGATGACCAGCTTGTTAATATCCATATTTATAGGGCATATATAAGGAAGTTTGAGGAAGAGGTATGTGGATGGATTTATGAGGGAAGGCATTAAGAGTAAGGATTATTGACTGTCCTGTTAATGCCATGAGTATCCTCCACAGTGAATCAATAAGGTCAACAACCAAGTAGAGAGGATGACCTGTCTCCTGGATGTCAGTGAGCCTCTCTCCATGGCCACTCCAGTACTTGCGCAATGGGTTCACGAATGCCATGACCATGGTGATGGGGTAGAGACTAGGTTTGGACACAGAAGTGTCAACTCCCTCTTGCCAAGGCTGATATAGTGCCTGCCAAGGCTGATATAGTGCCTGCCATGGCTGAATATCTATCCTGCCAGCGGTGCAGACTGGCCTGATAAGGCACCATCCTTAAGGAGACTAGCCAGTTACTAGCTGGCATGTTGATTACATCAGACCTAATTCCATTACTGGAGTTGACACCTACTTAGGATGTGGCTTTGCCTTCCTGGACCTCAGTGCTGTTGCCAAAACCAATATCTGAGGAGTTATAGAATGCCTTTTTTACTGATATGGGATCCCATACAGCATTACCTCAGGGTAATGGGACCCATTTAATGGTAAGGGGGAGTGTGCCAATGGGCATATGACAATGAGGTTTACTGCTCTTACAATGCACTTCATCCCCAAGAGGTAGCCAGCCTAGTAGAATAATGGACTTGCCTATTAAAGTCTCATGGTACTAGTTTGGGCATAACACTCTATGGGGTTGGACTGTAGCCTCCAACATGCAGTATACACACAGAACCAAGAGTACTGATTCTCTAATAGCAAGAGTATGTGGGTCCAGGAATCAGTGGGTGGAAATAGGATTGGTCCCTTTCACCATCATTCTTAGTGACCCATTCGTGCAATTTTTATTAAGGGAAATTGACCCTAATTACTCTGAGGAACTAGAGTTGCTACTACACAATGAAGGTAGCAGGGCAGAAGGGACAATGTCTAGGACTCAGGGATTCAGTGGGTCACCTCTTGGTGAGAACTCCATGCCCAATAGCTATAAATGGGAACGGTAGCAGCCTCAGTCCAAAAGGACTAAAGAAATTCAGACCCCTTGGGGTTACAGATCTAAGTCACTCCACCTAGAAAGCAACCTAGACCAGCTGAGGTGTTGGCAAGAGTGAGGGAAATCTAGAATGAGTGGTAGAATATGAAGTTGCTGGGCATCAGTTACGGCCTTGAGACCAGCTGTAGTGGTGGGGACTAGAGCTCATTACATTAACCCGCCTATATTGAGTCTTGAAGCCTCTGGGAAGAAAAATAAAGCAGAGTAAGGGGGTCACAGAATAGCAGGGTGGGGGGACTGAAAAGAGTGGTCAGGGACGCTTTCTCTGATTATGTGAGATTTGAGTGAAAGACTAAATGAAGTAAAGGAGAAAGCCCTATGGGCGCATGGGAAAGAATATTCCAGAGAGAAAGAGCATGTTTGGTGTGTTTGAGGAGACTCGTATGACTGGAGAGACCTGGAGAGCGTGGTAAGAGATGTGATCAGAAATGTAACTGGAGCCCAGACCATGAAGAGCTTTGGAGTGACGACTTTGGATTTCGTTCGGTGCAAGACAGGGAGCCATCAGCAAGTTTTGAGATGATGTGATGTATTGAATACCTTACATTCTAGAGAGCTCCCTGGTGCTCCGTGAATTGGCTGTAGGGATCAAGGATGGGTGCAAGGAGATCAGTTATGAGATTTAAGCAAGAGAGTGTTTGGATTTCATTCAAGATGGGTTATCTGGGTGCGTAGAGCACGAGCGTGGGGTCGTTGAATTTGGGGTCTTAGACTCAGAGTGATGTTACTGTTCTCCGGGGCTAACATTAAGCTATTCCTGAGCAAAAAACCAACTCTCCTACTCCTTACGAATCTTTTATAAGGCATAACACAGCCCAATGGGTCTAGTGGTGAAGGCTCAGAAGATGGCCATGATTTTGTGATTAAAACATCTATTTAGTCTTTGCTAAGAATTCATAGAAATAATCTCTCTCCATTAAAAAAAATAAGTCACATGTGGTTCCCAAGATCAAGTCTATCATTTTAATATAGTTACCCACATGCCTGAAAGTATGCTCCTCGCTTACACACGTCTTCTCTAATTCTCATAATAACCCTGGAAGATGGGGTTACTCTGTACACATTTACAGATGAAGAAGCAGAGATTTGGGGGTGACGTTGAGTTAGTTGCCAGTGGTCATTAGTGAGTAAGGGACAGGGCTCTGGATTTAAATCAAGGGCCGATTCCAGAGCCCACACTCAACAAGGACAACACTGAACTACACACCAGAGAGAATGCTAGGGAGCACCCACATTCTTTGGTGGCCTAATCTTATTTTTATGATCTTTCAGAATCTTCTGACTATGAGAAATAACTAATGGTAACAGGAAGAGCTGATTTTTTTAAAGTTTCATTTGCCTGGAAGAAAGTAATGAAGACAGTGATTCTATTTGTTTATTAAGATCTCCTAAGTTAGAATGATCCTTTTGCTCCTGGAAAATCATTTGGTCCAATGACAAGAGTGGGTGGACATTTCATTGTGAGCTCCTTTTATGATGTCTGTTGCAGTTCTCCTGCTGTGTGACTTTTTTTCCCTGAAGGCCATAGTGTCGTCTTATTTCTACTTAAAAAAAATCATTAGTGTAGTTGCATCACAGAAGAAGGGAAAAAAAGAGATGTGTGATCTGCCCATGAAATAGAGTAATTGCCACACACGAGCTCAGCCTTTTTCATGTGCTGGCTGTGAGCCTGTCCTCATGCTGGGGTGGAGAAGCTCATTATTGCTCATAGTAAACAAGAAACAGGGCTGGGCAAGGGGGAGAGGGAGACCAAAGGCCCAGAGTGCTCCGACCAAATTGGACCCTGGAAAGTCTAACACCGGGGCATCTGCTAGAGGCGCTCGGCAGCTACTTGCTTTTTACAATGAAACCGCAGGGATAAAGGAGGTCATTCTGATGGACTGGAGCATCGCCCAGTATTTGCCAATGGATACAAGGGTCATGGGGCTGGCGGTCACATAGTATAATGGGTGCAAAAGTAGTAGACACTCATTTGTCCGGCCTGTAAATACACAGTTTTGATGTTTGTTAAATCTGCAGCTCTCCTAGAAGCGTAATGAAGTGTCTACAACTCAGAAAATCTTTCAAGGATTAAACACTATCTCCCTTTCACTCCTCCTTTCCACTTGTATCTTCTTGGCGGCCCTCGCCATTTGCCTTGTTGAACTTCTGTCATTGGAGTTGCTGTGCCCTGCCTAAATGGCATTTCAGCACGGCTGTCCCCAGGTGCCTAGTATCTCTGCCTAGATTAACATGTCAGTGGCATATGGCACAAATGGCCTGTTGTTCGGTCTCAGAATCAGTTTAAAATATCTGCCAGGCTGCTGACTTCTTTGGCATAATGCCCTGTGGTCCCCGTGTTTGAGAAAGGAGAGTAACATTGTCTGAAAATTAGTTAGAGTGAATTTTCTCATACAAGAGGGAGAGTCTGGCTTCCTGCCTTTCCCCATTTCTCTCTCCGTCTTTTCCCCCTGGTATCCGAGCTAAAGAAATAAGCATACCTGCTGAGTCTGAGTGCCTGCAACAAAGGATAATTTTTCAAACAGCTCTCTTTGTATTGGTTCCCTTTTCGGTCCCCGTTTTGCTCTTTTTCCGTAAAGAGAAGTACCTGTGTAGCTTGCGCTTTTCAGACGCTGTTGAATTTGATCCTCTTAAAAGCCTCAGAGTAGGTATTATAGCTCCATTTTGCAGACAAGGAAACTGAGGCTCAGAGACATTTGAAAATGTGACCAAAGCATTCTACAGAAAAGTGGCAGCGTAACAAGTCAAACCCAGGTCCATCTGACCCCCAAATTCTTTTCACTCTGTTAAGTCTGTGCAGAGCCCATTGTCTGAACTGATGTGTGCACGTCTAAGCGACTCTGGGGAGAGGGCGATTTTGTACTGCAGTTCAGTGGGCAGAGCTCACAGTGGTCAGCGTCTCAGTAGGCGCTGTCAGCAAGTGCTCCTGGCTTCTTCTTGTACAAACTCCTTGTCATGCTCTTCTCTCTGTGTGTTTAATGGTGGGTCATTGTTACTGTTTAGTTGCCTGATGGGTTTCTCGCTCCTAAATCCAAGTGACGAAGCCGATCCCGCTGTCCTTGGGATTATCCCCTCTTGATGAGTGATGACCTCAGGACTGGAGCCAGCTGACCTGCAGGCAGAGAAAGGGGGATGTCAAAGGTTCCTCCAGCTCAATTTGGATTGATGAACCAGAATAATTCTGGCAGCAGGGCTCATGGCATCGTCCTCAACCAGCAGTCTTTCTTAATTTTTGCGTGTGAGGTGGTGTTTGGGCAATTTCTCACTTACACTCTCTCTTTTCCACTCTAGGCATTTGAAAACCATTCTCTACCACCTGGATTAGTTGTTACCACAACACCAAACAATTATCATTGAGCGGACGGCACCCACTGGCTACTCACTCCTGCCTTTGGCTCTACTTTGCAAGAAACTTTCACTTAAAATGCCTCCCAGTTCTTTATTCTGTCATCAAAATTCTGTACCTGCTTCAAGGCCCTGCTCAATTCATTTCCTCCAAGAAACCTCTTCCAAATCAGTCTACCCCACTGATGGCTTCTTTATCCCAAATTCCTTACAATGATAATCATAGCATTTAAAAACTAATTATTTCCTTGAATAAGTAATATCATATGGCCCAACATTTAAACATATATAGAGTGTACAAATAATCAGATGAAAAGTTAAGTCTTTTTATTCCAGCTCCCCAGTTCCCATCTCAGAGGCACTGTGCGGCCAGTTCCTTCTGCCTCCTGAGCCTTCCAGAGATATCTTGATACATAAAGGTACATATGCTTTTAAAAATTTCATCAGCAATATATGAGACTAATTGTTAACATGTATGAGCAGTTATGTAAGAGACACTGTGCCATGCACTTTATATGAATGATTTCACTGAATCCTCCCCCAAAACTTTATGAGATGGGTACTTATACATATTTTATAAGTTAAACAAAAAGGAAGCTCAGAAAAGTTAAGTCACTTTGCCCACAATCACACAGTTATGATGTGGCAGGACTAAAATTGACCTCAGCCTGTCTGACTGCAGAGCCCAAGACCTTAACCACCATGCCATATGCCTTAAAATGACTCTCTAGATGTCTCATATGTACATCAGGTTTTCTAGCTAGATCAAAGTGTACTTAGGAAGAAAAGAAGTGTGGTATAGTGGAAAGAACATGCACTTGGGAATCTAATTCTGGCTATAAAACTTACTAGCAATGTGACTATAGGTAAGTTTCCTAAATTCTCTGAACCTCTGATTCCTTATCTGTAAAGTGGGAAAACGCTTATCTCAGAGGGAGGCGGGGGTGTTGGAAGGATTAGGGGAAATAAAGAATGTAAGCTACCTGGCACATAAGAGGTACTCAGAAATGGTAGTTATCTTATCAATCTCCCTGAAATAACAAATATTACGGAAGTCAAAAAGATATATAAACTATCTTCACAAGAAGAAAGTTTTGGGACATTATTGGATGGTATCATTTGTAGAATGTCAACAAAAGATGTTTTGTGAAATGACAGAAATATTAAAAATTTTCAGCAATTATAAAAAAAAGAGTCATGTCTTTTTAAAAAAAAAAAAAAAAAAAAAATTTGCCAGCTTTAACTGCCCTGTGCACAGCAGGAAGGAAATACCCATGTGATGTTTGGCATAATACAGATCTAGCCTTTTGGATGGCAGGAAAATCGCCATTTGCCAGAACTGCCCTGTGCACAGCAGGAAGGAAATACCCATGTGATGTTTGGCATAATACAGATCTAGCCTTTTGGATGGCAGGAAAATCGCACACAGAGGTCCCTGAAAGTAAGTGCAAGACAACAGACTCTTGCACCTAATGCCCATGGGGCTCGCTCAAAGGGAACAGTTGGCCATTTGTTGGCTGTTTAAAGAAATGTGTGGAATGGTATGGAAGCCTGGCCTCTAGGTTGTGTGCATTGTAAACCTTCTCCAAGGCCAGCAAAGAGGAACGGAGTATGGAGGAAAAGACTGAGGAGATACTCTGAGGGACTTTGCCTGGAATGTTCTTCCTCCAGATACTCTCGTGGTAACTCCTTCACCCCCTTCCAGACCCTCCTCAGGGGTCTCCCCTGACCTGCAACCTGCTTCCACTCCTACTTGATCTATAATTTTTTTCCATAACACTATTTACCATCTATCGTATGATAGAATTATCCTGCTTATTGCATGTGTTTTCATTGTCTGACGTTTCTCCAGAATGTAGCTTCCTGAGGGCAGGGGTCTTTTTTTTGTTTTTGTTTTTTGTTTGTTTGTTTCATTTTTTTACTAAGCTGTCCTAAGTACTTAAACAGTGCCTAGCACATGGTAAGTACTCAATCAATATTTGCTGGAGGAACACATTTTTCAAATAAGAAAACCGAGGTTACGTGACTTAGCAGAATCAAGGCTAGAACTCAGTTCTTCTGCCTCCCAAACCAGTTGTCTTCCCACTAAATCAACTTTCAGGATAGAGAAATATATGTCTAGAATTAAGGAATGATTTGGCTGTTGAGGAATCCAGACAAAACTGGAAACGAGTGCATCTAGACAAAATAACTGAACCATAAAAATGATAGTAGGAAAAAAACCCATAGATGTGGGTGGTTGTGTTGATTTTTGTTTTCAAAATTTTGTTTAAGTACCTGAGACTCTGCTGTCAGTTTATCTAGTGAAATAAGATTCATGATCAATGTGTGGAGACGGAAATTTCAGACCTCATTATACACAAACTGAAGATTATTCCTTTGCTGTCACTGCGGCATTTGACACGCCCGTGAAAACAAAAGGCAATCTGTCTCAGATGCCCCTTTTAGCTTTGACAGATGTGGAAATGCATGAGTTTGAGGTGTTAATTTTTGGTTGGATGTTAAATGTGGGCATGTCCAGAGATGCAGCTGGAGAAGCTACCACCCAGCTCACAGTTTAGGGCTGAAGTCCCAGAGAGGCCCTGAATCTCAGTCCAGGACAATCCTCCTCTAGCCCTATTTCTTTTTCTTCTCTCGAAAGGAAAGGAGGCTCTCTGCGTGTTCCCAGGCTAACCTTCCACCTGAGTTTTTGGTAACATCCCCTTCTCTCATCACTTCCTCCCTCTTTCTTGAATCTTAAGGCTGTCTTCCCCCCGCCCCAACACACAGATATGCTCAATCTCCTCCCTGCCAAAGCAAGATAACGAAAACCTTCCCATAAACTCTTTTTTAAAATTAATTAATTTTATTTTATTTATTTATTTTTGGCTGCATTGGGTCTTTGTTGCTGCACACGGGCTTTCTCTAGTTGCGGCGAGCGGGGGCCACTCTTCGTTGCGGTGCGCGGGCTTCTCATTGCGGTGGCCTCTCCCGTTGTGGAGTGTGGGCTCTAGTCACGTGGCCTTCAGTAGTTGTGGCATGAGGGCTCAGTAGTTGTGGCTCACAGGCTCTAGAGCGCAGGCTTAGCAGTTGTGACACATGGGCTCAGTTGCTCTGCGGCATGTGGGATCTTCCCGGACCAGGGCTCGAACCCGTGTCCCCTGCATTGGCAGGCAGACTTCCAACCACTGTGCCACCAGGGAAGCCCCCCATAAATTCTTGAATCAGTTAGTTACCTATGGATGTGTAACAAAGCACCCTACAACAGTGACTTAAAAAGTAAGCATTTTTTTTACTCACAAATTGATGAGTCATCTGAGCAATTCTATTAATCCGGGCCAGGCTGGCTTTAGCTGGGCCTGAAATACCGGCTGCATATCCTCACGAGTGTGCAGTCTGCAGGTGGGCTGGTGGGGGCAGGCTGGTCAAGGATGATCTCACTCACATGCCTGGAAATTAGCAGGTTATTAGTTATGGGGAAGTGGTGACTGCGTCACTGATCAATTATCCAGCAAGTTAGCAAGTTAGCACAAGCTTGGTCTCATGGTGGCCTGGCAGGATTTTAAGACAGAGAGAAAAGAAATACACAGGCCTCTAGAACTAGCACAATATCACTTCTGCTTCATTTTATGGGCAAAAGCAAACCACAGGCCAGCCCAGGAGCAAGGAAATAGATAGACTTGATTGGAGGAGCTGCAAAGTCACATCACAAAAGGTGTGGTTTCAGGGAGGGATGAAGAATGAGGGTCAGTTTTACAATCAGTCTACTCTGTCCTTAAGCTTCTGCCCAAATGTGTCTTTTCCTTCACATCCAGACTTCTAGAGAGGGTAGCTGTCACTCGTTTTGCCTACTTCCTTAGCAACCAGTCACTTCTCAACCAAGATGACCTCACCTTATTACCACTATCTCCACTTTGATGGAACTGCTCTCTTTAAAAGACAATGATGTCTCAAATATCAAATACTGCGAACCCCTTCCAGCTTCCATATTCCTTAATTTGACCTGCATGGTCATTCCCTGATGCTTAAAGCTCTCCTTCCTTAGCTTCTATGATTCTCTCTCCGGGCTGTCCTCCTACCCCTCTGACCCTTCCTTCTCAGATTCCTTGGCTGGCTCATGTCCTCACGTCCCTCTTCTGGCCTGTCAATGTTTGTGTTGCTGCGTTTCTGTTGTTTCACTTTTCTTCCTTCCTTCCTTCCTTCCTTCCTTCCTTCCTTTCTTTTTCTTTCTTTCTTTCTTTCTTTCTTTCTTTCCTCTTTCTCTCTTTTCCTTCATTCCTTCCTCTTCCTTCCTTCCCGCCTTCCTTTCTTTCTTTCTCTTCCTTCCTTCCTCTTTCTTTCTTTCTTTCTTTTTCTTTCTTTCTTTCTTTCTTTCTTTCCTCTTTCTCTCTTTTCCTTCATTCCTTCCTCTTCCTTCCTTCCCTCCTTCCTTTCTTTCTTTCTCTTTCTTTCTCTTCCTTCCTTCCTCTTTCTTTCTTTCTTTTTCTTTCTTTCTTTCTTTCTTTCTTTCCTCTTTCTCTCTTTCTTTCTCTTCCTTCCTTCCTTCCTTCCTCTTTCTTTCTTTTTATCCTTCTTTCTTTCTTTTCTTCTCATGCTAAACTGTTTCTGGAATCTAATCCAATCAGGTGGATGCCACCTATATGCACCTTTATTCTAACTCATCTATTGACCTCCAGGAATAAAGTGTCAGTGTCTACTGGATATTGCCACAGGCTTCTCAAATGTTACATATGTCTAAAACTAACCTTAATATCTTTCATCCAAATGTGATTCTGTCCTCACTTTCTCTATTGACAGGTTTGCAGTTCTTTCAATTCACTGAGCTAGAAACCGAGGACTTTCCTTAACTCTTTGTGGCCTGGGCTCCCTGCAACTCAAGGTACTAAGATCTGTCAATTCTACCTCCAAGTATCCCTCAGACACACCCCCTCCTTCCATCCTCACCGCTACTGCCTGAGTTCGGGCTCTCATCCTCTACTGCCCAGACCAGTGCTAGAGCTAGAGCTAGAGCCTTTCATGAGGAAACATACAGTAGGGTCTGGCTATCTGTGTTTAACAAGCCCTCCAGGCGACGCTCCCACTATGCACTCAAGCACCTGGTACTAGTCTACTACAATCCTCCTGCTTTCCTATATTGGCTTGTTTGACTATCGGTACTGTTTGCCACCGCCTCCCAGCTCCTAGCCCAGTGCTGGCACTCAATGGCAGTGGTAGCTAAGACTCATTGAGAATATCTCTGTGGAAAGTGCTGTTCTAACTCACTTACTTCTCATAATGACCATGTCAAGTACCCTCTCATATTTTATAGATGAGGAAACGGATGCACAGAGAAGAAAAGCAACATTCCCATGGTTTCCCAGTGAGTAAGTGGCAGAGCCAGGCTTTAAACTCAGCCTCACTCCGGAGTCCATGCTCTAACCCTATGCTATGTGGTCTCTAGGCAGGGTACAATGTGTAATTGACTAATTAATAAATGAATAATAAACAATGTCTTACCTGAGGACTTTAGAAGGCTGTTTGGGAAGCAGTAGTAGACTTCTAAAAGGATGTCATTCTACTGCTGGTTCAGTGGAGGAGAGAAGACACTCTCTTCACCTGTGTGCATGTAGGACAGAGGACCTGAAAAGGCACTTGGGATGCGGGGGAAGCTGGACTGGCTAAAGGGGCAGAGGATGAGACTGCAGAGGGTGCACCTTGGGTAGGGATTGTGGTTTCCGGGAATGAGAGAGGCAAGAGGTAACAGGAGAGGCAAGGCTAGACCTGTTTTTTCACCTCGTTATTACCAGCATCCAACCTAGGCTGGGACCATGGAGGCTCAGAGCCTGAATCATCAATATATATTTGTTGAACAAAAGAGAATTTTAGTGTGAAGTTGTTCTGGGATCTTCTGGCCTTTGTTTCAAGGTGTTCAAGGAAGACCTCTGATTAAATTCACCAGAACTCTCAGCTGTGATACGGATGGTGTGAAGGGCAAGGTTGAGCCCCAAATCAATGAACTGGAGGAGATGGAAGCATGGGGGGGTATAGCTAGAAGAGGTTCTGATAAGTGGTCGAGGCCTGGTGTCCAAGGAATGTGGCCACTCCCAGTCAGGGACTTGGGGGCCTAGCTGAGTAAGGGGATTCTAGCATTTATTTAGTGCCCTCTGTGTCAGGCATGGTGCTAGACGCTTTTCCCTACTTGAACTCATTGAAGGAAAGTGTCCCAATATAGGAGCAGAGCACAGGAAAAGGAAAACAGGGAAGCAGGTACCCAGAGCCTCCGGTTGGCAGACAGCGTCAAGGCTCTGTTCCCAAGGGACAGGCTCAACCTATTGGGTTGGGGCTATGGCAGGGTCAGTCCCCAGGACCTTGGGGACCTAGACAGATGCCAGAAACAGGAACTTGGATTGAGTGCTGTCACTGAAGTAGAGTCATCCTAACTGAGGCACAGGGAGGGGGTCAGGGGGAGGCAAGGGGTAGAATTATATTTGGGGGAATAACACAGAAGTACAGAGCAGAGTGATGAGCCATTGCTTTTAGGGGCAGAGTTAAGGTAGGTGGTAGTGGTAGGAAAGCTCCTTATTGAGATAATAAAGAGTGGTGTGGGACTCAGGAGGAGATAAGGTTTAAAAAGAGCTCAGTCCAAGGCGCAGCACATAATGAGTCCTCAACATAAGCCGGTCATAACTCATCCCAAGGACAGTGCAGGAGGCTCTACTCCTCAGCTGCACGTGGGGATGTGTGCTAGAATACATCACCTGTACGGACCACATCTGAAAGGAATACAGGCCAATGTAATTAAACAGCCAAATGAAAAATTTGCATATGCTTATCCTTTTCACTTTACCAGGGAAATTCAGGCAATTAATATTTAGAGAGGAATCTGAAGCAAATAGAATGGAATCAAGCGTTTCCCCATATTAATGTCACCTGACCCCACCACCTCCAGAGCTATTTTAGTTGTGCTAAGAAGACCGTGCCCAGAGTGCCTCATTAAAACTTCCTTAACAGTAGCTCTACCACCCATGAAAAACTGCTTTCTTCTCCCTTCCTGTGAAATCACCCCAGCTGTCTCTGAATAGAGATTCAAAGAAACAACATTAAAGTATAATTAGTAATGTTTCTTCCTCAGTTTCCTGGCTTGTAATACACCTTAATGATATTCCACCACGCCGAGAGTTCCCCGATGGGAAAATCCGCCCCTCACCTCAGGCTTTGTTTGTCTATTCCATTTTCTCCTTCCTCAGAGTCAGCCAGCAGAAACTTTCCAGAAAGTAGAGTTTGCCTGAAAACCATGAAGCTTCACTCCAGCACTTTGACCTCCCGAATGTCCTTTTACTGTGGATCATTTTAGTGTGGGTGCCTCCGTCCAAGAAGCCAGGAGAGAAGATTTTTCTATTCAAAGTGGAATCAACTGGCCTAGAAGTCTTAGTCTTAGAAGAACTGAGAGATGGTGGTCCAAGGGCTACATAGTCAGGTGGCGACTTAATGATTCAAGAGGCTTTTGTTCTGTCCTAACTGGCGGAGAAGTTGTCACAGGCTTTCTGCATCGTGACATCTTGTTTTCCTTAGTAAAATAAATTTTTTCATTTGGAATTCTCATCTTCCCATTATTGGTGACAGTACTATCAGAGCCCCCTTCACAACCACACAATCTGGGCAATATTCCTATTTCTATATCAATTCTTGGCGCATTTTGCTGACCCCAAGCCACCTAATAAAGTCAGAATCTGCATCGAGTCCATCTTAAGGGTACTTGTGAAAATACATTTAGCCTGTCCTACTTCTTAGCTATCTGTCTTTGATATGTGTCTCTCTTCTAGCAGGCTTGTGTAAGGCAAAGACTCCTTCTGGAGGTACTCTTTGCATTTTTTTTTAAAAAGGTGTATTATCAGTGAGCATCAATTATAATGAGGCATTTTTAGTGGGGCTTTATAATGTCGGAACCAGGGAGCGGTGGCCTCTGAGCTGAGATCCTGCCAGCTGCATTTTATTAACCCAAGTCAGGGTGCTAAGCTGATTTTCAGACTTGATTGACAGAACCCTTTCAGCATAAACCCTGGAAAACTATTAGGAGGAAAGAATCCCATCGAGGCATTCTGCCTGTAATAGTTTTAATGCAGAAATGCATTTGATCAGCAGCATGCTGAGCTCATATCATTTCCAGAGTGAGTAGCAATGTGGTTCCAGTGTCATTTACCACACCCAATTATGGTACATCCTGACAACATTTAAAACAGAACTGGATCAAGAAAAATGCACTCTCAAGATTGTGGTCTGAGAGGCAAAATACCAGAATTTTCAGTGGATCTCATTTTGTCTCTCTTTCATTACAATAATAAGCTGATGAGAAAGAAAGAAAAAAAAAGACACTTTAGGGGCAAAAGGTAGAAAGAAAGCATAAAAAGCAGGGTACAACTGCAATTCAATGACCTGTCCTTTTCCTCAGTTCTCTTTTCCACTGCTGCAAATCTTCTCCTGTATGCAAGAGTCAGGCAGTTTCTCTTTTAGCACCAAATTCACTTCTCAAAATCAGAGAATGCATTTCTCAGCCTTACACCATTCTTAACCTCCACAAAAGACACTAGTTCTAATAAGTAAAAATCCCTGTGATACAAAACATCAGCTTTAAAGCCAATGTTGTGTTCAGAAGGTTCTACTCAAGGGCAATATTGGCTGATCAATGGACCAATAGAGAGGTGTCTTCTAGACATCTCACATCTTCAAAAGATGAGATAGCCATTGCTATCTTCTCAATTAACCAGCCACAAATTTCACTGAGATGGTATACCTGTAGTACGTGTCCAAGAAATCAAATATCAAATATTTTTCTTTTTCTGTTTTTTAAATAGCTTTATTGAGTTACTAGAATATAAAAGTAAGATGTTTTGCATGTTTATTGAAAAAAAAATCAGAAGATATAGAGGAAAGCAATGAAAAATAAGGATATCATCCAGAGATAAGCATTGTTAGTATTCTGGTATCATCTACACACATATTTAGAGACAAAAATTTTATCAGATTATAATACACTGTAGTATGACCTGCTTTTTGTCATTCAGCAATATATTGTAACCATTTTTCCATGTCAATAAATATGAATCTACATCACATATTCGGAGCTGCAGAATATTATTGTAAATTATTTTAACTAATCCTCTTTTGGCGAACATGTAGGCTCCCCTCTTTTTTGTTCCTCTTTTAAATAATATTGCAAGAACATCCCTGCTGTGCACCAACGATCCTCAAACTTTAATGTGACTAAGGATCATCTGGGATATTCTAAATGTAGGGATGCATGGAGATTTAAAATCTCCACATCTGAGATTCTGCTTCAATAAGAAAGGTGTAAGACCCAGGAATCCACATTTTACCAGGATTTTACAGGTGATATTGATGTTGGTATTCCTCAAACCACACTTTGAGAAATATACATCTTTAGAAACTTGTCTGATGACTTCTTTAGAATAAAGTTCTAGAAGGGAGGTTGTTACTTTGTCGAAGGCTATGCCCATGCAGCATTTCAGCAATCTATCTCATTTGTAGTTATCTTGTAGGTAAAAAAGACTGTCATGAAGTTGCATATATGCTCTAAGGTAGGAAGTATGTTTGAGGTATGGGCGAACAGAGCAAATCTGTCAAAGAGCCCTCAGAATCAGCCCTTCAGGTGTATGTGGGGAAACATAAATCCTCCCCAAGCAACCCCTTGTCTCTTCTGCTGGAACCTGGCAATAAGCTGAGTTGAGGAGAAATGGGAGGAAGACACAAGGTAAGAATGGGTTCAACACCTTGGCTGGACAAGTTAGTTCTTGAGAGGGGAAGGTGCCTGTCACTGCCACTTGCAGAGGAGATTACTTCCAACAAGGCGTCACCACCTGAGACAGCTATATCCCCAAGCTCCACCCGTGAAAAATCCACATTTGACCAGCATCCTGTATCCACCCCAGGGTTTCCAGGAGTTTGAGAGTTGAGAGTAAGAAATAACTCAGGTATCACTCCATTTCCGGATCAGAGCATGCTTAAGGAAGAGTACATACACTCATTCACACAAAGGCAGGCACATATTCCCCTGCTTAGAATCTCCAAACTCTAGAAGGAGAAGATTTCTAACTATAAGCTTCACCTAAGAACAATTTTGCACAAGGACAGAAAGTATGAAAATTGATCATGTAAGCAATCCAATTTGAATCACGTAAGGAAAAATGTTGTCTTCCATTTTTTTGTTTGTTTGTTTGGTAAATGTTACTGAAGTATGACGTACATTTGGAAGGTATTCAAATCATAAGTATATGAACTCAGTGCACTTTCACAAAGTGAACACAGTGGTACAACCAGGATCCAGATCAAGAAACAGAGGAATACCTGAATCCCCTGGTGCCTGCTTGCAGTTTTACCCATGTAGCCACCATCTTGATTTCTAACAAAGAGTTTTAATTAATTTGATCTGTTTTGGAGCTTTATATATATAAATGGAATAATATAATATATGTAGTCTTTCAAAACTATTTTTGACTGGATTTTATAGATCATTATTTTAACTCCTCATGTCATGTGCAGCAATGTCCCAACACTGAAGCACAGATATTGCCTCCAAAGAGACTGAAAATTAGATACTTTAAAAATGTCAGTGTCCATTTGTGCCAGCAAAATTGGATACCTTCATCTAAGTGGAGCCCAGTTAAATCTCCAGGGCCCTTGTGCCTGTCCACAGTAAGTAATAAGGATCCTAAAAGGCTACTCCCCAGTGTGCATGACAGACAACTTGAGAGGCAGTGTAATGCAGTGGAAAAAAAAAGATTAGCTTTGGAACCATACTGAGCTAAGTTCAAATAGAATCATCTCCACTTACTAGCTTTACTGTCTTCATGAAGTCATGTAATCTCTCTAGGGCTCATTTACTTCTACACCTGTAAAATGGGGGAAATATCTCCTCTATATCTCATTTAACAGGGTTGTGAAAATTAAATACAATCACAAGTGTGATTGTCATATAATAGGTGCTCCATAAACGTTCATTCTGTTTCCCCCTTCAGACAGCAAACCCTGATTAACCATTAAATCCAGGCTGTTGTGTACACACAACGTAAACAAATATATTTTCTTTTTCTTTTTCATAAATACATTTTCAATGGCAACTATTTGAACCACTAACTAGCAAGTTTAAAATCATTTGGAAACCAGGTTTGTGATCCAAGGGAATTTTAAATTGTTGACACAGTCTTTTTCAGAACTGAGAAATATCACTGTTCATTCTTTGGAAACCCGTATGGCTTTATGTCCCTCACATTTCCCACCATGCTGGCCTAGCTGTTTATTTATTAATGATTTCCATCACGAAACCATTGTTATCTCAGCTTCTTGTGATGGCCTAAGAGCACACAAAATCATCCTTTTCCAACAAGAGCACAAATATCCATATGCCTGTGCTACTAGCGACATTACAGTTTTATTTATAGCCAGCATGCCAATCTGTTTAAAATAGCCTTTTCAGTTAGACACGAGCATGATCGTGTAACCATTGTATGATTTCTGCATTGTCACGAGTATATGTATTAAAATCTCTGACAGATTGCTAATGAGCTGTTGTTGGAATTACAGAGTAGTCTGTTATCATTTGTCCATTCACAGTTTCCTCACCAGCCCATCTGGGCTTGGAACAGAGCCATCACGGAGCACGCAGGCTGGGACAGTTTCTCCATTTACACGTTTTGCCGTCAGAGGCTTCTGGGAAATTAAAGATTTTAACAAACATATCGCCAGCTTTCTAACACTGTTATTAAACTGCTCTCTTTGTTAGGAAAGGTGCTGTTGGTCAGCAGTTTGTAGATTTAGATATTTAGTATGTGTTCCTGTAGCCCGCAAAATATTTGTGTTTTTAGAATAATTCAGTTAGTATGTTATGCGTGTGTGTACCTGCATGCACAATAAATACACGTGTCACACACAATATCAAAATCCTGTATACTTATCAAGACTCACAAGGACAGAGAAACATGGTCTACTTTTATGGATACACAGACTTCTGTACAGAACAAGGTGGAATTGAATATTCTAAGGTTGGAACTGTTAAAACAAAAAGATCAGATTGAGATCATGGCTGGGATAATTTGAGGCCAGGGCAAAGTACTTTTTACTTGAAATATCTGCATAATAAGGTATACTGAAGAAGAATCTGATTTCCCTGGTGGAATATACCTAGCTGAGGGGACAGATATTTCCTTGCACTAAAAGTCTAACTATTAGAGCTGTGGTTCTCAATGAGTGTGGGTATGGCTGGGCTGGGTGGGGAAGGGGGCATGGAGTCAGCGGGGGAGCTTTTGCAATACCCTCTCCCATCACCACGATCAAATTTTGACACTCCCTCATTACACCCAGTTGAGAACTGCTGCTTTAGAGCTCTGAGGGAAGAAGAGAGATGCCGGGCTGAGAGCTTGCTACCCCAGGAAAAGGCTCTCAGATCATTGGTCTTGGAAATGGGCTCACTCTCCCCCGGGGGAGAGGACACTCTGAGCTGGGAAGACAGTGGGGGAAAAAAACAAGGAATATTTGGGGGATCCTGAACAGGCTGCTTTGATTAGAGCAGAAGTTTGTGACGGGACAACTGAGAAAGCAAGGTTTCAAGGGTAAAGGGCCACTCTGGCAAGACTAAGGCTGGGATCTGTAATCTTTTTTCTTCCTTTGGTCAGTTAATTGGTTTATTTATTTTCCCCCTTTTACATAGACTTTATTTTTAGAGCGGTTTTAAGTTTATAGCAAATTTGAGCAGAAGTACAGAGTTTCCATATACTCCCTGTCCCCCCTCACACACAGCTTCTCCCACTGTCAACATCTCCCACTAGAGTGGTACATTTGTTATAACTGATAAGCCTACCACATTATCATGTCAACTGATGAACCTACACTGGCACATCATTATCACCCAAAGTCCATAGTTTACATTAGGGTTCACTCTTGGTGTTGTACATTCTATGGGTTTTGACAAATGTATGATGACGCGTGTCCACCATTATAGAAATATACAGAGTAGTTTCACTGCCCTAAAAACTCTTTGTGCTTCACCAATTCATCCATCCCTCCCCAGCCCCTGGCACTTACTGATCTTTTTACTGTCTCCAAAGTTTTGTCTTCTCCAGAATGCCACAGAGTTGGAACCATACAGCATATATCCTTTTCAGATTGGCTTCTTCCACTTAGTAATATGCATTTGTTTCCTCTATGCTTTTTCATTGCTTGATAACTCATTTCTTTTTAGGGCTGAATGATATTCCATTGTCTGGACATATCACAGTTTATTTATCCATTCACCTACTGAAGGATGCCTTAGTTGCTTCCAAGTTTTTGCAATTATGAATAAAGCTGCTATAAACACCCATGAGCAGGTTTTTGTGTGGACATGTTTTCAACTCCTTTGGATAAATATCAACAAGTGTGTTTGCTGGATCATATGGTAAGAGTATGCTTAGTTTTGTAACAAACTGCCGAACTATCTTCCAAAGTAGCTGTACCATTTTGCATTCTCACCAGCAATGAACGAGAACTCCTATTGTTCCATATCCTCACCAGCTCTGGGTGTTATCAGTGTTCTGGATTTTGGCCATTCTAATAGGTGTGTAATGGCATAGCATTGTTGTTTTAATTTGTACTTTCTAATAACATGACGTGGAGCATTTTTTCATATACTTATTTGTCATCTGTATATCTTCTTTTGTGAGGTGTCTGTTAAGGTTTTGGTCCATTTTTAATTGGGTTATTTGTTTTCTTATTGTTGAATTCTATGAGTTCTTTATGTATTTTGGATAACAATCCTTTATCAGATATGTCTATTGCAAATATTTTTCCAGTGTGAGACTTCTCTTCTTATTCTTTTCAATTTGTCTTTCATAGACCAAAAGTTGGGTTTTTTTTTTTTAATTTTAATGAAAGCCAGCTTAAAATTTTTTTCTCTCATGTATCATGCCATTGGTTTTGTATCTAAAAAGTCATCACCAAATCCAAGGTCATCTAGATTTTCTATGTTATGTTCTAGGATTTTTATAGTTTCGTGTTTTACATTTATGTCTAAGATCCATTTTGAGTTAATTTTTGTGAAGGGGGTAAGGTCTGTGTCTAGATTGATTTTTTTGCATATGGATGTGCATTTGTTCCAGCACCATTTGTTGAAAAGACTATCTTTTCTTTATTGTATTGCCTTTACTCCTTTGCCAAAGATCAGTTGACTATATTTGTGTGGGTCTATTTCTGGGCTCTTTATTCTGTCCCGTTGATTTGTCTGTTCTTTTACTGGTAGCATCCTGTCTTGATTACTGTAGCTTCATAGTTAGTTTTGAAGTTGGGCAGTGTCAGTCCTCCAGCTTTGTTCTCCTTTAATATTGTGATGGCTATTCTAGGTCTTTTGCCTCTCCATATAAACCTTAGAATCTGTCTATTAATATCCACAAAATAACATGCTAGAATTTTTATTGGGATTGCATTGAATCTATAGATCAAGTTAAAAAGAACTATCTTGACAATATTTAATTTTCCTACCCGTGACATGGAATAGCTGTCTACTTACTGCATTCTTCTTTGATAACTTTCTTCACAGTCTTGTAGTTTTCCTTATATAGACCTTGTACATATTTTGTTAGATTCATACTTAAGTATCTCATTTCATTTTGGGGGGTGCTAATGTAGTGTATTTTTTACTTCAAATTCCATTTGTTCATTGCTGGTATATAGGAAAGTGACTGACTTTTGTGTGTTAACCTTGTACCCTGCAGTCTTGTTATAAGTGTTTATTAGTTCCAAGAGGTTTTCTCTTTGTCAGTTCCTTCAGAATTTCTACATAGATGATCATGTCTTCTGTGAACAAAGACAATTTTATTTCTTCCTTCCTAATCTGTACACCTTTTATTTCCTATTCTTGTTTTATTGCGTTAGCCAGGATTTTCAGGAATATGTTGAAAAGGAGTGATAAGAGGGGACATCCTTGTCTTGTTCCTGACCTTCACAGAAAACTTTCAGGTTTCTCACCATTAAGTACGATGTTAGCTGTAGGTTTTTTGGGGGTTTTTTTTGTAAATATTCATTATCCAGTTGAGGAAGTTCCCTTTATTCCTAGTTTTCTGAATTTTTTCTTTTATCATGAAAGGATGATAGATTTTGCCACATGCTTTTTCTGCATCTATTCATATGATCATGTGATTTTTTAAATTCAGTCTACTGATGTGATGGATTACATTAAGTGATATTTGAATGTTGAACCAGCCTTGCATACCTGGGATAGATCCCACTTGGTCATGGTACAGGATTCTTTTAATACATTGTTTGATTCTATTTGCTAATATTTCACTGAGGATATTTGCATCCATGTTTATGAATAATATTGGTCTGCAGTTTTCTTTTCTTATAATGTTTTTGTCTGGTTTTGGTATTAAGGTAATGCTGGCCTCATAGAATGCGTTTAGAAGCATCCTCTCTGCTTCTATATTCTGGAAAAGATTGGAGAACACTGGTATCATTTCCTCCTTAAATGTTTGGTAGAACTCACCAGTGAACCCATCCAGGCCTGGTACTTTTTGTTTTGGAAGGTTATTAATTATTGATTTAATCTCTTTAACTAATATATTCTAATTCAGATTGTCTATTTCTTCTTGTGTGAGTTTGGGCAGATTGCGTCTTTTAAGGACTTGGTCCATTTCATCTAGGTCATTGAACTTGTGGGTGTACAGTTGTCCATAGAATTCCTTTACTTCCTTGCAATGTCCATGGGATGTATAGTTATTCTTCCTCTATCATTTTTAATATTAGCAATTTGTGTCTTCTCTGTTTTTGTCTTAGTCAGTCTGGCTAGAGGTTTATCGATTTTATTGATCTTTTCAAAGAACCAGCTTTGAGTTTTGTTTGTTTCTCTATTGATATCCTGTTTTCAATTTCATTGATTTATGAAGTGATGGAGTTATCAAAAAAGAATGGGGGGGCTTCCCTGGTGGCGCAGTAGTTGAGAGTCCGCCTGCCTATGCAGGGGACACGGGTTCGTGCCCTGATCCGGGAGGATCCCACATGCCGCGGAGAGGCTGGGCCCGTGAGCCATGGCCGCTGAGCCTGCGCGTCCGGAGCCTGTGCTCCGCAACGGGAGAGG
>NW_006796397.1:2117451-2137451 GCF_000442215.2 Lipotes vexillifer
AACAGATTCACTTTTCTGTACACCTGAAACTAACACAACATTGTAAATCAACTATACTCCAATAAAAATTAAAAAAAAAAAAAAAAAGAATGGGTAGGCTGATTAACTGGTTGGTAGGTTGTTTTTTAACAGAAATATGATGAAAAGTTATTGTGTAATGAATTTTGACACCTAGGCAGCTGGACAGCTCTGCTGTCTTGGCTGGCTATATTCTGATCTAAGGTGATCAAGGCCGGGACAACTGGGGTGACCTAAATCTAATCAATGGGTCTTTCACCTCCATCAGGCTGACCTGGACATTTTTCTTTGTGGCTACGGTAGAGAACAAGAATGCAAACAAAAATGTGCAAGCATTTCTTTAAGCTTCTGCTTGTACGACATCTGCTATCATCCTGTTGGCCAAAGCAAGTCACACGGCTGAGCTCAGCCTCAAGGGGTGGTGGAAATGGAGTCCACCACTTCATAGGGGAACTGCGAAGTCAGATGGTAAAGGACAAGGATACAGGAAGGGACGAAGAATTGGGGCCATAAATACTATCAGTTTACAACACTTGGATTCAAATTTCTTGCTTTGTGACCATGAGCAAGCTACCTGAAAATTGGCATAAAATCAGTACTTACCTCTCAGCAAGGTTGTTTGCATTAAATAAAATGACCTATGTAAAATACTTAGCACGGTACCCAGCCCACGTAAGTAAATAAATATGAAGGCACTGTGTTCCCTTTGTGGTGGCAGAAAGATGAGTTGGAATGCATATGGTCATTTGGGGTTGTGCGCCTGTACTAGGGTGATGCCAGTGGGAGAGAAAAGACCCAACCATATTTGGAAGGAACAATAAAGGATGACTCTTGAGGAAAAGGTGTCCCTGGGCCCGGGTAATTAGGACAATGTTGCCATTGACAAAAGCAGGAGAATCAGGAATGTTGCTGGCTTGGGGACAGATGGCTAGATGTCCACTCCATCTGGATCTCTAGCTTAGTCTCTGGGAATTTCATGAAAGGGATGTGGTGACAGAGTGTTCAATGACAGCTCAGCATGGCACAAAACACAGTATTTGACAATCAACCAAGCCAAAGTTTTCATTTGGAAAACCTGCTACTGTTTACCATTTCTCGTATATTAGGGATGATCACTCTGAAGAAAATTTGGAAAGAAGACTCCTCATTAGTCTGATTTCCAAGAGAGACGCTCACTCAGGACTCTGTGATAATACACTTGGCCACAGCCCCAGCAGAGAGGTGATTGTCCTTACATTCACAATAGAACCTGGGCTGCAAGGTGTCAGAGGTCAGGGCAGTGGAGGGATTTTTCACCCAATCTCATGGCTTTAGTTTTTGTAGCAACCTTCAGTCCAATGGGTATTCACTTGCACTAGGATAATTCCAAGTGCTAAGCCCAAGGAAGACTCTCATAGGCTATTAGCTTAAGCAATTGCCAGCCAAACAAAATAGCAAATTTCCCACGTATGGAATGATTTAGTGCAGCACGACTGGGATAAATAATGAAGGCGTTTGTTTATGCCTACTTACAACATTCCTCGTAGGCAAAAAGGGGAAGAAAACATCATTCTAAGCCTGAGAAGGCAGCAAGGGCAGGCTCATCAAAAATATGCATTTTCTTTTGTAGTTAAAGATTGTGAGTTTGCCTGCTTCACCTCCCGGCCTGGGCTTCTCTGAGATCCATATAATTGAAATGAGAAAGTCATTCTAGGAATTCGTCACATTTCAAAGAAGTGACCCTTTTTGGATGTTGAAAGGATCCCCAGTGTTTGGGTTCACTCCTAGGTGAGGTGGTGTCATAGAGTTCTTTCTATGTCATCCAGAGAAATAGACCTTGGAAAGTCTAAACAGAAGTTGTTTACCTTTTTGCTTGTTGTGCAAATGGGCCTCAGGTTTGGAGAGGAAACAAGTACATTTCAAGCTCAGTCTAAGTCAAAATTCACCTCTGCTATCAGTCAAACTCTGAGGAAAAAAAAAAAATAGGAAGTTTTTATTAATTCTTAGCGTGGCCTGACTTCCACTATGAACTTTGTAGCTAAGATATCCGTAGCATCCTACAAATTGAACCCAAGCTAATTGGGCAACTTGGTTGAGGCACTCTGTTCTTCCTCCTGAGGAATTTGTACCTCTGAGTTCCCCCCATTTACACCTTGAACCCCAGAAAGGAACTCCCGGTCCTCCTGGGAACAGAATCACTCAGGCAACTATGCTGGTCACAGTATCGTGTTTAAGGCTGCATCCTGACATGCAACCCGTCCTGCACTTTATACATTTTGACCCTGTTCTAGAGCCACTACTTTCCTAACATCCCCACCTGCCCATACGGGGTGAAGTTTGTTGGGAAAAGTCTCACCAGAGTCATACACCAGACAACTCCATTAAAGAAGACCCCTTCGGGCTTCCCTGGTGGCGCAGTGGTTGCGAGTCCGCCTGCCGATGCAGGTGACGCGGGTTCGTGCCCCGGTCCGGGAGGATCCCACGTGCCGTGGAGCAGGTGGGCCCGTGATCCATGGCCGCTGAGCCTGCGCGTCCGGAGCCTGTGCTCCGCAACGGGAGAGGCCACGACAGTGAGAGGCCCGCTTACCGCAAAAAAAAAAAAAAGGACCCCTTCTCCATTTAGGGTTTATCTCTCAATAACTGGCTTCTGTCTTTGTGGCACAGAGCTTTCTGTACTTCTTCAGCTGGTCAACTGGCAATGCTCTCTCTCCCTTTTACCTGCCAAATTAGGTTTGAAGAGAGGGTGCCTGGTTGCTGGATCCTAGGAAGGTGTTAAATATCTCCGCTGCTAGGAATCCAGCTAGAGACATTAACACCTACCTCCTGGCTCAAGAGTGGGTGTTAATGTTCTCGCTGCCAGGACATTTTCATCCGGGGCCTTTCCTCCAGCCAGCTCCCGGCCAGTGCCAGGGCCAGAGAAAGCAAGTCACCCAGCCTGGCCTGCAGTGATGAGCCTCAGTTGGTGAGAACCAAAACAACGATTCCATCTTTTTAATCACTTCTAAAGTACCTTGAAGAGGAAGACAGTTCCAAAGACTGAGAATATAAAGGTCACGGGAAACATAACTTTTAATGTTTCAATCTGCACAGTATTTCTAATTTACCAAAGCAATTTCACATAAAAATAACCCCAATTTTTTACTAATGGTTTACTTAACATACCTTAATTCTTACCAAAGCCCAGAGAAGCAAGTATTGTTACTGTAATTTTACAGATGACTTCTCAGGGAAGAAAGGAAAATAGTGGGGACTGAGCGTGCTGATCCCTGTTTGGCTGCCAAGTTCTCGCGCTTGAATCACACAGCTCCCTACTGGATTGCTAGCCCTGACAGTAACCTTGTGAGAGTGGTAGGTAGGTGTTATTTTACACACCAGAAACTGGGGGCATTTTGACTAATAACAAAAAGTTGAAGACTTTTGACTTGAGCCAGAGTCCAGCTGAATCCCAGACTAATATACTTTCTACCAGACCATATTGCCGACGATCCCCCAACAGCATGGCACTAACAATGCTTTCCCCAACACTTCACCATTCATTTATTCTCTTAGACAACATATACTTACTGAATTCTTACCATGTGTCAAGTACTGCATTGCACGTGAAAGATTTAAAAAATAGAATCAGACAGACACCTTGCCCTCAAGTTATCTACGTCCAATAGAAGGATAGGCAGGTACAAAGGCAACTCTAATATAGGTCAGAGAAACAATCGTCGCCATTTCAAAGGTCGAAATAATGGCAAATAAAGCTAGAAGGGGGTTGAGATTCATCATCCCCAAGGAGAATATACGATTGTCTGAGTGTGTGGAAGGGGCCTATTCACTAGGCTGATGTTTACACTCCAGTAACTCTCTGAAAACCCTCGAAGATTTCTACAAAACTCCAAGATTTTTTTCCACAAAGAAAGAGAAGCCTGCAAATGGAATTTTGGTCAAGCCAGTCATATTCTGGGTAACCAAACAGTTGATGAAGAAATGTTTCTTACTGGGCCTCCCTGGTGGCACGGTGGTTGGGAGTCCGCCTGCCGATGCGGGGGATACGGGTGCGTGCCCCGGTCCGGGAAGATCCCACATGCCGCGGAGCGGCTGGGCCCGTGAGCCATGGCCGCTGAGCCTGCGCGTCCGGCAACGGGAGAGACCACGACAGTGAGAGGCCCACGTATCGCAAAAAAAAAAAAAAAAAAAAAAAAGAAATGTTTCTTACTATAGAAGTAGTCTAGTTAAAAAATGGTAATGAAATGATAGAATCATCACCATTTTGCAATTCTCAATAAAATAATGGATTTAAACTACGATAGTCAACAATTGCTAACATCACAAATAGAGAGACACAAAAAAAGAGGTAGACATTATGTGCCTACTGATAGAACACAATACCATCTATAAAGCACTCTTGCCAAAAATCCAAATCTGAATTTAATTGAATTTTAGATCTAACAAGTGGCTCATAGGAAATACAGGGGACAGAGGAATATGGTAAATGGTACCACAAGGATGCAATTAGTAATGATGTCCAGTATATGGAAACTCTACAGGACAAATGAATGGGTTTCTATAACAAATAATTTACAAAGGGGAAAAAAAAGAACAGGAAGAGGAGCCTATAGATTAAGAGACTTAATCACCAAGCAATACATGAACCTTCTCTGGATCCTGATTCAAACAAATGAAATGTAATAATAATAATAATGAACCAAAGGCAGAAAAAATTATAAGTAATCAGAGAAATCTGAACACTGACTTGATAGTTGATGGTGTTAGGGAATTGTTAGATTTTTTTAGGTGTAATAATACTATTGTGATTATATATTTTTTAAAGTATCCTTATATTTTATTTTTTTAAAAATATTTATTTTTGGCTGTGCTGGGTCTTTGCTGCTGCGCGCAGGCTTTCTCTAGTTGCGGCGAGCGGGGGCTACTCTTCGTTGCGGTGCGTGGGCTTCTCACTGCGGTAGCTTCTCTTGTTGCGGAGCACGGTCTCTAGGTGCACAGGCTTCAGTAGTTGCAGCACACGAGCTCAGTATTTGTTGCACACGGGCTTAGTTGCTCCGAGGCATGCGGGATCTTCCCGGACCAGGACTCGAACCCGTGTCCCCTACATTGGCAGGCGGATTCTTAACCACTGTGCCACCAGGGAAGTCCCAGTCCTTGTATTTTAAAGATACATATTTTGCAAAAACTTAGACTGACTAGCCCATGAGTATGGTATAGTTAGGAATACTATGGGCTCTGAGCCCTTGGACATGATGCATACCTAAACATCCTGCCAACTCTTGATCATTTGGATTATCTATTACATGGTCATTTAAAATCCCAATAAACCAACCAACCAAACTTTTAACTTGCTTTTCTGCTATATTTTAGATTTTAAAATTTGAGGGAAAGGGAGGGGTTGGGGTGAAGTTTCATCTTTCTTATGATATTTTTTAACAATCATATGCAGCCTTTTAAATTTAATTGCATATGTGTAATTTCCAGTAAGCTAATAAAAGTAATAATCATTTTCTAAAAAGTGAATAAGACAAAACCTGTTATGTGCTTTGGGAAAACTTGCTATTTGGGGGGAAATCATTTAAAATTATTTTTATAGTGAAAAATCCCTTCATAAAGTAGGGAGTTGAGTTTGAGTTTGCCTATTGTTTTGGTGTAGAATCTCCTATATTGTATTTCCTTCAAGTGGGGCTTCTCAGGGACCAAGTCCATCCATGCCCTTCCCACCTGCTATCCCTCACTGGGAGACCAGAGGGTTCTTGATACCACTCTCAATTCTTGCAGATAAATCCCTGGAGTGTTTGAATTGAAAACTTCCCAGTCTCTTCCATTTGCCCAGTGGCTCAAATACAGGCCCTGCCAGGGCTGGGTCTTTTAGAGAGGCCCCTTAATTTGGAATGAAACCCTCCCAGCCAACAGCAACTGGTCACAGGACAATAGAACTATAGTACTTTACCGCAATGCACTTTGCATCCTTGAGCACTCAAGGGGGTAACCTTAATGAGCACAAAATATTCATCTCTAATAAGAACATGCTGTCATAATCACCCTCCATGTGATAAATATCCTAGAGCTTTTCTCTTTGTTAGGTTAATGCTTTTCCACAAGATAATTTAACCAGTTCTCTAAAAAATAATCACACGTTATCAGGCCCAATATAGTAATATGGTGTGTTTTTTTTAATGTTTTGAATCTTGCCTTAAACAAATCCCATCCAAATAAATGCCCCCTTTTTTAGCTTGCACCAAAGCTTGTGTTGTTCATTGTAATCAAGCTCCCAGTCAGATAACTCCTCATCTAACGGTATGTCTTCTGATTTCATTTGAGCAAAATTTATCATCCACAAGCAAAGACAGAAAATGTGTGAATGTCTAAAGCTTATGTAAATTAAGAGGCCATGCACGCTGGTCCTAAAAATAGTAGATAATTACAGGCATTTCTTCCCCATACAATAATTATAGGCCTCCTGTCATCTTTTCTATTCTGTATAAGGTCACAGTAGTATTATATAAAATTTACAGTATATTACAAGTTAAAAACACAATAATTAGCAACTGCGCATCTTCGGCACTGGTGATGAATGTTCACAGTAAAAGTTTTAGAAAAAGAACATTATTTGTTTTATGTGGACAGTACACACTTAAATTTAATCATCAACTCCTGCTACCCAATAGGCAATATTCTCTCACTATTATAATGCTATTTGCCAAGTTCATAGTACACCCTTGGGCTGAATTCATTCTTAACGAACAGACAGGAAGCCAGATCTCGCACCGTCATCTCAACCAGGTGCACCATATTATTTTAAATTTAATAATTCTGTTGAACATATTGAATGATAATGAGCAAGCTTAGAGAAAGTGCCAAGGATTATTTTGACCATTATGATCAACATCTGATTCAGCGGAAAAAAAATCCTCTCACTAAATAATGTGGGTGGTTCAGAGGTTTGCTTATTTAATACACGGTGTGGGATTTTTTTCCGCTTGCTTGTTTATATCATTCATCGGGGAGGAAAAACTATGGATATTATGCTTCGTGGAAAAAAGGTTTTTAAACAAAAAGGAGGATTTTTCCTTAGTTCTTAATTATCCATTCTAATGGGAACAAAGAGGGACAGAAAATAAGAAGTGACAGAAAAGAACTACCATTTCTATGTTGCTTAAGGAAAAAGTCAGAGAAGCATACACTCTCACTTCAGCCTTTCCCAGTTCTGTTGTGCTGTCAAAAGTGGTTTAGAAGAATGAGGATTTAGCAAGAATGGGGCAAAAGAAGGTTCTAGAGGCCCAGAATCCCCTATCATAATACCCTCACTTAAAAAAACCTTCATGTCACTTGGTTTGCTCAGCTGTTTCACATCTCTGACAATGAAGGCTCCTATCCCCACTTGCCACGCTGGGGTCCAAGATGGTCACCACAAACTGGAATGCTCACCTCTAGGACTGTGCCCCCTCAGAAGCAGTTCGGTTCCAAAGACCAGCACCAGGGGGAGTTGAGGAGCAACCATATTGCTTCGTGTAAGAACCCAACTGACTAAGTGATCATCTTAGCCATCCCCCTCCTGTTTCCACAGCTAGAGCAGAATAGTATGTACAGAGATTAAGGGCTCTGGAGCCAGACTTTCTTGGCTACTCTTCATTAGCACTATGAGCTTCAATGTAACCCTTTTATGCCTCAGTTTTCACCTCTATAAAATGGGAAAGCAATAGATGTAAGCATTAAAAGAATATATATCTCTCGGGGCTATTGTAAATAGAGCTGCAATGAGCATTTTGGTACATGACTCTTTTTTTTTTACATCTGTATTGGAGTACAATTGCCTCACAATGGTGTGTTAGTTTCTGCTTTATTACAAAGTGAATCAGTCATTGCCTACATCACCCTTTGAATCTCAAAGGTGTTCCTCACAGAAGCCTACAATTGTAGGTCCCCCTGTCACATGTTCCCTCTCTCCTCTGTCCCTCCTTCACAGCATCCTCACACTTCTTATTTAACTGTCCATTTTCCCCACATGTTTCCTTCAATGGTATATCATTACCACCCACCCCAGGGTAGGCCTGGAACATAGCAGGTACTCAATAAATGGATTAATAAAATAATTCTGTCTATATCACTTTTTAGCTTTATAACCCTGAGCAACCTACTTAACCTCCTTGAGCTCCTGTTTCTTCATCTTTTAAAAATGCAAATGATAAAACACACCTCACAAGGCTGTTTAAGGATTAAATTAAATTTGGGTGCATAGCAAATGGTTAATAAATCTCTGGTAAGTAGGATATCCCAAGTCAAGTGTCTCTCTAGATCTCAGGAGGTGAAAAAGAACCCTAGGAATCAGGTGCTTTATAAAAGAATCTATACTTCCAATAAAACTGGAGTGAGAGGTTACGTCTCTACTGTGAGAGGTTTCTTGAAAAGGCCCCCAAGGACAACTATGCCATTCAAAGGAGCTGAAAGAATTTGTAAGCAAAACACCAGGTGAATACTTCAGCAGAAACTAATCGGTAAACTGTCATGCTTATGCTTCCAAATAAATGGCAAGAATGACTAGTTCCTAGTTCTCTATGACATGGCCTTAAAATGTGAAGGCTGAATTTCAGCCCTGGGGAACCCTTACCCAATCTTCAAGTCACCGACAAACACACCACAGACCCTTCCCATGTATTCAATTATATGATTGATCTCCTGCCTCATACTGAGCACAGCATTAAGAAATGTATCTACACTGTCTTGTTTCATTTAATCTTCAAACTCTATATAGTAGGTCTCATTCTTTACAACTTATACGTGAGAAAACCAAGATTTAGTGCTGAAGTTCTCTCTGACTACAGCACTAAATCTTTCTCCATAGCATTTCTGATTTGTGATCAGATTTTTTGCTTCCTTATTCATTTATCATCCTCACAAGATTGTAAGTTCCTTGAGGGCAGGTGCCTTGTTTGTTTTGTACATTTTTTTGCAAGAGCCCAGATTAGTGCCTGTTGCATATTTGTCATTTGGTGTTCAATATTTATTTGTTGAATAAACGAGTGAATGGGCGCGTAGATTTGATGGAGCAGAGAGGAGAATTTGGCATTTGAAATATAACAATACGAAGTTAAACATTCTGAAAGACTCGGCTTTCAGTGTAGCCCACTTAGTACTTCAATATCTGGGAACTGATGGGAAATACGCCCGACAGCCCATTAAAGAGTTGGCGTTCAGTGTGTAAAGACCTGCTTTCCCTCGAGTCCTGAACGGCTGTTTGGTGTCTATAGAGCATGCGCTGTGGAGCCGCAGGGCCCTCATTTGTATTAGAAGTGAAAGTGAGGTCTAAACTGAACTTGGATGGGACAAATATGTTCTTTTCACTTAATGATATAACATTTTATCAGCCACATAAAAAATGAAATATATGTGTTCATTTGCTATTTGAGGAGCTTTTTCAACATGTATGCAGGAGCTATGTCAGCCACTAACTGGTGATCCGTTTTTGACACCTTTTCCCAAGAGTATTGCATAGGTAAACATACTCTATTTGAACAAGACCAATGACAGCAAAATTGCTTGCTTGTCTCTAAGAAGACTCTAATAATACGCACCAAGGGAGCAGCCCGTGGTCTGACTGAATTTTTTTTTCCCCCAGTGTAAACCATAAAATCCATTTCAATAGCCAGAACAGAGCAGTTTAAAGTGCATCCCTAGTTAATTATATCCAAAGAGTAATAATAAAATCAACTATTAAATTTTAGAACTTCCTCTTTAAAGTATTAAATATTTGGCAACTGCAATGCAGTTAAATTTCTCTCACAACAATGCTGTCCCTTCCTTAGCCGGCCTATGAGAAGAATACTTATGTGAACTCTTTCAGCATGCTAGAAAGAGAATGTATTTTTTCCCCGTGAAGAAATATTTCCGATAAACCCTTTGTTTCTGCCAGATGTGTGTGGCTTTTTAAATAACCAATAGCTCAATAGGAATATTCACTTCGTAACAGGATATAACTGAGTCACGGGTCCTCTATAATAATTGACAGGGCATGACAAAAACAATTGTTAAACCCAAACCAGAAGGTCGTTTGAGCCCTAATCCAGTGTTTGGGGCCTTGACTCAGTTGTCTCAGCAGGTTTCAAGATTCAGGCATTTTCTGGCCTTTAAAACTTGGCCCTTGATAATGTCAGTCCACCCCAATGGGAAAGACACTTGCTGCTCACTGAAGCACATATCTGTACTAGGATGGATGAAAGAACCTGGTTCTGTGGAAATCATCCAGGAAGCAGTGGCTTCGGCTCCTAGCGCACAGTTTGATTAGGTAGCTAGGATTCTGCTCCCTTCGGTAACTTCACTCTCAGATGTAAGAGGGATTAAGTTGCCCCGTGGAAGAGAATTCAGAACTTGATCTTGCGAGGCTGACAGCAGTGGTTGCTGACATTTGTCTACCCTTGTGCTATTTGTTTTGCTTCAGTGTCCCATTTGAAAAGCTGGCTGACTGTCTCTATGAATAATGTGGAGAGTGAGCACTCCTTCCTAAAGAGGAACTAGAATATGTAGGTCACATCAAAGCCAGCCTTCTAGCTTCTTAGGAAGCCTAGAGGAGAATGGAAAACTTACTCCTGTCTTTAAGGATAGAGATTCTATTCTGGGGACATCTTGTTGGGCTGCTTTAGCAAATAGCTGTGTCTGTAAAGTCTCTGGATGTGGGCCAGATAATAGACTGAACTTACATCACAAAGAAGCCCACCTGGAAATAATGGAAGCGAACAGCAAATGAAAGCCTCCAAGACAAGGAGAAGCAGAAATGATGTCATGGGTAGGAGTCTCATAGTTACTGTGCATTTTTCTAGTGGGCCTCACTTGCCTGCCCCTCCAAGGCCAGATGCAAATAAATGTCAGAGCACACTCCTGGGAGAAACAAAGGCTGCCTTCTGCCCAACAGCCTCTGCAGGGGGAAGGGTGCAGGTACCTGCTGCACCCTCCCAGGCACTAGACATGTGGCTTGAGGGCATTTCCAGAGGCAGAGAGTGGAAGTGGATGGCCCTTTGGAGGGTTTCGCTCTGGGGCCAGATGTTCAGCTAGGCAATCTAAAAAGGACTCATAGTTTTACTTATGCTCTTACTTTACAAAGAAAGTAACTGAGATAATGCTATACCGGGAAAATTTTTTGAAAAAAGGGAGAAGAAAAGGAATCCGGCCTTAAGCCGTCTCAGTCTAAATTCTCAATTAAACATTTATTAAGAGCATATCAGATGCCTGGTATGAAGATATAATGACAAGATATAAGTGGTCATGATGGTAAGATATCAATGGTGGAGAGATATTCATGCCCACAAATAAATGCCATTCAGTTGTGACTGGTACAATTACAGAGCTAGATACAGGGAGGGCAATTATATGAAATTGGTACCTCAGTTTAGGAACTCATGAAAGCTTCATTGAGGAGAGAGTCTTTTACTTTTATTTTTTTTTACTGTCTACATAATTCTTTTCCTCTCATTTTTTTTTTAACATCTTTATTGGAGTATAATTGCTTTACAATGGTATGTTAGTTTCAGCTTCACAACAAAATGAATTAGTTATATATATACATATGTTCCCATATCTCTTCCCGCTTGAGTCTCCCTCCCTCCCACCCTCCCTATCCCACCCCTCCAGGCAGTCACAAAGCACCCAGAGGAGGGAGTCTTTTAAACTGACCTTGACAGGACATGGAGACGTTTACCAGGTGGACACGATAGGGTAGAGGGTGTTCCAGGAAGGAACAACTCAGACAACATATAGTGTAAACATCTCAGGTGAACATGGACCTAGAAGCAGTTCAGTCTGGTTGGGTTGAGTCTGGGGGTGTGTGTCAATGTGCACCTGCACACGTGGGACTTTCTGTGAGATGCCAGATTGGGTAGGGGAGAGGCTGTAGGAGTTGGATCACGAAGGACCTTGTATTCCAAGCTAAGCAGTTTGGACTTGATCCTGTAAGTAACATGGTGCCATGAAAGATTTTAAATAGATCAAACTGGGCTTTAGAAGGATTATTAGGAAAGCAGCATGCTGACAAATGGGCTGCAGGGACCACACCTGAATGAACAGACCAGTTGAGAAACCATTCATTCATTCATCCGTATATTTATCGAGCACCAGCGATGTACCAGGCACCTTGCAGAGGCAACTGGAGAGAGTAGTTGTGATTATGCTGCTATTGGGGATTAAGGTGAGAGATTTGGGAGCATGCACAGAACTTCTTGCATGAGCAGTAGGATGTGAAGAATGTAGTAGGCTTGGGTGATTTCTGTTCTCTTTCTATATTGTTTACATCCCCATCTGCCCTCATCCTCATCATATAACAAAAGTTGTTCTCAGGAAGTCCAGGAAACCCTAAGATGTAGTGGGTTACTCCTCCCAGAAGCACCTGTCTTGAAGCAGTAATCAGAAGCCTTGAGTCACTGGAAGGCAGTCATGATGATAAACTTCCAAGAACTGGGTAAGAAGGTGTTTTTTATCAGGCTCTCCTCATGTTAGAGGGCATCTGCTCACCTCTCAGAGCCTCCCTGGGTCCCAGGCAAAGCAGTGACTAACTATGTTTGATGCCCCTTACTTCCTGGGCCCTGTCTCTCAGATCCCAGACTTCCTTGCCCTTGCCCAGTGTGCACACACACACGTGAACACACGCATGTGCACACACACACAGTAGTCATGCAGGGGCCTTATCCTAAGAAAACTTTTTTTCCATCACAAGATTAAATATCTCTGCTGGGAAGGACAATTTGCTTCATGAAGGCAGTTCCAGGTATCTTTAAATCGTCTCATCATAGCGGTAGATGCATGTCACTGCCTGAGATGGCAAACGGCTCTTCCTGGAGTGAAAGTTATCTCAGGATTTGAAGATTCCCTCCTCTCTACCTTAAAAATCTCTGCCTGTCATCTCCCTCTCTTCCCCTTCCCACCAGTCTCTCAGCCCCTCCTGAGTCTTTCTTCACCTGTGCTCGCCTACAGATATTGGCATTTATACATTCACGAACTGCTTTTAAAATTTTTCTCTCGTTTACTTTCTCTTTATTTTATTCTCTTTTTCTTTTCCCTTTTTAAATGTTCTCTCTTGCTTTGATGTTCCACTTCTCCCTCTCCTTCTATCTGCAAACTCATTTTCGTTACCCTTCCCTTCCTTTCAAACCTGGCATCCCCTCAAGTTCTTATCAAGTCAAGTGTTCTGTTCCTTACCTCGCATACCCTCTACAGCATCTCCATGCAATCTTGATCCTACCCAACTACTATTCTCCCTACGCCCAGCTCTCCTGAAACTGCTTCTTTCAAGTCTGCTGCTGATGTTCCTCTTGCCGGATTCAACTACAGTTCCAGTGGTCTCTCAGAATGCATTTTAAGACATTGGGAAGTTGCCATCTTACCAGATGGGTCATATTTGTAAAGTACTTAATGGCTCTGTGCCTGTTTTGTAATCTACCAAATGGGTGTGATAATGGTCCTGAATCTACCTATAACACTGGATTGAGAGGAGATGTAAATGGGCTTTGTAAACTATAAACTACGCTTCAACTATGTCATTATTATTGCCATGCTTGCCCTTTCTAGTAACTGGCTCTGCTGACCACTCAGTCCTTCTTGAAGTTCTCCCAGCCTGAGCTTCCACAGCACAATTCTGGGCTTCCTGACTCTGGCACTCCTTCTCTGACTCCTTTGTCTCTTTCCAAACAGGCTATTAACAGTAGGAATGCCACCAAATTTTGTCCCCAGCTGGTCTTCCTCTGCATTCTCATCCTACCCTATAACTTCAGCTATCACTCGCATACAGATCTTCAACTCCAGCCTAACTAACACCTCTCTAGAAGTCCTGACTTGAACTTTGATCTATACCAACCCCAAATGACAAAAACTGAACCCATTTTCTTACTTCCTAAGACTGAGACGGGTTCTTTGCTTCTCGATGTCTCTTGAAGGTACCATCATGTTTCTGTGTATATATCTTCCAAGATTGGAGACCAAACATTTTATGTCCGCTGGGTTTCTTCTGAGTTGAGGCAGTGAAATAGCCTACACCCATGTGTCAGTTATCTATTGCTGTGTATTGAATGACTCCAAAACGTTAGGTTTAATTCAGTAACTGTTTAGTTCAATTCTGTGCATATTCTGCTGGTCTCAAATGCACCATGTGTGTCTGTAATCAGCTGCTGACAGCTAAGTCATTTGACTACTGGGGTTGGCTGACTCTTGGCTGGGGAAAGAGAGATACTAGACCACATGTCAGTCACAATCTAGCTGGCTAGCCTGGGCTCATTCACAGGGCTACTCAGGTTTCCAAGAGCCGCCAGAGAGCAAGCTCTGGTACCCAAGCATTTTTTAAGTCTGTGTCTGTTACACGTTTGCTACTGTCTCATTGGGCAAAGCATATCACACAGTTAAGCTCAGAATCAACAACCACAATCAGTCAACTTGGGCATCTAATGCATACAAGTTTCAATTTCTTTGGCACGGACTTTCCTGTCCATGGAAAATCCCCTACATAGAGAATTCACCAGGAAGCTCCATTAAAGGTCTCTAATGAATGCTAATCCAGCCCATGCCCACTCAGCCCTTTCTGAAATGTTTGCTGGAGAAGGAGTATCACTGCTTGCTAGATGTTCTAATTGTCATGAAATACTAAAAGTCACTTCGTGGCATTCCCTCATTGCATGTTATAAAATCCTAATACCCCACAAGCTAGACACAAAACCTGAGGGACTACAGTCAGGCCTCTCATCAAAGTAATCTTTTCTCCAAACAGGAAGGCTCAACACAGGGCTGAACCAAACCCAGAGTGGGCAAAGAGCCCCAGGGTTACTTCAGAAGTCATGTAGACCTGACTAGCCAAGGCCCAGGCCAAGCCACACCTCACAGAGAAGTTACATGTATACTGTTTTGTTCTGTGTTCCCCGGAGGGTCGCACCGTCTAAAGGTTGGGGAAAGAGGATGGCGGGCAAGGTTTGCCTTGCACGCAAGGAGAACAGGATACGGTTCCTGACCTAAGACATCTCATCAGTGTGGTGCCATAGAGAGCTGCCATGGGCCTTCAGACATGAGAATGCTCTTGGGAGGCCAGAGTTGTCAAGGTAGGCCTCAGGGGAAATGCAGGATTTGAAATGTCTTGAAAGAAGAGGAGAGAGGTTTTCAGGTAGAGACAAGAGCGTAAAAGGAAAGATAAGAGTGGTGAAGAACAGTAAGCCCGGCTTGCCTGGAATAAAAGTCACCACTGGCAAGGGAGGGCAGGATATAGGCTGAATAATATGGACCAGATATAGATGCTGTGACTGCCTGCATGATAGTCTCAGTTTAACGAGGAATCTTCTTATGATCTTGACAAGAGAGAGAATGAGGAAAGTGCTCTGTGAGGAAGATTAAGTTGGTGACAGTGAATTACAGGACATTGAATTATAGGAGAAAGAAATAAAAGCAGACATATTAGGAAACTATTAGAGCAATCTAGGAGTAGACCAGAAACATGAGGACAGAGACCAGAAAGAAGAAAGGGCATAGCCCAGAGAAATTATAGAAGAAAGATTCAAACATCCACTTCATATTAAGCTACATACATCCCAGAGTTCAATTCCGGGGCAAACTGTCCATTCCTTGTGGACGGTGGAACAACTTGCCAAGAGGGCTAATTACAGCAGTATAAAAAACCAAGACAGATAAAGAATTTGGAGGATTGTTTCTTAATTTCACTATTTGGGAGAAAATTCTTCATCTCTCCCTTGCTGCATGTATAAATATAGCCCAAAGATTATCATGGGGTCAAGATGAAAATGCAACTTTTTTTTTTTGGCTGCAACAGGTCTTAGTTGCGGCAGGCGGGATCTTCTTTGAGGCATGAGGGATCTTTCGTTGCGGTGTGCAGGCTTCTCTCTGGTTGTGGTGTGTGGGTTTTCTCTTCTCTAGTTGTGGCGCACAGGTTCCAGAGCTCGTGGGCTCTGTAGTTTGCGGCACGCAGGCTCTCTAGTTGAGGAGCGTGAGCTCGGTAGTTGTGGTGTGACGGCTTAGTTGTCCCACGGCATGTGGGATCTTAGTTCCCTGAGCAGGGATTGAACCCGCATCCCCTGCATTGGGAGGCAGATTCTTTACCACTGGACAACCTGGGAAGTCCCGAAAATGTAACATTTTTGACACTTAATCTTATGGTCAATCAAGATATGGTGCTAGGTTATGTGTTCATTCTCAGCCTAACAGGTATAATTACCAAGCTTTATGTCATTCAATGCTCATGACAACCCTGTAAAGTTATTATTATTTCCATTTTACAATCAAAGGAACTCAGGAAGGTTAATCATCTTCCTAAGATCACTCATTTAGTAAGAGAGCAGAAATTTGAATTCAGGTCTTTCGACTTCAAAGTCCATGCTCTTCCCCCCTCATCACTGAATCTTCAGTCCAACAGGGCAAAGCAGAGGTTTGTTCTCTTTAAAGAATCGGAATTTTAAGATACAGGCTGATGAGTCTTGACATTTCCTTAATGTAACAATTAAGTCTTTATTTAAGAGGGAAAAACTTGCAATCTTCTTCCACTGGTGGGCTAGACAGATAATAAAAATGATAGCAAAGGTTATTAAAATTTATATGGAGACTAACACAGATTGGAATAACTACAAAGTGAATTCTTCAAGCAGCAATAGAAAGGTGGTGAAATAGCACAATATGAAAGAAAACTCTCCTTCAGCTTCAGATGCCTAAATGTGCCATCAAAAGACTGCTCAATTCTCAAATGCCAGTATTTCCTGATTTCTCTAGAACCTAGTCTTAATGCAAAATATCAAAGTCAGCGGGACAGTAGGTGTCCCAAAATGTCTTAATTCAGAGAATTAGTGTTAACTGAGCCAGATTAGCTCCATTTATCTCTAATTAATTACCTTTATCTAATTAGACACTGTTTCTGGTAGACATGGAGTCAAGTAGACTAGATTATTAGTGTAGTCATTGTGCCTTTACAAAATCCTGAAATTAATGAAACGTGCAAAAGAATCTGCAGTTCTAATTGCACAGGTGTTGCCTTATGGCAAAGCTTTATCATCTGATTACACCAAGGGGTTATTAGTGACTTTTTATATAGAGGATGAGCCTATAAAATGCACCTTAGCAACAGCTCATTAGTTTAGGGTTGTTACTGTATTATTTATTACATTCAGCCTTCCCCATTATCTAGATTGATTCATGGACCTATATGTTTTTCCTCTCCTCTGTGCAGAAAAAAAAATATTAAATAAAATAGAATAAACCATCATTATGAAGCCAGATGCAATGTGGAAAAATGCAAAATGTCTTCATCAGCTACAGTTTGACTCTTTAAGACAGAAAGCTCTAAAGTTAGGTGAGATCAGAATCAAATTTGTGGGGTTTTCTTTCTATGGGAAAAGAACCAATTTAAATTACTGAGGATTATATGTGATCAAAAGAACCATGTGGCTGTCCTAATGTCTTCACATAAGTGAACTGGCATACCAAGGTATCTGAAAGAAAAAAGCTAAATGTTTTTTACACTAAAATATATTTATATTTATTAATTTTCACTTCACATCTTTCCAAAATGAGTTGGAGACATCTCTATGTATGTTCACCCACAACATTTATAAAAGTCCATCTCTTCTTTTACTTTTTGCTTTTTTTTCCTTAAGAATAATTTGTTACCAGATGGGGAAAACTAACAAATTATACAATCTAGCTTCATTGAAAAAGCAAGATTTCAATGCCTGCTTACAAAAATGAAAAGTGCTTTTTCTTGGCAAGGTTAGGTGTCTGCAAAAGACTAAAGCACGTCAACCTTTGTATTTTCTATTTTTTTACTCATAACCATATGAATAAGCACTGTCTTTCACAATCACAGAATAATTAAACAGCTAGAAGTAAATCCAAACACAATCCTATTCCAATATACAAACATGTTTATTGACAAAGCAGTAATTCCTTTAAATAATTTGTCAACATAAATATGTCAAATGGGTTTTAAAATCATTTCTCTCTCTGTTCCCCAACAAAAATTACTCTACTGATATGAGCTATATATTGCTGTTCACTTACTGCTAAACCTAGTGAGATGATAATGGGTAACTGTTATATAGCACATGACAACTAATCTGAGTGGTAATAATGAATGTTTAATGATCCTCCTTTCAAGCATGAACATAAAACTTTTCATGTATACCTTACCAAAATTATAACCATTAATCTAAAAATTATAGTTGCAACTGAAATAATAGCCAGGAATTATAGATTAAAGCCAAGTCAGAATATTGTGTAAATATTCCATATGAACACAAATACAGGGGGCACATAGGAAGCACCAGCTTCCTGTTTTTATTCAATCCAAATCCTTGTTTTGAAATTTATGAAAGTTGTGTGATTAGTAGAGAAGATATTTGAATCCAGATATTAAAAGGCCATTATTTCTATCAATAAATAAGTACAATAGTCAAGGTCATTTTCACTTTTCACCTGCTCATAATTTCTAAACAAAAATAATATGTATATTAAAATATGTACCCCACCACTGTAAAGCAATTATATTCCAATAAAGATGTTAAAAAAAAAAATGTGTCCCCTATATGGGTAATATTTTTAGAATATTTAGATCAAGGAAAGAGTAAACATAAAATTTACCAGAATTGCAGAATTTTTATATCTTAAATTTCATTTTTTTATGTATAGATAATTTTCCAATTGTGTCCCTCTACCAGACTATAAATGTGACATTGGGAAAAGGAAGAAAGAGATCTGAAAAATGAATAAATTGTTTTAAAATGGTCTTTTTACACTGATGGAAAATATCTTTGGTTAAATTTCCAAGTTATATCATTCCTGGTATTCAATTAAGAACCTCATTTCATATGGCTGCGATGTGGCAGAGAAACACCTCTGCCTCCTTTCCAGTTGGGTTTGCTTTCCTTGTTACAGGGTAGTTGAAAACCAGTGCCACTGCAGTCACAAATATGCAATTTTACATCAAATCCCAGGGCTCTATATTATTTTTTAATTGTTTTAAAAGACACATTGTGCTTATAAAATTCAAGAGGGAAAAAGCCCCTAACAATATAAAAAAGAGTAGCCAGTAAAATCTGCAGTTTTTCCCAGTTATGACCCTCTCTGTCAGAAATTAATGTCCAGCTGAATGGTGCATAATACCAGCACCAGCTCATCAATATGATTCTGCCTCTTTAAAACTCCAGCTTACAGGCCAAGGTGGCATGTGTTGGGTCACATTCTCCAGCTGTGCACATACTCACTGAACACATTTCTAACTGAGCAGGCATCTTTGACTAAAGCCAAGGCAAGATCAAATGAGAAAAGGAATTCCAAACGTCCTTTGTAAACTATAAAGTGCTTCAGAAATATAAGATGGCAACATTCTTAGGTAATACTACAGAAGGATACTGAACCCCTGATGAAGCTTCATTTGTTTACCTCAATAGCCTTGCTGTTGCCCCTATACAGACATGGCATTTTGTCAATAAAGTCTTTGCCTCTCCTGGGTTCTTTCTGGCCTTCCATTCTAGGTTTCTTCTGATGGAGGAGAATTCCTATTAAAGCAGGCACACCAATTAATTACATTTTACCAGGCTTATTTTGTTATGCACATATACACAGGTACTACATACAGTACGTTAAAGAACATGTTAAGAAATATCAGGAGGACACGGAGATGGGGAAGGGTAAGCTGGGATGAAATGAGAGAGTGGCATGGACATATATATACACTACCAAATGTAAAATACATAGCTAGTGGGAAGCAGCCGCAGAGCACAGGGAGATCAGCTCGGTGCTTTGTGACCACCTAGAGGGGTGGGATAGGGAGGGTGGGAGGGAGACGCAAGATGGAGGAGATATGGTGATATATGTATATGTATAGCTGATTCACTTTGTTACACAGCAGAAGCTAACACACCATTGTAAAGCAATTATACTCCAATAAAGATGTTAAAAAAAAAAAGAAATATCAGGAAGTTTATGTATCTTTTTCATTTACCCTGTGTTTTATGGCCTTGTTTATCACCTCCTTTTACCAGCTC
>NW_006796397.1:2142451-2156293 GCF_000442215.2 Lipotes vexillifer
TGAAACGGCCTGACGGAAGAACACTGCCTAGAAATCTAAATTTCCCTACCTCGTTGGTGCCTAGAGTAGTCCTTTGGCCGCACAGTAAAACTACTTTTGCCTCCTTTCTCCTCGCCCTTCCCCCATAGGGAAAATTCAGTGTCTTCTCCAGATCTTAACCCAGTTGTTCTGACCACAAATTAAAACACACCCCTTAACGGTGTTCACAGACAAGGGTAACTGTAAAAATTCTGCCCAGAAATACCGTTCTTTAGATTGAGGCAAGCTGCTTTCCTGCTATTTCCTTAAGAAGATGAAAATCCCCAATAAATGCCAAGAGTGACATAAAGTATTGCTACTATTCTGTTTAGAGTGAAGGAGAACCAAAAAAAGTCAGTTCCCCCCCAAATTTTCATTTCCTGATAACCTTAAACACCTTGGCATTTTTAAGATCCAGGTGGTGTTTTATCAGTAATTTAATTTAAGGATTGTTAATCAATACTAAATTTTAAAAGTTCATTTTGTCCTATCAATTGAGTTTATTTTCCGTAATCAAAAGAGTCATTTTCTTAGGCTTATTCTAAAAAACTGAGTTTCTTTCTAAAACACCATACTGCCTGCCCATCTCTGTCCTGTTAAGGGGCATCTAAAAAACAATTACTATTACATACTTAAGCATATTACAATCATGCGGCAGAATATGCCCATATGTTTTCAAATATTTGAATTCGAGTTTTAGGTTCAATATTTTCTTCTAAGATGGGAGGGTTTTTTGTTTTCATAAAATTGGTTAACAAAAAAAATTGTTACATATAGACACCCAGTAGTTTATCTGGAATTAAGTATGTCTTCAGTGAAATAACCCCAGACTGATGAGGCTGCTTGGTAGCTGTGAGACTGTGGAAGGAAACAGACAGCACTGTCGGTGCAGGTAATTTTCACCGTGAACACGGTGTGTTTGTTTTTAAAATTTTTAAATCCTTGTCCTGTAATTGCCAAGACTTCCGTCTCTGCTATGGATGTGCATGTGTACAGGATCTGTGGATTTGAAGCAGCAAAGGACTATGTGCTGCAAATGGCTCTCCAGTCCAGGTTTAGGAAAACCTTGTATGCCTGCAGTTCTGTGATTCAGAGCCTCAGCCAACATGAGCCCCTGCAGATGTCTTCTACTCTGGTGTGGACGGCAGTGTTCCTGGCAGTCCTGTGGGTTAGACAGGACCCCCTGGGCACAAAAGCATGGAGTGGGAAATATCCCAACTGTAGTAGTGACAGCCTCGTCCTCCTGGACAAGGGAAGGAGCAAACATCACAGATTTATTTCTTCCACACAAAATCAGTTGGTGAGGTTTTTTACTTCCTTTCATTTTATGAAAACAACATAGAAATTCAATGCAAAATGGGTTTCAAACTAAAATACACAGAAATCAGGAAATACAATTTTCTAAATAGAGTGTAAAATATGTCTCATACACTACACATGCCAGAATTTCCTTGTGGCAGGCAAATTCACTGAAGACAAGATCTGCAGTGTATCACAATGCAGTGTGGAAACCACAAGTGTGACTTCCCTTTCTTTTAATCTTAATTGCAATACTATAGTAAATCTGGTTTCAGATCAGGCAAAGTGTGATCTATATGTAGATCTTTTATATAGTCTATGACTGTCTACATGCAACCCAGCCTATAAGACTGTATTTCTAAAATTAAGGGGAAATTTTAAAAGAAAATCTTTTGACAGTAGCTTTTCTGTTTTCCTCTGGCCATAGGTTTGGGGTAGGCTGTTTTCCTACTGTCCTGTCAGTTGTTCCCAAACCTCAATGGGGCCAGGAAATTAATAACACAAGTTAGGTTTAAGAGGCTAACAGAGACTTTCTGCTTGGGACCAGCCTGAAGACTACATTTCCCACTTTGAAACTAACACCCACACACTCCTGCTGCAGTGAGAGAAGTAGGCATTTGGAGAGAGCAAGAAATTCTGTGGAATATGAGGTGGGGGGTAAGATATACAGAAAAGACGGAGCTTTTCTCCCAGTATCCCAAGGGGGAAAAATGTCAATAACAATACATAACTGTAAAGAGTAAAGAACCAGTTTAAGGTTAATCTGCTAACTGGTCCTGTTCTCAATGTGTAGAGAGAACATCCCCTCCACCTCAACGTCTCATTCTCAATTCCTGACTTGTAGAAAACAGGTCTAAATAGCTCTACACCTATTTTCTAGAGAGCTCAAAGGCTGAAGGCATTGTTTAGATTCAGGTGTCCTGCAACTAATGTCAGTCCTTTGCAAAACAGGAAGTTCTCTCTGACTGGAAACAAAATAGAATTCGAAATTCCTGAGCAGGTAGTTGCAACGTCTGGACAGAGATCCTGGAGGAGAAGCTTCCAAATTTTGCCAAGAACTAGGAGTGTCTGCATCTGAAAAAAGGAGGGGGGGCAGTGCTCTTGGACTCTTGAGTGTGCAGAATACTCATGTGACTGTATGTGTGTGGGTAGGCGAGAGATAGTGGTCAGGGCCTGACTGTATCTTCGGACTGTAACCTACACAACAGGTGGGATTAGATCACTAAAAACACTTCCTGGGGGGTTTCTGGCAGTTCTGGTAATCCTGAGGTACTTTCTGCATGGCTTTGGAATTTCAAAGGCCAGTACTCTGCCCGCCCTCCGCGGTCACCCTTTTCTATGGGAGAAGAGAATCTCCTAAGGAGGAAGCCAACTTTTAAAGTACAGGAACAATCCCCATTCCCTGTAGGCCTGAAGATAAATTCAGCGGGGTAGCACTTTCCTGCTTTCTGAACACATCACGCACCAACTTACCCAGGGCGCTTCAGTGAGGGCAGGCAAATAGCGGGTAAGCGAAAGGAGATACAACCTTAAAACACAGAAATAAACAAGTATTATTCTAGCCTCTCCTCCTTACCCTGATCCTTCCCTCCCTGCCTCTGAGAATAAGCCACCAGAGTCCTGAGAAGACTCTTGAGTCTTCTACAGGACTGCTCTTAAATGGCTCCTTTTCCAAGGAGGAGCAAGGTCTGTTTTCTGATGTAGGGCCCCAGATGCTCTGTTACTGCAATGTAATTTTGTCATTGCTTCTTTTCAAAGATTATTTGGAATGAATTGTTTCTTTTGTTTACTATCTAACAAACGACCTCTGCTAATCTTATATTTTTATCTCTCTAACATATGGAAAAGCTATTTATTCTAGCCAATCACAATAAAGTGAAGAAAACCCCATTTTATGGAAAAGTATATATCACTATTCTGTTGATCATTAAAGATATGATTACCAGTGAAAACCCTCTGAAGGTGGCACATTTATGCTTCCAGGAACAGATGGGGACACGCATTTTCCTTGCAAATACTTTTGAAATTGCTCTACTGGTAGCAGTATAAAAATGATATACAGATGCCAGGGCCGGCATGGCCAGGATGAGTGCGCCAGATTTACACAGTAAAGCTTTCACACGCAGGCTGTCAGTTTTGATTGATCTCTACTATACCTCAGGAACTTGTTGACTAGGTAGGGAAACAGTGCAAATAATTCACTACAGCAAGTCAGATAATTCACACAACCAATCGGTCTGCTTCACTTTCTGGCTGTGACATATGAGCCTTCCCTACAAATGCATCATTTTCCAGCTTGAGCAATATTCAATGTCAGGGAAGAAAAGGTATTAAAGCCACACAAAAGGTGGCGGACTATCGCAGGACCAGAAGTTGTTTTGGTAATGGAGGCCAGATCCTGCTCTACTCTAAGTCCTACCAGAGCATTCAGGCCCAAATGTCATTATCATATTGATTAAAAAAAAAAAAGTTCATCAGTGCAATTTTAGGTTTAATGCCAACAGATCGGGAAAGAGCAAAGAATTATCCCACAAAAGCACAACATTCTTACCACAGGGACGTTTCCCTGTTCCAGTTCACTGATGGAGTTGATTAAGTTTAAATGAAGCAGACACTGGATAAAAGTAAGGGTATTGACCACTGGGCACCTCGATCCCTGCTTGAAAGGACCTGATACATGCAGAAAAGCAAGATTTGCTAAATGCTCTAATCTTCAATCAAATCTTACATCAGTACAGACAAAGTTTGGTAATGAGAGATTCAATGAAGCATGCGGGAGAAAGAATTAATCCTCTTGGTCTAAACTGGCTTCAACTTTGAAGCTTGCTCCCGAGGAAAGACAGTTATCTAAATGCTAAATAAGAAACTTATTGTACTTTTCATGGCATGCTAATCTTTTGTCTATTTTATCTCTATTATGTGTATGCTCCTAGATTGCAGTTGTCATGGTGATCATATCAAGCTACGCTCAGGGGATGGTGGTGAGAAGCCAGGCGACGTGGAGATCACCCCCACGCAATCCACATTTCGTAAAAAACAGAGCAGGAAGAAGTAAGCGGCACCTGACGCCTTCCCGGCTCCTCCTCACCAGGCCCGGCGCTCCAGTCAAGGGCTAAGAAGCCTTGGGCCTTCCTGTGCCATTCCAGGCGAGGCCCCCTCCCCGAGGCGAGTGGCATTTGGTAATGGTGGTAATGGTGGTAATGGTGGTGGGGAGGGGGTCAGGCATCCTTTCTACCCCAAACTCCTTTCTACTTAGAGGTTCCCAGTTTTTAGTCTAGAGGCTCCTCCCCCTCACCACTTCCCCTTCCTCCAAGCGCTGGCATCTGCGTGTGGAGAGGCTTGACTGGAGAGGGAATGCAGAGAGGCAAGGGCTCGGACACTGGCTGGCTCCACCCTGCAGTCAGTGCCTCGGGGCGGGGAGCTGAGTCAGCCGACTGACTGAGTGCAGCAGAGGAATGAATACCAGATCCAGAAGAGAGGCCCACGAAGCCCTGGCGGTGGGTGGAAGCTAGAGGGTCACCCAGGGCCCTGGCGACCAAAGGTGACTCTGGGCCCTTTATGTGTTTTACAAAAGTTGCCAAATTAAGATGGGATTATAACTTCTCGAGTCCTTGTCAGGGCTGAAAGGTTGGGAGCCTCAAATATGCCCCAGCAGTGTTGATGAAAAGCTTAAAAAGTAATAAAAAGGAGAAAAGAGAGAGGAAAGTAACATGTATAACTCTTATTAAAGAGAAGAGCCACAGAGAGGTTGTGAACTTGGATCACTGTTTGAACTTTAATTTGTTCATTAACAGGATTTGCCCCTCACTGCGAATGTTATTACTTCCTCTGCCGCTCAGCAACAACTCTGGGCATAATGAAAGAGTCTGGCAAAAAGTTAAATGCCTGGTAATTAATTCATTTAATTGAAAAAAGGGGGAAGAGGGAGAGAGAGGACCCACTGCAGGAGCAGAAGGCAGAGGGTTTGGAGGAGGGGGCAAAGCTGAAATCTGCATGGAGGCCCTCTCCAAGGCCTAATGTCTGCCACCCATGCAGGAGGGGAGACCTGGTCTCTGATGAGGCTCTTTTCAGCAAATTAATGCCAAGAGTACCCTGAAGACCCTCTGCCCAATGCCACCTGTCCCTGGTCTGAACCTCTCCTAGCCAGGGTTTCAGCCAGGAGCTACTTTGGATGGTCTCTTAGGGTAGAATGGACACCAGAAATCCAAAATTAATATATACTCAAAAAATCTTTCATTAAAAAATAGGGAGATGTCTTTTGCTTTCTCCCCTTCCTTCTCTTGAAACAGGTTTCTTATGCAGTCTTCTGTTTCCAGGCTGGAGTGAAGAGTGTCAAGAGCTGGATATAATCTGCTTGCTGGCATCTTAATCAGCTTTACAACATCATGCTTTCTTTCTGCCCCCTCCCACCCCAGCAGATGATTTCAATAAACTTAGGAGATGAGAAATGAAATACACTCCTAGCCTCTGCTCAGAAGCAACAGGACAGTTTGCTTTGCCTCTAACCTCACAGGGCCTGCCTTTCCCTGTGTCACTGAGCTCCTTCCTGTGTTGGTCAACCACTGCACACAGTCCCCTTACTCATGTACCCTCCTTCTGAGGCAGGCAGAGGTAGCCACAATTAACTATTGAGACACCCCAGATGCCCCAGAGCTATCAGCACCACATCGCCCTTATAGCCAAACGAGAGAACAGCAAAATTCAGGAAATCAGTAGTAGGTCAGTTATCCTTTCCTACTTAATATGTTTAAGGCCCACTGCTGAACAATAGGCAGTTTCAGTTTCCTCACATTTTAAAAACTGGCGTCCATATAATCAGTGTGACTTTCTTTAGAAATACAGTTATCTACCATGTATTCTCCCATTTCAATACTACTAGGGACAGAAAAAATGAGTGGTGAGGAGAGAATGAGAGACTATAAATGAATTCCCTAGTATCCAAAACCATTTCCTAGGTTTGTGTTTTTAATTAAATCACTTCTAAACCCCAGGGAGAAGACAGTATTTTCTCATCCAAATCACACTGTCACCAAATAAATAAAGTCATCAAATTACCACTTTGCTGGCAGCATCCTCCCCATTTGACCCAATGCCACTTGGTACTAACAATCCTAACATCAAACTCCAAACAATTATAACTGATCTATACCGTGCCTTCCAGAAAACCAGTGATAGGCACACACTTGTGTGCATTAACAGGAAGGGGAAAGGAGTTTTAAGGGGCTATTTTATAAGCTGAAGCAAGTTCTAGGGTTTATTTAGCATTAAAATTACTTCCCACCTTTTATAGTCCCTGGATATTGAGTGAGGTCTATTTTCTAAAGTTGTGGATCGATACTAATTTTATTCTGGACAACTGACACTAAATATTAAGGAGTCTACAAACAAAACAAAACATTCCCTCACTCCACACTGCTGAGCCCTAAGCTCCTTTTATAAAAGGAACTTTAAAGAGACCACATCAACTAGGTCTGGTAACCTTGCCACTATCCTAACCTAGACCCTTATCAGTTTACACATGCGTGAGTGAGTTTCTTCCTTCCTCCAAAACAGCCTGCCAGTGCCTTGAGATTAATTTCTCTTAAAACCCCCGCTTTACTCAAAAGCCTTGATAGCTCTGATAGCCTATAACAGCCCCACCCAGCTCCGTAAACTGGCCTTTAAGCCTCCTCTCCACTCCCCCGTAGGCACTAACTGGCTGTTTCTGGTTTGTTTTACACTACTAGCCTATACCAGGCAAGACAGCTCTTCAGGAAGACAGCTCCCCCATTGTCCCCTGAAAACACCACGTGAATTATCTTCATTTCACTGAACACTTGTGAGGTGCCAGGCACCATGTTAGGCATTACAAACATTATCTCATTTTCCTTCAATTTCATGAGATATGATTATACCCATTTTAGGGCTGTAGAAACTGAGACTAAAGAAATTAAGGTACTTGTCCAACCAAGATCTCACAGCAGAGACAGTATTCTTACCCTTACCTATCTGACTTAAAAACTGGATTACTTTCCATTTGGCATACTCTCACCCCTGCTGTACTGTGTGTTCTAATCACTCCTCCTTGCCATCTGGAATGCCTTCTCAACTCCAGTATACATATCTGAATCCCACCCAGCCTGCAAATCCCAGAGATAAATTCCCACCTCTATCTTGAAATCTTTCACTACCATCCTAGTCCTTGGCAGACTGCTGAAACCCTTCATTATCTGCAGCTCTTACTTGGCACTCCTATTCTCTGCCCTGTACTATTATGTCAGTTTTCATTTATTCAGTCCCTTCCAACCATACAGTAAGCTCCTTGAAGAGGGGAATTTGCCCTGTATTTCTTTATATTCCTCGCTCACTCTCCAGAGCCTAATAATATAGCTTCCATTTGTTGAGCACCCTGACACACAACAATCTTGAAAAGTAGACACTGTTATTATGGCCATTTTGCAGATAAACTGGGGCTCAGAGAGATTAAGAAACTTGCCCAAGCCACTCAGCAAGTAAGTAGCAGATCTGATATTCAAACACAGACTGTCTGAATCAAATGTCCCTTCTCCTTAGCCAACACATTGTACTGGCTCAAATACAGTCTGTCTCACACAATGTGAATTTATGAAGTGTCACTGTGTGGAGGATACTCAACAAACCTCTAGAAAATACCCTCTAACCGTGACTTAAGACAAGGGCACTGTTTTCCTCTTCAGTAGGATAGCCTCTGAAACTCAACAGAAGAAAGGATGAGTGTATACATCCCAGACCACCCCTTCCATTCTCCCCTCCTCTCTAGGAACCATGCCCCCTGTTGGTGGGAGCCAATAACACCACTGTCTGTATCTGTACTGGTGTTTCTCTGAGATAGAGAGGTGGATTACCCTGCCCCAAGCAGCCTCTACCTTTTAAATACACAGAGGAAAGTAGGGGAAAATGAAAGATACAAGTGTTAATTTTTTTAATGGCCTGCAAGGGCTGGGAGGTCTTGCAGTCTCTGCAGAAAAAATGGGTTGTTGCTGTGGGAAGAATAACAACTGCAAAAAAAATGTTCACAGCTGACCAATTAAGCCAATATGTGGAACTCCATCTAGCTTCTTGTTCCAAGACATGGAGGTGGCAATGGGGATTAATAAAATCTCTAAGATAAGAACTTCTGAGAGTACAAGAAGCAAGGCCTGGCAGCCTGGCTACTTTTCCCCACATGGAGATTTTGCCTTCAGTGCCAATGCTAAACACCTGGACCTGATAGTATTAAGCAAGCTAACAGGTTTCTTTATTTCCCACAGGTCTTTAGGAAACGTTAAAAAAAAAATTCTTGCAATGGTAACAGGGTACTTCCTATGAATTTGAGAAAGGGAGAATAATGACTATATGATGACTTGTCTCTAGCATCCATGTGAAAACTAGTCTATTCTCCTAAATTCCCAAAGGTAGATTTCTGTCTTCATTTATATTTTGGTTTAAATATCTGGACAGCTCAAGGGCTACAACCCTTACCTTCACCTACAAAACCCATGCTGTGGAACACAAAAGCTTGCACATGCACAGCACTTAATAAACCAAGTTCTTCATTTATTTCATCTCAGACAAGGCTCAAAACTACCCCTTGGAGTAAATGTATTACACACATTTTGCCTATGAGAAAACAAAAATTTGCCTCACGTAACACAATTGGTACATGATAAACCTCGTCCCCACTCCTAGTCAAGGATGCTTTCCTAGTTCTCAGGGCAATTTCCTGCCATTTCTATATTCTGGATCCACATGTGAATTCTGTAAATCCAAAACCAGGAACCTCTCTCTATCTGAAAGAGATGGGCCTCAAGCTATACCAACCAGACTTCTATTATAACTACCTGGCCATACTAAGAGTTCCGCCACCCCAATCCTGAAGCTATAAACACTATATACAAAATTTAATATTTAGATTCAAATTAAATATTTGGATGGTTCTTAAATCTATAGAATATGAGCAGGTGCAATGGTTGGGCTACCCATTCCAAAAGAAAGGCTAACATCACTGCTACTTGTTTTTCCACAATTGTCATTATTTATTGAGGATGTGCTGGGTACCTGACACTTCCTTATACTTGTAACATATAATTGAGGAGCCGTTTTATCTGCTAATAGACAAACAGTCTTTTCCCCAGAAAAGACCTGGAATTGGATCTGTCCACCTTGTTCACTGACCCTCTAGTTGGGTATGTAACTCTGATGTCCTGGGCCCAGCAGGTCACCCTCCCTAATTTCTGAGCAATAATCAAACTCATCAAAGCAGACAAAACTCAAAGTTCCAGATCTTATAAATGGCTGAAATAAGGATATTCTTTTTGTCTCAGCTCAAACTTGGTTAATCTCCATATCCAATCTAACTGTGGGGTGAAAGAGGAATATATTTGATGATTTGGGACTGTTGCCCTATTTCTTTGTCTGCTAGCTGACCTTCCCTCTGTAAGTGCATCAGCATTTGCAACATTCAGTTTAAGCAGGAAGTCTCTTTCATCTTTGTCCTCTGGCCTTGATCTCTCCTGATCATTATAGTCTGGATCCCTGCTAATCACTAATGATACTGTGGCCCTCTATATAATACTAAAGGTATTAGACCTGAATTCTTAGAAAAATTCCTACTCAGCTAATTACATTCTTTCTGCTTTTCTTGGTTCTCCATAGAGTCTCAGCTGGAGTTCAATTTGAATGATTCCCTCAGATTTTAAATTATTTGCTGGTGGTTTCTGGAAACTATTTCTAAACCTTTCTCTTAGATGAATTCAACTAATTATGATTCAAAAGCCCCATGACCTATCTCTTTCCATCTCCCTCTCTCTTCACCTTGAGTGTCTTTCTACCCCATCTCCCATATTCTGGTCTTGAATATCCTAAGAGTTTAAATTCATTGAGGAGGGAGTTTCATAATTCTGTATTTTGCACAGCATATAGCATATTGTTAGCTTACAGCAGTACACAGTAGTTCCATTACATATATACTTTGGGGTCTCTATTCACAACCATCTACTAAAAATGACGAATGTTTTATTCCACAAGTTAGACGTTACCTACAGTTGAAGGATCACTGAGTTTTTTTGATAATGGTGAATGCCTTGCTCACTAAACAGAATACAGGTTAAGTTTGATTTCTTAATTGAGTATGATTCCTTTGTATTTCAAGGAATGTGGAGCACCAAATCTATAGAACTATGTATGGCAATCCTGATTTTAGCCCATGACATCTTGGCTTTTTCCTACCCAAGCCCATATTCTAGAATTTAACAGCTTTTGTTATCATAGCAGCAAAATTGAACTCTCATAAAATCCAGATCAACCAAATTCTTGACAATATAGTTTTCTGAAGTAAGATGTCTCTATACTGCATACCAATGTACTGGAGATGTATATGACTGTTAAATTAATAATTCATTGATAATCAAAGAGACTCTACAAGCTCCAAATGCACACTTTTCTTAAGAGTTTTCCCTTGGCAGCTACTTTTACTCCAATGGTGTTGCCAATGTTCAAACTATTCTTGTATAATGACTTTAGAACTAGTTTAAAAGCTACTCAAGAAAGACATCTAATAGTCTTTCCAATTGTTTTGACCCCCAAATTACATTACCTGACTTGATCACCCACCTAACTCTTCAGGGCACAGAAGGTCTTTAAAGGAAGATGACTTACCGCCCCCAAGGCTTTTTAACAAGATGTGCTGTGGGTTCTGAAGAGTGCCCAAATGAAGAGCTTCAAAATAGGTTTGAATGATGGCAGCAATGGAAGCATGACTGCAATAAGTGACAGACTTTCAAGATGACTAGTTGGATAGGACACTAAAATGTATGTGTAAATTCTGATGCAGTGGACTATATTAGTTTATAGTCATATCTTGGTTACTTAGTTATGGCCCTACAGCACAATATTAGGGTTAAGGAAAAAATTATTCTTAACATCTTCCATTATTGCACTTCACAAAATTTTACACTCTTTAGGTGCATCTTATAGATGTCATAGAAAGCTGTATTGATATTCAAGGACCTAGGCATTGTTTAGGATGAAACTACAAATAATTGAGATAAACATCTTGGATGTTTTTCTCTGTTTATCAAGCCAATGAAAATGAACTGTAAACAGGTGTACTTGTAACTACTTGAAGTGTGTTTGTCTTCTTAATTGTAGGCAATTCTTACTTCAGGTTGGGGAAAAAAAGGGGTATGCGGTTTTGATTTTAACTAAAATTATAGTGCTTCACTGACATAACACCAGCCAGTGTAGCACACCATATAAGAAGCAAGACCTTTTAAGGAAAACTTTATATTCTAAAATTTTTAAAAGAACATCATAAACCCATTCAATCATGCAGGTCCTTTAAACTTTGCTTTGAAAGTCTTAAGGAGAAAAAAATATGGTAGTGACTAGGGCATAGGCTGGAGAAAACTTTCTGATTTCTAATTTGTCTTCCCTGAGCTTACTACTTGAGAGAAGTCAATACAATTTTCCGTTTGTATAAATGAAAGGCCAGAGTTTTTAACTCTTTTATAATAATATTCCTTGAGCCAGAAGAAGATATATTTTCCACATTTTAGTTACACTTCAACAATTATGTATTATATGCCTATAGGGCTCATGTTCAATGGCAAAGTGAAGTGGACCTGTAACATAATGAATAAATAGTTATTGAATTAATGACTGGAGGAAAAGAAAACCATACCTTGGGTGAACACATGCACAGTTCATTGTAAAACTAACTCCCATGGGATTTGGTCCATGTAAATACAACTTCTATTACATAATATCAAGCCTAAAGCGTCTGCTTAGATTTGGATCACTTTAGATTTCAGAATTCAGTCATTAGGACCCTAGCCATACTTTTGAACCTAATCACTTGTCTCATGTGACTTCTGATATAATCAAAGTCTTTAATACCCATGAGTAAGTAGTAACCATTAAGACCGGAGTTTTACAGAAAATTTACCTGACTTCCATACCTGAGCTAAATGGATCATTTCACACATCCAGCACTTATGCTAAAGGTATAAGGTTTCTCATTTAAGACAGCAGACGATTATCTTTCACAACAGAGGCATAAACATAACCAGTTATCTCATTTTTCCAATTATTCCAGTTTTAGAAGATGTTTGTTCTCATAAACAGAGCTCTATCACTGGCTTACAAGCACTATTTATTTGGTAGCACATATAACACCTTTGTTCCTTGGTTTATGTGATAGAACAGGACTAAGACAAGAGCCTCCTCCCTCCTATGGGGACTTTTGTGCGTACCTTGATAAATACCTACAAAATGATAAATGCAACTACCTCTTTCAGCATTTTGAAAGATGTCAACCAAACACAAAATATTTTTGGTGTGTGAATTAAAATGCCTCTTACTGATGGTCTCAGATGTTTCCTTGTAAGATAGCGTGTCAAGAACTGGCTTATATATTATCCGTCCTGCAGACTGACATCACACTTCATAATAGCTTGGTATGATGACTGCTGTCAAAATCGCCTGCAAGGAAACATCCGTGCCCTAGATTGACATAATTTATTAGCATGACACAAGACTAAAAAACGAAGAACACCATGCGAAGCCTCACTTCATGCACACGGATAGGGGGTTCTGCTACGTGTGGGCGAAGGGCCTCAATCCTTCTCACGCTCTAACTTAGGAAGAGACTGAAAGTTGCCTGGAAGTCTCATGGGCGGGGGAGGAAGGCCAGACTGGCAAGTGCCCGCGACAGGAGGAGGAAAATACTGTTTTTTCAAAGTCGAATCCCATCCAGGGATAGGTTTCTCTTCTCCGTGACCACCACACGACGGCACACACCTTGCGGGAAATGAAATGGAAGCGAGGGCGCGGCGGCCTCCGAGGCGGCTAGGGAAGCCGACCCGACGGAGCGGGGTCCGGGGCGGTACGCTGGGAGTGGCCTCGGCCGAGCACTCCCGCCGGCGTTCCCCGCAGGGTTTTTAGGCCGCGCTCTCGCCGCCTTCCGCGGCGCGTAACCCGCCGCCCTCGAGACCCCGGCATCACCTCGCGGCGCCAACCGGCCCGGCCCGCCGTCTCCTCGCCCTCTCCTGGGGGGGCCGGTGGGCAATGTTCCCTCAGAGGCTGCGACGCTCCGCACGCGCCCCTCCACAGTTGCAGCGTGAGAACCAGAGCTACCGGAGCTGCGGGCCCCAACTGCACACAAAGCCCCCGACGGCGCCGCGGCGCCTCCCCGCCTCGCTACTCCCGCTCCCGGAGCTCAGAGAGCGGCGGTCCGCGTTACGGCGTCCGCTCCAGCGGCGAAGTCCCGCTGAGAGGAAGCCTCCAGGGGGTAGTGAGATCCCGCTCACGCGAGCAGCCCCGCTCCCGAGCCGGGCCCTCTGCCCGACGGAGACTCTCACTTCAAACGAACAGGCGCTGCCCCCTGGAGGGGAGCGCGTGGGGAATACTCACACTGGGCCTGGCCGCGCCGCGCAGGGACCTCGCCGGGAAGGACCCACGGGCTCGCACACGGGAAGCGGAGCCCCAGCAGGCTGCACCCGCGCCGCCGCCTCGGAAGGGAGGCCTCTA
>NW_006796397.1:2156756-2206596 GCF_000442215.2 Lipotes vexillifer
GGCCCTGCCCCGTCCAGCTCCCCGCCCCGCCCCTCCGGCCTCCTTTCTCCAGCCGGCTCCCTCCCCTCCTCTCTGCCTGCCGGGTGCAATCGGCTCTCTCACCAACGCGAAGGGACGTGGAAATCCTTCCACGAAAATGAGCAGTGATATCCCTTTGATGGCTATAATTTATTCCAAATCGTCCCTGGACTGAAACGATCAATTAGCAGCCCGAAAAGCACTGTGAAGTAAATTGTCACACTCTCTATTACAGGATGGTTATCATATATTTATAAGGTGTGTTTTCTGCAATCAGAACCAACAGGGTGTTGAGCGATCAGTCATACACGCGCTTCTTCAAAAAGAACGGGAAAGAAGCTCCAGCACGGGGGTGGGGGGCGGGGAACGTCCTTTGGACAATTATTACTTCTCCCACCCTTCCACAAAGGTGTTTCCTCTTGGCATCTGGGAAGTGCAGTGAGGGCGAGAGCCCTACGCCAGCTCTCTTGGCCGATCCTGTGACCGGGGAGCAATGTCCCTGTGAAAAACGGAGACTCGCAGCCCCAAGAGGAGAGGGTTCCTTACCGTGAAATACAAATCAGACAGGATTACGCACTCTGTCTTTGTATGTCTTTAGTCCTAGCCTGGAAAATAATGTCTTACTCTTTGCTTCTAAGCTTCTAGCAGAATGTTTGCATTCTATACTTGTCTCTTTTCCTCAAGTCTCAGGGTGTTGCCCTCCTCTCTCTGCTATTTAGGTGCTATATACTGTAGAGATTATGCCAGGATGATATAAAGTTTACCCACGGAGAGAACTCTGCATACTGAATTGGAATCTCGCCAGAACGCTTCCATCATTCATAAACGAGACGGCACAAAGTTCTGAGAAAGTCATAAGAAATTCTCATTCAGTCTGGTAGGCTGTCTTGACCAAGCCATGGAGACATTGTTATTTTCCTATGGTCATCCTCAGTGACTATACATGAATATACATCCAGAACTTCCAAGTTTCCCCTAACAAACTACAGCACACTGTTATCCACCAACCACCTATCAATCATTTTTAAGGATTCTGGTTTGCATCCAATTAATAGTTCTTTTGCCTGAAAAACAGCTCTAGAGCCCAGCCTACTGATTGTTGTGAGAAAAGTTTAGCAGATAGAAGTATGCCTCTGTGGGCAATAAGGTGACACTGGTGGAGAATGAGTCACAAGGTGGAGTAAGATGCAGAGTTCACACTACATTCTTCTTAGATTAACTGCCCCCATGATTTTTGCATGGCGGGGCTTGTCTGCAATGCCAATCTCTGAAGAATGGAGAGAAAGAAAATCTTGCCAGGTATTCGAGGTGTAGAGGCAGCTGTTGCCATTGGACGTTCCCCAGCATAAATGGGGCACTGCATTCTTCTCTCAGAAAACAAACGGGCTGGGGACCCTTGCCTCATTTGAGTACCAGCATAGCAAAGAGCCAGACCCAGAACCTTCACCTTGTACCTTCCAAAGTCATTGATTTAATAGCTAATATTTATTAAGCACTTACTTCATTCTAGGCACTGTGCTTTAAATTATATGCATTATCTTATTTAATCCTATCAACAAACTTATGGGGAAGGTTCTTCATTTTACCAATAAGAAAACTGAGATTTGGCAAGATTAAGTAATTTATCCAAGGTCACACTTCTAGTAAGTGATAATCTCAAATCCAGGTCTCAAATCCAATGCCCATGTTCTTCACTCCAATAATATAATACCTCAAAAATTTAAGATTTTGATTTAAGATTTTCCACCAAAATGATTTTGATGGAGCTGATGATAAAATGAGAGTGCTGAATTCTGGGAGAAGAATGAAAGAACAGCTCTTTGCAAAGGAAAGACATTAAAGATACTTATACCCGACCTGGGTAGATTACCCTTTCTCTGTTCTACCCTTCCTACATTCTGTGATTTCTTTTTCAGAGTTATCACCTCCCATCTGGTGTCTAGCCAAAGAGACCTTACCCAAAGTCAGTGATGACTGCTAAGTTTGGGGTGGAGGTGGAGGGAAGGGTGGATGCAGCAGACCCCAGGGTCTACTCTTGGGGAGAAGACTTAAGTAGGAGCCAGAGTTGGACAGAGGCCCTTGTCCCGGACCCCCGGCTCTGAGAATGAAATGTTGCTTCCTAATGGACTTTAAATTACCAACATAGCTAAACTCTCCCTTAATAGAATTGTAAAGATCTGCTTGCTACCTTTTTCCCCTTCATGTAGAATTTGTAATCAAGAGCCCAGTTTTGTCATTTGGAAATACTAATTATCTAATCACAACGTGCTGCATAACGTACTTGTCTGCCCAATTAGCTAGGACAATTATTAAAATTCAGAGGCCTAATTATGTCTCAATTTAATGCTGGCAAACTTGCATACAGAGCAGTAATTAAAATCCTCTCTTTTCCTTTGCCTTTAGGGCAGGGGATGATTAGGCCCTGTCAGGGGGTGTACTGAACTAAACCAGTGAAGCGTATTGTGCAACATGACCCTGCATTGTTAAGTGTGTCAACATATTAACCTGAATTCCCTTCAGCCCCCACATAATCACATTTGGTGGAGGGATAAAGGAGCTAAAACATGAAGCATTTTATTAAAAAAACATAAATTCTTTTTAATTAATGGTATGAGAGTTCTGATGAATTTCATGCTTCCAAGTGCTGGAAGACATAAGACTGGTTCATCTAATTACAAGCAAATTTGCTCTTGTTAAAAACTATTTTTTTTTCCTCATTTAAAGAAAATGATTTTTTTGGTGGTGTAATAAAAAAAAGAAAGGGAAAAACCCTAGCTAGTTGGCTTCCAGTAATACAGTTGATTATCAGTTCTGTTTGATGATGGAAAACAAGTGAATGTTGACTTCCCAAAGAATCAAACCCCAAATCTGGAGGCGTTTTTAAAAAGGCTAGAGTTTAATACATGAAAGATGTTAATAAAAGTGAAACATTACAAATCATAATATTGAAACAAATTCAAAATATTTATCTTTTGAGCTCATAAGTTTGATGTCTGAAACAAAACCAGGGTGAGGAGACCAGAGCACTGCACAGATTCATGTTGCTTTGGAAGCCCCTCAGCATGCAGGAACCCAGACAGTGTGGTCTGCTCTGCTGGCATCTCAATCCTCTTCTCTACAAACTAGGGAGAGCCACAAAACCCACTAAGACTTCAGAGCTGCCCTCTGACTTCTAGCTTTCTCTCACGATGGAATACATGATGGATTATTCATGGATTCATCTAAAGAAGGAAAGCATTCAATCTAGACCAAAAATGAATTACTCTGGAGAAAGAAGGACTTCTTTCAGTTGTTTCCAAACTTGCGGCATGGATAGCTTCTAGAGATCGATGGACACACACACAAACACACATACACACACATACACAGTCACTTACTTGGGCAGAGCTTACTCTAAATTGATGTGGTTTTGAAATCTCATGACAACCTTGCTACAGAGTAGGTGAGGCAAGCACGTCTCCATTTTATTAATGTGGGGCAGTTCAGATACTTGTCCAAACTCACCACTCTATCCCACCACTTCCTAATTATGGGCAGGGCAAGACCAGAACTCAGTTCCCCTGGCTGGTCACTGCATCAGACAGAGTGGCTGTGGATGAGACACCAATGAGAGAGACGCTTGGTTCGGTAAAATATCTCAAGTTGTGGTCAAAGTATAGATAATGTTATAAATAATGAGGCGACACGGAAATAGCCTATATACCAACATCAGGGGATCTTCTGTCCTTCGGTCAATATTTATTTGCAACACATTTAGTCATATTGGTTCGTATTTGGTGCCTTTGGCCATTTACTTCCTCTTAAGTTTTTATATTCCCCAGTATATATATGGTTACATCTGACTCAGTGGTAGTAAAAGTAGAGTTCCTTCCTCCCACTCGTGCTCTGGGTACCATGTGAGATAGAAGATACTGTTTAGGAACGGTTCTGGCTGGTCCCTGCCCTCTTACTAACACAGGCAGTGACTACAGGTAGTCTCTACTGGAGATGATTGGCTGGAGCCAGGACAGGCCCTTAGGCACTTGTGCTATAAAACCAGGGGGTAGCCCCTCCCCCAGGCCTCCCACGGAGTGTGCCCTGCGTCTTGAAAATGGCCTTGCTCTGAGTCTCTTCGGATGGCAAACTGAAGTGCAAATCTGTGTTCTGACTTGTTCCCGTGGCTGTCAGCATGTTTTCCTCTTGTCAGCAGCAATTGACTGGTCAGGCTCACCCCTGTACAGCAATTGTAACAGCTCATTGACAGACTAGTGACCCAGCTGGACCTGATAATGGAAAACTATTGATTTTTGTGGGCTCCACGAATCTAAAATGAACGACCAATGTAATGTCATCAATTGTCTCGGACTCTGCTAACCCAGGGGAAAAAAAGTTTCAGGGATTGGTTGTATTTTCTGACAGTGGTGTTTCAAAATCACACTGAGTATATGTAAGAAGAAGCCCATTTCTTGGGTGTTTTTCTTAAGTGACCCCAATTAGTCCATCAGGGCTTCAATAATACCTAGCCTTGCCTGTTAAATAAAGTGGGAGTTAGCATTGCCAATTAGCCAGTTGGGACCTGATATACCATTTAGAAAAGATACTTGGGGAGAAGCACTTTGGAAAGTGTTTTAAATGTTTATTTATTATGAAACAAGCTGACAGAAAAGAAAAAAATTGGGATTTTACCAAAATAGATTGGCTTTCAAAGAGTCCTGATGTGTGAAATTGTGACAGAACTATTAGATTGTTTCTGCTTACCTGTGTTGATCTGTTTGGTAGTAGAAAGAAAAGCTTGAACATAACGTAGAGGTGCCTTGGATGTGTGTTGGGAAATCAGTATTTAGTTTTGTTTTTCAAACACTCTTCCCCTTAGCTGATCCTTTCAATAACTCTCAAATACTGCTGAGCGTATTCTTCAGAAACAAGAGTTGTTTCTCCTTGAGCCAAGTTAGCAAGGGGTTGGAGCTAATTTTGCCCACTAAACAAGTCCAGAAAATGCTGTATGAGGACTCTGCGCTGAGTTATGGATAGAGTGTCTGCTAATAGCCTCTGCCGAAGGGAACTTTGTTTAAAAAAAAAAAAAGGAAAAAGAAAAAAGAGGGAAGGCTATTGATCTTGGCAGCCAACCTGATACATTTAGTTCACAATCCACTTGTAGTGAGAACATAATCATCTTATGGTCCTGGTCAAATTCAGACATTCTTAGAAGAGAGCTCTGAGGGTTAGACAAATCAAACAGCCCAGAAATAATGGGGTGCTTCCCCAGCCATTTGCTCAAAGAGAGCTAGAGAGAGGTCTCTGTAAGAAGCTGGAAAGAACGGACCCTGAAGGTGAGAGTCCCTCTGTGGCTAGGATCCCATTCACAGGATGGTGCAATCTTCACACTCTACTCTAATGGTCCCTTTATGGCCTTTGATTAGCTTCACCCCTTATACCACTACATTTCTGGTTTCCTAGCACTAGCAAAGCCTACATTTTTAACTGTTTTTCTGCCTATTAGTAAAGACACACGAGGTTGAGACTTGAAAGAGATTAAGCTAGAACTAAAAACAAAAATAAACAAACAAAACCCCCAAAAAAACTACTGGCATTTACACTTAAATAAGTATAAAATACTTGGTGTAGAGAACACAAGATTCACCTGATTCTGTGACATGTCTTACGGTGCAGCCAAGGCATCAGCAGCTAAAGATCAGGGGCTAGGCCTTACATGTTTTGGGGTTCTCCATAGTGGCTGCCACGAGGTCTTGCATGTCACAGACACAATAAATAGTCACTGAATGAAGAGGCACAAAAGCTACTTTTAAGTGTAGAAGGTTGAGGTAAACATTTTCCAGTCTATGATAGATTTGGGAGAAAATAATTGAAATCAATGGTTTCTACATGCCTGTCTGCAGGCTCATACCAGTCCACAAAGAAGCTTCAGCTGTCTCTGATAAATATATGAACAAAAAGCTAAGGTAATGTGATTTTTTAAAGCAAAATGTAATCTTTTAGAAATTCCAAGATTATATCCTTTTGGAGTGTTAAATGTCATTTTTTAAAATAAATATTGATGACAGTAGGTGAAAGATGCTTTTAATTAATAACCTTACTTGACAAGGCAAGATGAAAAGTGGGCAAAATCATGCTTTGGTTCCAATATCTTAAACATTTCTCTCTGTAAAAGCCAAAAAAGAAAAAGTGAGTGAATCTAAACAGACTTTTTGTGAAACTTATTAAAATTAAAACAATTATGGTCTTATGACTGTCAATAAATAGAAATATTTGTGACTAAGACACACAGTACTAGTTGTGATAAACATGACTGCACTCTAAGATCTACTCACTTGGAGCTTCTTTTAGGTTTTTCTTCTATATCCTATCTTTACAAACCAGTTATGGATTTTTAAACCCAAATCTTTGATTTGATTGAAATGCTGAAAGACGTGATCTTAGTCACCATGATTTTAACTTCAAGATAATCTTTTCTGACAACATGACTTTTATCTCCAACTCTATGAAACGTTGGTTCTGTTGCCGGCAGCAGTTCCACAGTAATGATGCTGTTTGGAGGAAAAAAAGTAATTTTGTTTCTTTGGTTTTTAATTTGATTTATAAAGTACAAATTTAAATTCATACTGTGTGTTTTGCTGTGCTTTTTAACTTGTACTGTGGATTTAAATGTATTAAACATCTTCCCTCCAATAACCAATCATAAAAGTACAGTATTTCTTAACAGAGGATTAATAACTCTGGGTCCAGTATTGCCTCTATTTTAACCTCTTCCTCATATCCTTCAGAATGCTTTAGGCTGCAAATAAAATTTATTTTACAAAACAGAAGGGCAAAAATCTAAAAAAAATCTCATGGCTCTTCCATTTGTGACAACATGGATGGACCTTCAAAGCAGTATGCTAAGTAAAATAAGCCAGAGAGAAAGACAAATACTATATGATAATCTCACTTATATGTGGAACATAAAAAAACTGAACTCATAGGGACAGAGAACAGGTTGGTTGTTGCCAGAGATGGTGGGAGGGAGTGGGAGAAATAGGTGAAGGTGGTCAAAGGGTGTAAGCTTCCAGTTATAAGAAAAATAAGTTCTGGGGAGGCTATGTAGAGCCTGGTGACTATAGTTAACAGTATTGTATTATATATTTGAAAATTGCTAAGAAAAGAAATCTTAAAAGTTCTCATCATAAGAAAAAAAATGTAACTATGTGAGGTGACAAATGTTAACCTATCATATTGCAATAATAATTTTACAATATGTACATATAAAAAATCATTATGTTGTATGCCTTAAATGGATACAATGTTATATGTCAATTATATCTCAGTAAAACTGGAGGAGGGGGAAATCTTGTGGTTCTAGGGTTGATTGATTTAGTGTCTCAGTAGTATCATCAAGGACCCAGACTTTTTCCATATTTCTCTTAGGCCATCTCAGCATGTTGGCTTGTCCTTTTATGTCCTTCCTCCATGGTGGCAACATGGCCATGCAGTTCCAGGTGTCATATGCAGATAATAATATCCAGCATAAAAGAAGGATATTCCTCTGTTGTGTCCCTTTTTGAGACCTGAGGAACACTCTCCCAGAAGCCCATCTTCTGACTTTACCTAAAACTTCATCCAGAATTGTGTCACAGGCCCATTTCTAAACCAGTCCCTGGCAAGAGGAACAGATTTATCATCATTGGATTATTAAACATCTATTTCCATCCTCTAGGAATAGAGAAGGGCACAGCCTTCCCTAAAGGATACCAGGACTGAAAATAAATTACCTGAACAAATATTAAGCTTCTGTTAAGAAGGAAGAAAAAGGGACACAAAAACTCAGAATAAACGTTTTGATGACATTCCCTCTTAGAAGCCAGCCATCATGTAAGAAGTTCAAATACCCTGAGGACATCAAACCATGATAAAGCCTGAACTAGCCACTTGGAGAAATACTGAGACACCAGGTAAGTAAGTGAGACCTTCTTGGACCTTCCAGCTCAGTTTAAATGGATGCAGCCAAGTGAATAACCCAACACAAAGGAGCAGAACTGCTCAGCCAAGTCCTGCCCAAACAATCCTGAGAGATAAAATGGTTCTTATGTTAAGCATCTAAGATTTGTAGTCGTTTGTTACATAGCAGTAGATAACTAGAACATATTACAGTATAATGTCTAGAACAGAGATGTCATTCAAATATAAAGACACTGATAGGTTTAAATTTAAAAAATGGAAAAAGATATACCATGAAAATAGTAAGCATATGAAAACTGGAATTACTGCATTAATATCAGACCAAAATAGACTTCAAGACAAGGAGTGTTGCCAGAGATAATGAGTGGTTATTTCACCATGATAAGAGGGTCAATTAATCAGAAAGACATTACAATTATGTGTGTGTATCTGAATCAGAGTTTCAAAATACATTAAACAAAAACTGACAGAACTAAAGAGAGAAACAGATAATCCAGAATTATAATTAAAGATTTTAATGCCCCCAACAACTAGACGCCCCCAAATCATTAAGAATATAGGAGAGCTGGACAACACAACCACCTTGACACACTTGGCATTTATGGGACATTATACCCAACCACTGCAGGGTACATATTATTTTCAAGGGCACATAAAATATTCACCAAGTTAGACCATATGCTAGCCCGTAAAATATGTCTCAGTAAAGTCTGAATAAAGTGAAATCATACAAAGTATGTTTTCTGACCACAAAAGAATGAAATTAGAAATCAATAAGATATTCAAATATCCCCCAAATATTTGGAAATTAAATAAGACACTTCTAATAACCCATGGGTCAAAGAAGACATCACAAGGAAAAACTAGAAAAATTTTGAACTGAGTGATAATGAAAAAATGGTCTAAAATCAATTATCTAAGTTTCTCCATTAAGAAACTGGGAAAAGATGAGCAAAATAATCTATCTTTGTAAGTATTTTTATTTAGGAAATAATAAATAAAGATAAAAACAGATCAATAGCAGAAAAATAAAAAATTAACAAAGCCAACATTTGGCTCTTTGAAAAGATTAATAAAATTGATAAACTTCTAGCTAAGCTGATCAGGAAGAAACAAAACACAATTTTTTAAAAAAAATTTATTTATTTTTGGCTGTGTTGGGTCTTTGTTGCTGCATGCGGGCTTTCTCTAGTTGCAGCAAGCAGGGGCTACTCTTTGTTGCAGCAGTGCGCAGGCTTCTCATTGTAGTGGCTTCCTTTGTTGCGGTGAGTTTATGTTAATAAGGTGATTTTGGAAAGTTCTTAGCTCACCACAGATGGGGACTGATTGCCAGGGGATCCAACCATGTAATTAGAGGGTTGGAACTTTCCCCTATCTCCCACACCTCTCCAGCCCCCTCAGGGAAGGAAAAAGGATTGGAGATTCAATTAATCACCAATGGTCAATGATTTAATCAATCATACCTATGTAATGAAAACTCCATAAAAATTCCAAAGTATGGGGGTGAGAGTGTGTGTGCGGTGGAGGGAGTGGTGGTTTGGAGAGCTTTATGTAGTTCACTGGGTTGGTGAACACATGGAGGTGCTGGGAGGGAAGTGTGTCCAGATAGGTCATGGATGTTCTGCACCCCTCCCCCAATACCTTTCCCTATGCATCTCTTCCATCTGGCTGTTCCTGAGCTGTACCCTTTTTTTTTTTTAATTTAATTTATTTTTTATACAGCAGGTTCTTATTAGTCATCCATTTTATACACATCAGTGTATACATGTCAATCCCAATCTCCCAATTCATCACAGCACCACCACCACCCCCACCCTGCTTTCACCCCTTGGTGTCCATACGTTTGTTCTACATCTGTGTCTCAATTTCTGCCCTGCAAACCGGTTCATCTGTACCATTTTTATAGATTCCACATATATGTGTTAATATACGATATCTGTTTTTCTCTTTCTGACTTACTTCACTCTGTATGAGTCTCTAGGTCCATCCACGTCTCTACAAATGACCCAATTTCGTTTCTTTTTATGGCTGAGTAATATTCCATTGTATATATGTGCGACATCTTCTTTATCCATTCACCTGTCGATGGGTATTTAGGTTGCTTCCATGACCTGGCTATTGTAAATAGGGCTGCGATGAACATTGGGATGCCTGTGTCTTTTTGAATTATGGTTTTCTCTGGGTATATGCCCAGTAGTGGGCTTGCTGGGTCATATAGTAATTCTGTTTTTAGTTTTTTAAGGAACCTCCATACTGTTCTCCATAGTGGTTGTCTCAATTTACATTCCTACCAACAGTGCAAGAGGGTTCCATTTCTCCACACACTCTCCAGCATTTGTTGTTTGTAGATTTTCTGATGACGCCCATTCTAACTGGTGTGAGGTGATACCTCATTGTAGTCTTGATTTGCATTTCTCTAATAATTAGTGATGTTGAGCAACTTTTCATGTGCCTCTTGGCCAACTGTATGTCTTCTTTGGAGAAATGTCTATTTAGGTCTTGTGCCCATTTTTTGATTGGGTTGTTTGTTTTTTTAATATTGAGCTGCATGAGCTGTTTGTATATTTTGGAGATTAATCCTTTGTCCATTGATTCGTTTGCAAATGTTTTCTCCTATTCTGAGGGTTGCCGTTTCATCTTGTTTATAGTTTTCTTTGCTGTGCAAAAGCTTTTAAGTTTCATTAGGTTCCATTTGTTTATTTTTGTTTTTATTTCCATTACTCTAGGAGGTGGGTTGAAAAAGATCTTGCTGTGATTTATGTCAAAGAGGGTTCTTCCTATGTTTTCCTCTAAGAGTGTTATAGTGTCCAGTCTTACATTTAGGTCTCTAATCCATTTTGAGTTTATTTCTGTGTATGGTGTTAGGGAGTATTCTAATTTGATTCTTTTACATGTAGCTGCCCAGTTTTCCCAGCACCACTTATTGAAGAGACTGCCTTTTCTCTACTGTATATCCTTGCCTCCTTTGTCATAGATTAGTTGACCATATGTGTGTGGGTTTATCTCTGGGCTTTCTATCCTGTTCCATTGATCTATATCTCTGTTTTTGTGCCAGGACCATATTGTCTTGATTACTGTAGATTTGTAGTATAGTCTGAAGTCAGGGAGTCTGAGTCCTCCAGCTCCGTTTTTTCCCTCAAGATTGCTTTGGCTATTCAGGGTCATTTGTGTCTCCATACAAATTTTAAGATTTTTTTTGTTCTAGTTCTGTAAAAAATGCCATTGGTAATTTGATAAGGATTGCATTGAATCTGTAGATTACTTTGGGTAATATAGTCATTTTCAGAATATTGATTCTTCCAATGCAAGAACATGGTATATCTCCCCATCTGTTTATGTCATCTTTGATTTCTTTCATCAGTGTCTAATAGTTTTCTGAGTACAGGTTTTTACCTCCTTAAGTAGGTTTATTCCTAGGTATTTTATTCTTTCTGTTGCAGTGGTGAATGGAATTGTTTCCTTAATTTCTCTTTCTGATCTTTTGTTGTTAGTGTACAGGAATGCAAGAGATTTCTGTGTGCTAATTTTGTATCCTGCAACTGTACCAAATTCATTGATTAGCTCTAGGTAGTTTTCTGGTGGCATCTTTAGGATTATCTATGTATAGTATCGTGTTATCTGCAGTGACAGTTTTACTTCTTCTTTTCCAATTTGGATTCCTTTTATTTCTTTTTCTTCTCTGACTGCCATGGCTAGGACTTCCGAAACTATATGTTGAATAATAGTGGCGAGAGCGGACATCCTTGTCTTGCTCCTGATCTTAGAGGAAATGCTTTCAGCTTTTCACCATTGAGAATGATGTTTGCTGTGAGTTTGTCATATATGGCCTTTATTATGTTGAGGTAGGTTCCCTCTATGCCCACTTTCTGGAGAGTTTTTAATCATAGATAGGTGTCGAATTTTGTCAAAAGCTTTTTCTGCATCTTTAGAGATGATCATATGGTTTATATTCTTCAATTTGTTAATCTGGTGTATCACATTGATTGATTTGTGTATATTGAAGAATCCTTGCATCCCTGGGATAAATCCCACTTGATCGTGTTGTATGATCCTTTTAATATGTGTTGGGTTCTGTTTGCTTAGCACTTTGTTGACGGTTTTTGCATCTCTATATTCATCAGTGATATTGGTCTGTAATTTTCTTTTTTTGTAGTATCTTTGTCTGGTTTTGGTATCAGGGTGATAGTGGCTTCATACAATGAGTTTGGGAGTGTTCCTTCCTCTGCAATTTTTTGGAAGATTTGAGAAGGCTTGGCATTAGCTATTCTCTAAGTGTTTGATAGAGTTCACCTGTGAAGCCATCTATCTGGTCCTGGACTTTTGTTTGTTTTTTAATCCCAGTTTCAATTTCATTACTTGTGATTAGCCTGTTCATATTTTGTATTTCTTCCTGGTTTGGTCTTGGAAGGTTATACCTTTCTAAGAATTTGTCCATTTCTTCCAGGTTGTCCATTTTATTGGCATAGAGTTGCCTGTAGTAGTCTTTTATGATGCTTTGTATTCCTGCGGTGTCCGTTGTAACTTCTCCTTTTTCATTTCTAATTTCATTGAGTCCTCTTCCTCTTTTTCTTGAGTCTGGCTAAAGGTTTATGAATCTTGTTTATCTTCTCCAAAACCAGCTTTTAGTTTTATTGATCTTTACTATTGTTTTCTTTGTTCCTTTTTCATTTATTTCTGCTCTAATTTTTTTTTTTTTTTTTTTTTTTTTTTTTTCCTTGCGTTATGCGGGCCTCTCACTGTTGTGGCCTCTCCCATTTGCGGAGCACAGGCTCCGGACGCGCAGGCTCAGCGGCCATGGCTCACGGGCCCAGCCGCTCCGCGGCATGTGGGATCTTCCCGAAACGGGGCACGAACCCGCGTCTCCTGCATCGGCAGGCGGACCCTCAAGCACTGCGCCACCAGGGAAGCCCTCTGCTCTAATTTTTATGATTTCTTTCCTTCTGCTAACTTTGGGTTTTGTTTGTTCATCCTTCTCTAGTTCCTTTAGGTGTAAGGTTAGATTGTTTATTTGAGATTTTTCTTGTTTCTTGAGGTAGGATTGTATTGCTATAAACTTCCCTCTTAGAACTGCTTTTGCTGCATCCCATAGGTTTTGGATCATTGTGTTTTCATTGTCATTTGTCTCTAGGTATTTTCTGATTTCCTCTTTGATTTCTTCAGTGATCTCTTGGTCATTTAGTAACGTATTGTTTAGCCTCCATGTGTTTGTGTTTTTTATGTTTTTTTCCCTGTAATTGATTTCTAATCCCATAGCGTTGTGGTGGGAAAAGATGCTTGATATGATTTCAATTTTCTTAAATTTACCGAGGCTTGATTTGTGACACAAGATGTGACCTATCCTGGAGAATGTTCCATGTGCACTTGAGAAGAAAGTGTAATCTGCTCTTTTCGGATGGAATGTCCTATAAATATCAATTAAATCTATCTGATCTATTGTGTTATTCAAAGCTGTGTTTCCTTTTCAATTTTCTGTCTGGATGATCTGTCCATTGGTGTTTAGTGAGGTGTTAAAGTCCCCCACTATTATTGTGTTACTGTCGATTTCCTCCTTTATATCTGTTAGCATTTGCCTTATGTATTGAGGTGCTCCTATGTTGGGTGCATATATATTTATAATTGTTATATCTTCTTGGATTGATCCCTTGATCATTATGTAGTGTCCTTCCTTGTCTCTTGTAACATTCTTTATTTTAAAGTCTATTTTATCTGATATGATTATTTAGATTTCACATATGAGTGACATCATGCTGTATTTCTTTCCCTGTCTGGCTTATTTCACTTAGCGTCATGCCCTCAAGGTTCATCCATGTTGTTGCAAATGGAAAGATTTCCTCCTTTTTTAAAGGCTGAATAATATTCCTTTGTGTGCGTGGTGTGTGTGTGTGTGTGTGTGAGACATTTTCTTTACCCATTCATCTGAGAGACACCTATGTTTCCATATCTTGGGTGAATAATGCTGCGATGAACATGGGAGTGGAGATATCTCTTTTGTGATAGTGATTTTATTTTCACTGGATGTAAACCCAGAGAAGTGATTGCTGGATCATAAGGTAGTTCTACTTTTAATTTTTAAAAATTAAAAATAGAACTGTTTTCCATAATGGCTGTACCAATTTACATTCACGCCAACAGTATACAAAGGTTCCCTTTTCCCCACAGCCTTGCTAACATTTGTTATCTCTTGTCTTCTGGTAATAGCCATTCTACTAGGTATACATTTCCTGGTGATTAGTGATGATGAGCACCTTTTCATGTACCTTTGGGCCATTTGTATATTTGTGTGTCTTCTTTTGAGAAATATCTATTTGGGTCCTTTGCCCATTAAAAAAAAATTGTTGTTTGTTCTTTTGCTATCGAGATGTATAATTTCCTTATATATTTTGGATATTAAGCCCTTGTCAGATATATGGTTTGCAAATATTTTCTCCCATTCCATAGGTTGCTTTTTCACTCTGTGTTTCCCTTGCTCTGAAGAAGTGTTTAATTTGATACAATCTCACTTGTCTGTTTTTGCTTTTGTTGTCCGCGCTTTTGGTGTTTTGTAGCTAAGATCAATGTCAAGAAGCATTTTTGCCTGTGCTTTCTTCTAATGGTTTTATAGTTTCAGGCCTTACCCATTTTGAGTTGATTTTTGTATTTGGTGTGAGATGTTCAATTTCATTCTTTTGCATGTGGATGTTCAGTTTTCCCCACACCACTTATTGAAGAGATTATCATTTCCCCATTGTGTATACTTGGCCCCTTTGTTGAAGATTAATTGACCATAAATGTGTGCACTTGTTTCTGGGCTCTCTGTTCTCTTCTTTTGGTTTATATGTCTGTTTTTATGCCAATACCATACTGTTTTGATTACTGTAGTTTTGCAATATATTTTGTAATCAAGGAGTGTGATACCTCCTGCTTTGTTCTTCTTGCTTCTTCTGCATCTATTGAGATGATGGTGTGGTTTTTATTTTTTATCCTGTTAATGTGTTTTATCACATTTATTGATATTTGTAAGTGGAAATATCCTTATATCCCAGGGATAAATCCTATTTGATCATGGTATATAATCCTTGTAATGTGATGTTGAATTCAGTTTGCTAGTATTTTGTTGAGGATTTTTGCATCTATATTCATCAGGGATATTGGCCTATAATTTTCTTTTCTCATGGTGTTTTTGTCTGGCTTTGGTATCATGGTGAATCTGGCTTCATAAAATGAGTTTGGAGCTGTTTCCTCTTCTACTTTTTGGAAGAGTTTAAGAAGGATTAGTATTAATTCTTCCTTGAATGTTTGGTAGAATTCACCTATAAAACCATCTGTCCTGGAGTTTTCTTTGCTTGATTACTGATTGAATCTTCATATTTGTTATTGGTCTGTTCCGTCTTGATTTGGTCTTGATAGGTTTATGTTTCTAGGAGTTTATCCATTTCCCCTCAGTTACCCAATTTATTGGCATATAATTGTTCATAGTAGTCTCTTTTGATTTTTGAGACATCCACTATAATGTCTCAAATTTCTGACTTTGAGCCTTCCCTTTTTTCTTAGTCTAGCTAAGGGTTTGTCAGTTTTATCTTTTCAAAAAGGCAAAACTCTTAGTTTTGTTGATTCCTTTCTATTGTTCTATTCTCTATTTATTTCTGCTAGAATGCTTTTTTTTTTTTCTTCTTCTTCTGCTAACTTTGGGCTTAGTTTGTTCTTTTTCAAGTCCCTGGAGGCAAAAAGCTGGGTTGTTTGAGATCTTTCTTCTTTTTTAACGTATGGGTTTATTGCTATAAATGTCCCTCTTAGTACTGCTTCTCTGCACTCCATAAATTTTGGTATGTTATGTTTTCGTGTTTATCTTGGATATTTTAAAAATTCCCTTTTGATTGCATTTGACCATAGGTTGTTCAAGAACATGTTGTTTAGTTTCCATGTACTTCTGAATTTTCCTGTTTTCTTACTGTTATTAATTTCTAGTTTTATTCCATTGTGGTTGGAAATGATACTTGGTATGATTTTGATCTTAAGTTTGTTAAAACTTTTTTGTGACTTTTTTTGGTAATCTCTCTAGGAGAATGTTCCATATGTACTTGAGAAGAATGTATGTTTTTCTGCCATTGGGTGAAAAATTCTGTATATGTCTGTTATGTCCATTTTTTTCCCTACAGTATCGTTCAATTCCTCTGTTTCTTTATTGATTTTCTGTCTGTTCTATCCATTATTGAAAGTAGGGTTTTGAAGTCTCCTACAATTATTGTATTGCTGTCAATTTCTCCTTTCAGATCTGTTAATATTATCTTTATATATTTGGGTGCTCTGATGTTGTGTGTATATATTTACAATTGTCATATGTTCTTGTTGAATTGTCCCTTTTATCATTAGATAATGACATTCTTTGTCTCTAGAGACAGATTTTGACTTAAAGTCTATTTTGTCTGATATAAGTACCGTCACTTATGCTTTCTATTGGTTACCATTTGCACGAAATATCTTTTTCTATCTCTTCACTTTCAGCTTATCTGTGTCCTTGAATCGAAAGTTAGTTTCTTGTAAACAACATACGGTTGGATCTACTTTTTTTTTTTAATCCGTTCAACAATTCTATTCCTTTTGATTGGGGCATTTAACCCATTTACATTTAAAGTAATTATTGATAGGGAAGGACTTACTTTTGACATTTTGTTGTTGTCTTATAATTCTTTTATTCTTCTTTTTCTCTCCTGCTGTCTTCCTCTGTGTTTCATTTTGTGTGTGTGTGTTCATAGGCTTTGATTCCTTTTTCTTTTGTGTAACTTCTATAGGTATTTTCTTTATGGTTACCATGGGGCTTACATAAAATCTATTTATAATAGTCTATTTTAAGCTGATAACTTCACTTGCATACAAACACTCTACACTTTTGCCTCTCTTCCTCTCTGCACTATATGCTCTTGATGTCACAATTTACACCTATTTATACTGTGTGGAAGGATGTTGAATTTTGCCAAATGCTTTTTCTGCATCCATTAAGATGATCATGTGTTCCCCTGCCACCCCCCACCCCACCCCGTATTCTGTTAATATTGTGCAATGCATCAGTTTTCATATTTGAATCAACTTTCCATTTCTGGGATAAATGCCACGTGGTCATGGTGTATAATCCTTTTATATGCTGCTGGATGAGGCTAGAAAGTATTTTGTTGAGGATTTTTGCATCTATATAAGAGATTTGGTCTACAGTTTTCTCTTCTTATCATGTCTTTGGCCTTGCTCTTAGGGTAATACTTGCCTCACAGAATGAGTTATGAAGTGTTCCCTCCTTTTCTATTTTCTGGAAGAGTTTGAAGATTGATGTTAATTCTGTAGACATTTGGAAGAATTCCCCAGAGAAGCCATCTAGTCCTGAGCTTTTCTTTGGTGGAAGTTCTTTGATTACAGACTCTATCTCTTTACTTGTTATAGGTCTATTCAGGATTTCCATTTCTCCCAGAATCAGTTTTGGTTGCTAGTTATCTAATTTGTTGGCATGTAATTGTCCATAGTATTCCCCTATAATCCTCTTTATTTCTGTAAGGTAAGTAGGAATGCCTTCTTTTTCATTTTTGTCTTTAGTAATTTAAGTCTTCTCTTTTTTTCTTGACCCCTCTAGAGTTTTGTCAATTTTGTTGGTTTTCTTTGAAGAACCAACTTTTAGTTATGTTGATTTTATCTATTGTATTTCTATTATCTATTTCATTAATTCTTCCTCTAATCGTCATTATATTTCCTTCCTTAGGCCTGCTTTGGGTTTAGTTTTCTCTTCTTTTTCTAGTTTCTTGAGACAGAAGTTTAGGTTATTGAGATTTTTCTTCTTTTTTTAATGTAAGCATGTATTACTTATGCTTTTGTTGTATTCCATGAGTTTTGTATTTTGTGGTTTCATTTCTGTATACCCAAAGTATTTTATAATTTCCTGTATGATTTTGTCTTTGACACATTGTTATTTAGAAGTATGTTAATTTTCACACATTTGTAAATTTCCCAGGTTTCTTCCTATTATTTTTTTTCCTATTATTGATTTCTGTTGAATCTTTATGATTCATTCTTCTAGCTAGAATGTTGTTGAGCCATTCAAGTAAAATTTTCATTATCAGTTATTGCACTTTTCAACTGAAGAATTTACATTTGTTTACCTTTTATAATTTCTATCTATTGATAGTCTTTATTTGTGAGACATTGTTCTCATATTTTTCTTTAGTTCTTTAAGTATAGTTTCCTTTGAACATATTTTATTTTTTAATTTAAAAATATTTATTTATTTATTTATTTATTTATTTATTTATTTTTGGCTGCATTGGGTCTCATTGCTGCGTGCAGGCTTTCTCTAGTTGTAGTGAGCAGGTGCCTTGGCTTCTCATTGCGGTGGCTTCTCTTGTTGCAGAGCACGGGCTCTAGGTGCACAGGCTTCAGTAGTTGTGGTACATGGGCTCAGTACTTGTGGCATGCAGGCTCAGTAGTTGTGGCTTACAGCTCTAGAGTGCAGGCTCAGTAGCTGTGGCACATGGGCTTAGTTGCTCCACGGCATGTGGGATCTTCCCGGGCTCGAACCTGTGTCCCCTGCATTGGCAGGTGGATTCTTAACCACTGTGCCATTAGGAAAGCCTGTGAACATATTTTTAAAAGCTGATTTGAAGTTTTTCTCTAGAAAGTTCAATATCTGGGCTTCTTCTGGCCACTTTCTATTGATTACTTTTTTCCTGAGCAGGAGTCATACTTCTTTGTCTCCTAGCGTGCCTCATAATTTGTCTTTTGAACACTGGATACGTTGAATATTATAATGTGGCAAGTCTGGAAAGCACATTCTCTCTCTTTCCTTAGTGTCTGTTATTTACTTAGTGACTTTTCTGAATCCTGTAAAGCTGTATTCTTTGTTTTGCGATGCCACTGCAGTTTCTACTTGGTTGGCTTAGTGATCAGCTAATAATTATGCTCATTTCCTTAAATGCATGGAACCACAAAACACTGGTCTTTGCTGAGGAATTTGTGTGTGTTGAGGCATACCTTCGGCATTCAAGCAGTTTACAACTCTCCCTTAGCCTTCACTGTCTGCTTGTGCAGTCTCCAGGTCAGCAAGAGGTGATAGCCTAGGGCCTTCTTGGGTCTTCCTGAGCATGCACACTGCCTTATGCATGTGCGGCCTTCTAGGTTTCCAGAAATATGTTAAGAGCTTTCAAAAATCGTTATGGACGTGGCATTCCCCAGCCTTTTCTCCCAAGCTTTTTCATTAATATATTGTTTATCCCAACTGTTATCACCACTGTCTGAAGCAACTAAAAGCTTTTGCCTGTAAATATTACAACAAACACCACCTGTGTAGCAGATGTAGCACTGGATGAGTTCTGGGTCAAGTTGTATAGGGAAAAGCTTCTATTTGTTCTTCCACAAAGCCACCAGACAGTTCAAATAATGACAATTCTTTGTGAATGGAGTCTGTTCTGCTCCCTGAAGTACCTGGAATGTGGGCTGCTATTTTCAAGGCTACTGCTGAGCTGAGGAATGGGGCGATATGGTGATGCACTTTCCACCAGGCTCTTTCTTGAGACATATTTTTGGAATGAGTGATAAATGGTGACAGCCACCATTTTGGAAGAATGCCCAGAGTATATGGAGAGGCTACATGATTGTGTTCAAGGCAACAGCCTAGTAAAGTCAAGTCCAAGCTGACAGCCAGTATTAATCACCAGACATGTAAATGAATTAAGCCTTCAGTAGATTTGCCATTGAGGAGCCCCAGCTAACACTAACTGGAGAAGGGGTGAGTGTTGCCCCACTGAGCCATGCTCAAATCGACATTTCAAGGCTAAAAACAATGTTATTGTTTTATTATTTATTTATTTAATAAAAATGATATGTTTAAGGTGTACAACTTGGTGTTCTGAAATACATATACATAGTGAAATGATTACTACAGTCAAGCTAATTAACATATCCATCTCTTCATATACTTTTTTTTGTGGTCAGAGCACCTGAAATCTACTTTTGTAGCAACTTTATAGTATTCAACACAGTAATAACTATAGTCATCATATGGTACATTTAGCTCTCCAGACTTATTCATCCTACATCACTGCAACCTTGTAAACTCTGGCCAACATCTCTCCATTTTCCCCACCTCTAGCATTGTTCTACTCTCTGCTTCCATGAATTAAACTTTCAGGTTCCACATATAAGTGAGATCATGTGGTATTTTTCTTTCTGTGTCTGACTTATTTCACTTAGTATAATGTTCTCGTTTCATCCATGTTGTTGCAAATGGCAACATTTCTGTATCACAATAACATTTATATACCACAATTTCTTTATCCATTTACCCATCAGCAAACACTTATGTTGTTTGCATATCTTGGCTATTGTGAATAATGCTGTAATAAACATGGAAGTGCAAATATCTCTTTATGACACTGATTTTTTTTTCCTTTTGATATATTGCCCAGAAGATGGATTGCTGAATCATATGGTAGTTCTATTGTTAATTCTTAAAGGAAACTCATACTGTTTTCCATAATGGCTGTACCAGTTTACATTCTAACCAAGTGTACAAGGGTTCCCTTCTCCTTACATCCTTACCAACGCTCTTGTCTTTTTGATAATAGCCATTCATGTACCTTTTGGCCATTTGTATGTCTTCTTTAGAGAAATATCTATTCATATTCTTTGCCCATTTTTAATCAGGTTATTTGTTTTGGCCATTGAGTTGTATCTTGTTTTTAAACCATTAAGTTTTATAGTGGTTACTACAACAATAGATATTTGGAATCCACTCAGGTACCTAAAAGAGGAATGCTGCTGTAACCCAAAACCTAAATTACAGACAGATAGTGGCTTTGGGTGGGAGTGTTAATAAAAAACAAAATGGCTTCAAAGATACTCCTAGTGGAAACCTAATGGACCTCAAGGATGCTGTCGGGAGGAATTGAAAGAAAGTGAAAAAATGTTATTGGAAACTAGAGAAAAGGGGACGCTTGTTATGTAGTGCTAAAAGTTTACTCTCAGTAACACGGAAACTAGGAAATATACATAATAAACTGGATGTCCTAGCTAAGAAGATTTCAAGGTAGAGTGTTCAAGTTGCTGCTTGGGTTCTTTTGGCTGCTTCTAGTAAAATGCAAGAGGAAAGGAAAAAGCTAAAGAATGATTCTAACTATAAAGTAACAAGAGCTTGTTGTTAAAAAATAAATCTGCTTATCATTTCCAGATTTTCCAGATGGCAAATATTGCTAAAATTAAGAAATGGCTTCTGTGCAGAGTTTAAATCCAGTGTGCTGTCAGGAAAACGTAGTGTAAAAATGCAGCTCAGCATATGACTAAAAGACTTGATAAAAACACAGAACGGTTTAAGATGATGCTTCAAACAGACAAAAATCCTTCAAAGAATAGTAGGAGTGTGCCTCACAGACCCTCTCCATTAAACAATAGGTCTTTTAAGGATCTTAGAGTAATTGTTCCATGGGAGACTTTTAAGAAGCCCAAGGTAGAGAATGGCTTATCATGGCAAGATGTGTGAGCGCTGTTTTTGTATAATGGATTGACTCTCAATGATTCAGAGTAAGCCCACAAGACTTTTAAGGAAATTGTACCAACAGAAACAGTCAGCTTGAATTGAAAGACACAGAGACATTACAATTCAAAAGAAAATCTGTGGACCCCTGAACTATTAGGAGCACGAAGCAGGCTATGAAATCTACTCGGCTGCATCGCCAACCACTTCTTACGTGCAAGGAAGGATTACTCTTAAGTTTAAGAAAATACCAAAAAAAAAAAAAAAAAAAAAGTCCAGAGGGAAAAGCCAAGAACTGTGGAGAATCATTCCCAGGTAGTAGGACTAAATCTCTAATCAAGGAAACAGCAACATGTGCCCTGCTGGATTTCACAAAGGCTATGGGGCAATGACTTCTGTGTCTCCTGTTTTCACTTTTTGAATGGGAGGGTCTAGAGCAGTTATCCTGCTCCATCATTGTATGTTGACGGAAGTGGGAAAGATCACTTTTCAGTTCACAGGTCTTCAGATTAAGAACAGCACTTAAGGAGCTGTACTAAGGGAACCACATCCAAGGAGGCTCATCTGCCTCTGGATCTGACTTAGGTCATGAAATCCTAACCCTGAACCTGATCCTGACATCGTAACAAGATGGAAGTCTTTGGGGGAGTCTGGGGAATGATGAAGGTGTTTTACAAGTGGTAGGAATGTAAATAATTTGTGATACACTGTGGTGGCTTTAAACATGTCTGCAAATTCTTTGACACTTCTTTTCTCCCCTTGAATATGGACCATCTTTAGTGACTCACTTCTAATGCATAGAATAAGACAGAATGCTGATGTATGGCTTCAACTTCTGAGGCTAGGTTAGAAAAGATGATACAGTTTCTACTTGGTTCTCTCTTTTGGGATGCTTGCTCTTGGAATCTAGCCATATTGTTAAGGAATCCCAGACTATATGGAGAGGCCTTGTGCAAGCATTTGGCCAACAGACTTACCAATGATTCCAGCTGACACCGATTATCAACTTCCAGACAAGTTAGTGATTAGATAGCTTATGGATATTTAATGGCTCCTGCCATTAATGAAGACACTGTAGCAAATATAGAAAGTAAATTGGTGGTGGTTGGGGGTAAGAGTAGACAGGAATATTGAACTGAACATATTAAGAAGGCCTCAATTTCTTTACCTGGAATGAAGGTCTTACACTCTATATTCGGGTTTTGTTAGTGTGACTGAAGAACAGACTCTTAAACTTTAATTAATTTAAACTTCAGTTGTCATATGTGGCTGGTGGCTATTACACTGAACACTGCAGCATTACACAATCTTTTTTTTCTGTGTCCAAAATACTGTGGTTTCAAAATAGTTTGATTCTGTTATTAACAAGTTTGTGATGTTAAGTTAGATTTCCTTCATTCACTTTATTAGTTTTGAAGCTTTACCAAGGAGAGTTGGCAGAATTTTGTACTCATATTAGTGGAATACCAAGAAAAGTAGTTGCCATTTTTGGAGTACCTACAATGATCTGTGCACTTTCCTACATATTGGGTTGGCCAAAAAGTTCGTTTGGGTTTTTATAACACTGCATGGAAAAACCCGAACGAACTTTTTGGCCAACCCAATATTATCTTTAATCTTCACAATGACTTTCTAAACGAGGGGTTACCATTAATTACCATTTTGCAGATGATGAAATTGAAGGAGTTAATCTGAAAACAAGTTAAGAACTGAGGTAACAGTAAGAAACAGTACCCGGGTGTGTTTGATACCAAAACACAGATCTTTTCCTCCCATCACGTACTAAACTTCAGCAAAACCTGGATCTGAAACTTGCCTGTTTGGCAGACTAATTATGACATTGGAGAAGTTATTCAACCTCTAGGAATATGCCTCTGTTTCTTACTCTATAAAATTAGGAAAATGACTCCATGTCGTAGGAGCACTATGAGAATGGTTATGTATGAACGGGCACTGTAAACTGTCAAGTACCTTAAAAATACGTATCTTTAACGAAACTATTCTAAGGAATTGGTGTGTTTTTATAGTACTTTCTCATACTTTTGGAAAATTTGGTTTTTTTTTTTTTTTTGCTTTTTACCACATAAAAATGCCATCAAGATACCATCCTGCCTCTCCCTTCATCATCATTCTTAAATTTAATACATGGAGAAAATTGTGTATTTTTATTCAGTATTCCTTTCAAGTGCTAAGTGTACTTTCCTCCTATGTTTACATTATTTTCTATGGCCTTTTAAGATGTTAGCAAACACAGAAAGCTGGTCTAAATGACCCAGAAACCATGGATGAGAAATGACAGGACCCTACTCAGAGTCCACGTCCCACTTGTGCCCAGGGATGGGCCAGGGCAAGGCTGGCACAGCCAAGCCCAACATTTGGTTGCTTGCAGACACCCATGGACTCTCCTGCTGTCCAGTGGCAGAGGACCTGTGGATGGCATCAAAGGTTAAGGTTACATTGTGGGTGGAAGACTCCACAGCTGAGAAGTTTCTGCACCATCAGTGTGGAAGGACTAATACTCACCAGCATGTGACCATTTTTGATCCTTTCTATAGTTAGCTTCCTCTATATTCTTAAAAATGAAAAACACTGCTTGGTGTTATAGTTCTTTGGGGCTAATAGAAAATACCTGCTTAACTAGACTTGCTTTCTCTCAAAAAAAAAAAAAAAAATCCTTGCTAACTTGCAGGTTTCTCAAATCATCTCTGGGCATATGGAGAGTACTTCGGATTAAAAATATTTGAAGTTAAGGAATTGACTATAGTGTTTTTAAAAACTTTATTTTGGACTGTTTTTCTAGCGCCCTACTATTTATTAGTAAGCCATGAGACAATTTAGTGTGCTTTTACATATTTTACAAATTTAGCCTGTTTCCAATAGTGTTTAGTTTTATTAAGTTGAACCACATGTCATGATCATTTTGTAGGTCAAAGATGCTGAATATCAGCAATTTTGTATGGCTCCACCCAATTACACTGTGAATAAGAAGTGATGTTCTCTCCTTAGGTAAATGGGTTAGGTTAGTATTTGGTTGAAACACTCAATTTACTTACGTATTTCTACTTACCTTCTGATGCTTTTCCCCGGGTCCACCCTAATTTAATATTTAATTTTTATTAGGATCTCCCTGCCTCTTCACCTTCCTCACCCCATGTAATTTAACAATTATTTCAGTCTCTCCTGGAAGTTCAGTTTATAAATAAATGGGTTTCTGGTAAGTTTCAGAAATGTCACCAAATCACAGCACTACAAGTTTAAAAAGGCTATATCCACCACTGGAAGTAAGCAGTTGTTCTTCCTTTTCCTTCTTGATCACTGAGCTTAGATGTTTAAGAATGTCCGTTAAAAAACTAGGACGACTTAAACTAGCATCCATTTTCCAGAGGATATAAATGCTCTTTCATTCTCCACACAGTGCCATCTGGTGGTTTTACACACAAACCACGCCACTTGCTCTGGCTTCCATTGCTAACACATGAGAGAGAAGTACAGAACAGCGGCTTCCGATTTGGCTCTCCTAGTGTTTGAAAGTCATGTATCTACATCTACACATCCTGGTAGAGACCCAGGCCTGACCACGCATTCCAGAATTTGGGACAAAAGGGTTTCTCTTGGAAAAACTCCAGTGAGGAGTTCTGGGGCTGTGAGGCCGTGACACTGAGCAGATTTCTGTGTATATTTGATTCCTTTAAAGAGCTTTTCACTTTCTAACAACATCCTCTAAAGATCTGGAGGAGACGGATATCCCAGAGGAACACCTAAGCTGTCAATATATCCCTTGCCACCAAGGAGAGCCACTGCTTCATCATGTATCAAATTCAAAGTTCGTTGGTAACGCGTTGGTAACAGGGAGCTCCATCACTGGCCCCAATAAGATTAAGAAGCAATAAGATTTCCACAATAACTTTTCATCCATATGTGGAGCTTACAACTCTAGATGTCAAAGGTACCTTAGCTATTTTCTAGTACCACAGAATGGACTGAGCTGGAGGTCTGACTAAAAGATTTACAGAAAGCTTTACTGTGAAGCTTCAGAATAACATCATTCATGACTTCCTTTCTAATCAGAGGAGAAAAAAAATATAATGTTATGGCAAATGACCAGGAGGCACTCTGTATGTTTTTTCATTTGGCCCATTTTCCTTGGGCACAGACTGGGATGTTGCATTAGGGTGTCTTAGTGTGTTGACTGAAGTTTCTTTCCTCCTCCTTCCTGTCCTTTTCTACACTGTCACCTTGTCAGTGACATGTGATGTCAGCTAGTCAGAACCAGCCAATGAATCTAATTCATTAGCCAACAACAATGCAGAATAGCTGCGCTAACTCACAGCAATTAAGATGATTGGGTCACATTGTCATTAACTGTTACTGTCAGGGAAAAATTCAGTGAAGAAATAAATCTTGAGTATGACCTTAGACGTGGTATATAAAATTTATTGACTTAGAAGTGTGTTCATCAACTGGGATTGAGTTATTATATACACTAAAACAACCAGCCAACAAGGAAAAACAACCAATCAACCAAACAAACCTAACAAGAAAAAATTTTATTAGGACCATGGTAATGACTTATTTGAGCTTAAATTCTCTCCCAGTGATAAAATGAGAGGAACTAAGAATTTCATCGAGTCTAAATATGTGTGAGCATTTCTAACTCCTGTCCATCTTGAGTCAAATAATAATGGATTAATCTTAATTCATCTTGACAGACTCCATAATGCCTCACTACAGAAAGCACCAATCACCTACTTATTGAATAAATACATATTAATTACTGGCAGAGGCTCTGAAACGGGACAATGACATTTTATATTACCAATGTTATTCAGTATTATGTAGCGGGAAGTACATACATGTGAAAAGTTCCCTGTAAATGGCAATGTGTTGTTATGAACATTATCACTAATTTAGAATGAATATTAACCATATCATGATTGGAATGACTATGTCTTAAGAATCCATCTGCTTTCTTCCCCCCTAAGATTCAGGGGATGCTTCTGGCAGGTTGCCAAATGGTTTCCTCTTTTATATACAGAGAACAGGAATTCATAAGTAAATGTGAAAGCAGCTAGATTTTTCAGTCCTCACCCAAGATATGTTTTATGGGCAGGAACCCAAGCCATTTGGGCATTTTGGCACTGGGGAAGTTAACGCCCTTTTGTTTTACAGAAAATCTTTTACAGAGAGACTGAAGATGTGAGATACATGTATCCTGGAGTTACAAAGATAGGCACAGGTCTGGGCATAAGGACAGGAGGTGGGCCATGAACTGATATGTCAACGTAATATAGTTCTACTGTTTCAAAAAATAAGCAAATGGAGACATTCTGGAACTGTTGTGAAATGTTCATTTCCTGCCAGGCTTTTACTGAATGGTAAGCAGTATTTGTGTGTTATCAGTCTTTTTAATAACAAAAATACTAAAATCCAAAATAAAACATGCCTCCAAACTATTTTTCTATTCTGAAGGTTGTGCTTATTGCTCTAAGAATCAGTTCTGTTGACCTGTAAACATTTCATTTTCTGCTTATAGCAACCAGAACATATAAGGAACTGGGTAATATTACTACAAAGAGCAGTATCACAGGGGAAATCTTCTGTTAAATAATAAAGTCTTTAGGATTTAAGTCACAGCTCTCAGACGGAGGAGAAGCCATGTGTTAGATCTGCTTTTTTAGAGCATTTGTCACAAGGTGGGAGGGAGAAGTTCTGCTTGATAATGACAATGGTGTTATTAAATGACACAGTCAGACTGATGCTCTGAACTTTGGCACTTTACGTGCACCTGACATAGGACCACGGGTGTGATGGAGCAATTGTGTACATCTCTTCCCAACTCTGTCTACAGTGGTATCAATTTGGCAGCTGGCAATCGGCCATGTGGGGGCATTTACACCAGAGAAACTGGCAAACGCTACAAATCAGACACCTGTGTACTCCTGCCGCCCCTGGCAACACACACACACTCCTTGCGTGGAAAACCAGATGGTAAACATTTACTAGCACACCACTGCATAGGACTACAACTGCCTAAACACGTTATTCTTGCTTATGTTGAATCTGTGATTCTACAGGTACAGGAGGGTACATGGTTTTTAACGAGCCGTCTGAATGGAGTCTAAAAATTCTAATCTAAAATGCCACAAATATCTTCCTGTTATCTATATCAGCAGAAACAGTTCAATCTCAGTCAGGGCCAGATTTTATGATCATACGTACTATTTTTATATCAATTGATTCCATTTATCATCAGCCAGTTTTCTCACAGTGTTTCTATGAGCTTCTGTTAAAATACCCATTGTAAAACTTATTTCAACTATAAGGTATACTAACTCCGCTTAATGCATCTTGGTTGAAAGCAAATACACACAACTTCATATCGGTTTCGTTTTTTCCTTGTCTCTTATTAGGGAGACGTTGTTTTCTCTTATGCTCAGAAAGTGAACTTTGTTAACAATGGTACTCATCTTAAATTCACATGTTTTTTAATAAGATGCATAGGTTTCTGAAATCTATATGAATATAATACACCCAGATTTCCCACACGCGTATTTGGGGTAAACCAGGACAATGTGAATGGGGGAGGGAGGCCCAAGAAACTGTTAGATAAGTTGTTTAATAAAACTGAATGATCCTTTTATTAAAAAAAAAAAAAATCTCAGTCAGGGCATCCTAGTTCTCAGGATTCTATTTCCCCAGGATCCAAGCCCTCAGTGTAATTCACCGGGCATTGGTCTAATGCCCTAGGATTCTCAGAGTCTCTAAGACCACCTGAATCTTCTAGAAGTCAAAGGCTGTACTAAGAAAAACACTGACAGTTTGATGAAAAATATTCCATTGATGCCAAATGTTTGTTTGAAAACGTTCTCCAGAAGAAGGCTGTTCCAGAAACTGTATACAGATCATAGATGCCAATGAGAATTTGACTCAATTCAAAATTGTGTTAACTGACAAAGCTAAAAACATGAACTCCTTTGGTATCCAAAAGCAGTTAGAATGTTTCCAGAGAGTTTAATTAGCTAAATGCTGTCCTTATGTTGATCTATATATGTCCCTATCTCTCATTTTTGTGGCTATGTATTTTCATGCGTCTATCTTACGTTATTTGGCGTTTGTGCTGATTATTCCCCAGCTCAGAGACTTTCTAATTCTTGTGTAATTCATCACATCTCTCACTTCAGGGCTACCTATGTCACAGACAATAAATGTTCTGGGTGATAGTAGTAACTTTTTAAAAGACTTCCACAGAATAAGATTCCCTCAGTAACCCACTTCAATTAATAATATTCTTTCTCATTCTTTCCCCAATTCCTTCACACTGAAGCTGATGCCCATTTCTTATTGTTTGGAACTCAGGGGAGAAAGAGAACAGCTGGTCACCATCTTCCACATAATGGCCCTTAATATTCAGGTGTGGTTTACGTTCAAGACAGAAGCTTAGGGCCTAGTATTAGACTGTCTGAATAGGTTTTATACTTTAAAATTGTTAAAACTGCTATTACCCAGCCTACTGCTCTTTTAAATGAGCTTATGAATTAAGGTTTTTTTTTTTTTTTTTTTTTTTTTTCCCCCCTAGACTAATTTCAGTGTTTACAGGCTAGGAAGTCCAAGTGACTAGATATTTGAAATGTCAGCATTATGATGCTCTTCTGTGGTCTTCATTCACCTCCCTGCCCTTCAGGATAGTGGCTAAACAATAATTCAGGTCAATTTGTGAAACATGAAACATGCTATCAATGCTGTAGCCCTGAAGCAGTCTAGCTTAAGTAGGCTTTCCCCAGGATTTTATATTATTTCTTATTAGTCACATGCTCGATTTCCACTGTAGTTTCTAACTAACAGTTTACATGAACTTGGCATTAATATTTCTTCTTTCTCATATCATTGTGAACTTTTTGCTTCTCATTTACAAGGAGATGCTTTTCCTTCTTTGAATTTGCTGTGCTGAAAGAATGCTGTTTCTATTGCCTTGTACTTCTATTAATTGAAGCTCAGTCCTTAAAAAAGGTTTTCTCATAGTTTTATATAACTTTGCGAAGAAAAATGGTTACTTGCAGTTTCAGTTATTTTAGTTTTAGTTCCAATTTCCCTGTAGTTCTCTTGCTCTAGCATTTATCTTTATCAGACAGGGAGACCATCAAAAAGTCCTGAGTATTAACTAGGGATCTGTAGATTTGGGATGCTTTTTAAATAGTAGAAGAGACTACCTTATAGCCTCCTTCCCTCCAACAGTCAACAAAATATTTAGCAGTCTGAGGAATGCCAAAGATGTACTTAAAGGAAAAGTACTTTCTGTAGGCAAATCATACTGTTCCTCTTGAAATGTAAAATATTTCCAAAGTAACATAGAATAAAAGAAGTCCAGTAAACTGTCTCAGAGACTGAAGAAACAATGTGGTTGCCTTTATTCTGGAGCATGCCTGAAATTATGGTTGAAGATATAAACTAAAAAGTCCAAATCTTAGAGCAATTTTTCTTTAGTGGTGCTCATTTGGCACAATTCCCAGGAGCTTATGACAGAGAATAGAAACTCTAACTTTTGGAACTTTCTGCTCAAACTCTTGTATTTGGAGGATCAGATTACCTAGTCATAAACAGTTTGGTTCTTTTTTACTTGGTATTTTACCACATAGAGAATGAATTTTAAAAGCAGATCTAATTGGTTTCTCAATTTAAGCTGAAATTTATAATATTTTTTGGAATTGTGGCTTTGACAAAGGAAACAAAATCAGTAAATGTTTATAGGCCTATCCAGAAGACTTGTTTTAATAATTTCCACAACATAGTTTACAGAATACAAAATTAGGGTCATATTCAGCCTTTGTTATGAGAAGAGGATGTGCTCATGTTTAAGCAAATTTGGTGCATCCCACTGGGTTATGTGTCATTTAGTGAGATGTGCTCACTGAGTCAGGGGCCAGATGGTGGATGCAGAAGTCTTTTGCTAGAATACATCTCTATAGAGGATGATGTTGCATTGGACTTGGTGACCAGGCTGACACTGAATGCAACTCAGTCACGGTATTTAAATCACATTAAGACTCTCTTTTATTTATGGCTCTCCTTGTGATTTCTGTCTGGCTTTATGTTTAATTGCTAGCCTCCATGTGGCGATATGATATGTTATCAGTTCTGCCTTTTATCTTTGCCAAAATGAACTCTGCAATGCTTTCTGAGGTAGAGAGGTTCCAGGAAAAAAACCCTGTTACATACACCAATTATAGGTAAGCATAAAATTAATTAAACGGACACCTTACTCTCTATGCTATTTTTCATGCTCTTGATACTGTTCAGGCTATTTTATTAGTACATGGGTACTATCTGTTATAATTACAGAATTTTAGAGGTAGAAGGACAAGAGATCACATAGTCCACTCTAGTGACTAAAAACAATAGGAATTCAGGGTCTTGTGTTTGGCTAAAGTAGGGAACAACCCAGGTCTAAAAATCAAGTTATAATACTTGGTTTAGTATTTTTTCCACCACTTCCAACTTCCTTCCCCTAACAAACACTTAGACTTCAAATATGCCTTTCATCATTGTCATTGTCATCATCATCATCATTTCACCATCATCAACTGACCACAGTGGGAAATACCATCCATTTTCTTTTATTCAAACTATGGAAAAAGGTCCCCCGTCTGAACAGTATTGTTCTTCCTTATGGCAGGGGAAAATTGTATTTATTCAGTAAAAGAAAAAGTCAGCTGAAGTTGTATTTGTCATTTGGGTGTTTCTGATAGTGTTATAGTATCAGAGAATTGTGTGAAAATCAGTGGCAATATGGAGAAACAGAGTCCTCTTCCTTCTTACATCAGTTTTAATCATTTTCCCCCCCAGAATACCTCCTGTTCGCTTAGCTCTAGTCCATAAGGAAGCAAAGTTTGTGTTTTTTGTTTGTTTTTTTCTGGTTGGCTCTTCAAGCATATCCACTGGGTTGGGTCTGAAACTGCTCTAAACAAAGTCTCCTTCCTTATACCACCTAGTGCTTGCTGATCTTCGCTTTCAGAAATTAGGCTCTTTGACCTGTTCAGCCTTGTCAAACCTCTTATCATCTTCTCTATGAATTCTACGCAATACATAATCCCTCTAGAGTATTTCTTAGTATAAATATGATTCTGTCCTCTTTCACAGTATTGGCATCAACCTGAAAGACCTGCTATAAGGATTACTATTTACATTTAACGCACATAAAAAGCCTTCTTGTACTAGGAAGTGGCAACATCCAGCACAGATACAACTGGAGTCATTACAGTCAAAGCTTGGGCCAAAAAAATTTATTTACTAAAAGTGATTAGGCCAAAGCCCTAAGACAGATGTCTAGTAAAAGAGATCAACTCACCTCAAAGCATACAGGATTTAAAACTGCTAAGTCAAATCTCTATCAAGTTATATATTTTCTTTAGAACTAAAGAGATAAATCTTTCATATATTATTCCTAAAGGACCAATGGAGTTCATTCATCAAGTTTAGGCCAGTTTGGCAAAATTATTCAGCTTTATGTTTTCTAAGAAATAAAGCTTCGACAGTGAAAAGTCATCACTTGGAAAATGGTTGGATTTTCCTCCCTGGGGATTGTGGTTGACTCCACAACCTGTTTCACCCAGGAAAGGGAAAAGCCAATCATAAGAATCCCTTCCCCTTGCCAGTAACTGTTTAGGAAGGGGCACATGACCTCTGTCATGTCTGCCAGTGAGAATGAGGTTAGTCAGCCAGAGTGTTCCTCATGTTTCCTTGCTCTTAAAAACTTAACTGATCCTGAGGATTTACTATTTAAAATGTTCTAAATCAGTAGTTATTTACAATATTCATATTAAATGTTTAACTAAATTCCTCCCTCCCCAAAGATGACATAAGAAGTGACAAATAAATAATGGATTACAGGCAACTATCTGAGTACAAAGTCCTGCAGAGAGGGCAATTCAGATGAAGAAATCAGGATCAGCAAGTCTTTTCTACAACTCCTTTTCCCTGGACCCAGCTCTGGTTCCTGTTTGGCATACTATGAACTTTTACCAGAGAGAGGCAGCTTTGAGTCCCTTACCAATGAATTTAGGTGCAAGGTAAGAGAGAAATGCAAAGCAAAAAGCAATGAAAAATAGGGTTAAAGCCTCAAGATTACAAGAGAGAAAGAGTCTTCAGCCTAGAAACAATTAATTTTAAACTTCAGGTAACAGGAAAAACTCCACCTTGTAATACCATGGCCCAGCAGCCAGAACCTGTTACCACCACCACTCGAGAGCAATGAGGGTTGGGGTAGGTTGAAGTCACTCTTGGAAACTGGAGTGTGCTGCTAATGTGAAATTTAGAATACACTTTGGTTTGGTCTTAACAGTTAGGAGCACAGGCTCTGATGCCAGACTGCCTGGAACTGAATTCCAGCTTCAGTATTTGCCAGTTGTTGGGAAAGTTAGCTCTTCATGCTTTTTTTCTCATTGTAAAAGATTATATTTTCTACTTTGCTATGGCAATAAAATAAGATTATTATATGTAAAATATTTGGAACAGTGCCTGGCACATAGCAAGTGCGTGACAAATGTTACCTATTATTATAAATGTATGATTATTGTATCTGGCTCTGACAGGGAGTTTTGCTTTAAAAGGAGGAGTAGAAATGGGCAGTAGCTGGAGAGGGGAGTGGGGGCCAAAAGAGGGTTTTTTTTTTAAAGATTGGAGAAAAAAACATAAGTGTGGAAAGTTGGTTTAACCAGGGTTGGGATTTCGCCAAGAGTGTATACAAAGGGAGAGAGGAAGAGGGAAGAGTGATTACAAGAGAGTGATCTTGATAAAGGACTGATGAATAAAATTTGGGTAAGCAGTAAGGGGTAACAAGGGGGATAGTAGATGGAGAGACTGAGGGTCAAATAAAAACGTGGTAAAATCAATAGATTTTAGGCCCCGGTGGGGCTGAAGAATTACAGAGTCAGAGTATAAGAGAATAAAATTGGAAGGACAAGAAGTGGTAATTAAGAGAGGAGGAATATTAAAACTGAGAAGAAAATAGGGCTGCAGTTAATGGATACAAAGTTTAGGGCACGATCATACAAGTGAGAGACTGAAATAGGAAAGGATAAATTTGTTATAGAGGTCTTATGATCTTACGTGCCTAACCATGGCATAGAGGGGCCCTATACGACCCATATCTCCATTAGTTCTCTAACATCACCTCCTACTCCTCACTTGCTTTTTTCCAGCCACAGTGGCCTTCCTGTGTACCTTCAGCACACCAAGGATGCTCTCATTTAGTCTTTGCACTTGTTCTTCCCACAGCCCAGTACACTTTCCCTCCCTCCCTCACCATCTTCAGCAATTTGCTCTAATGTCACATTCTCATGGACATTCAAGTTTTAGGACATGAGAGTGCAAAGACTGACCTGCAGCTAAAAATCTTCCAGGCTGTGGCATACTGGGGGATTGGTAACTGCAACAAGGAGAAGGCGTGAGTAGTACAGTCGGATAGCATGAGCTTCACAGCTGGGGATTTTTAGAGGAGAGAGGGAGAAAAGTCTGGAAGTAGCAACGAAGAACAAAGCGGATCAGACCTTTCTCTCCTCTGAAGAGTTAGATAAAATATGAAATTTACTGTAAGATCTTACGTAAAGTGAGCCCTGACTGAATCTGTTCACTTCTATAGTATTGGGTTGGCCAAAAAGTTCGTTCGGGTTTTTCCATACGTTTGTACAGAAAACCCGAACAAACTTTTTTGCCAACCCAATACATACTGCATTTTGTTTGTGTTTTTAATCCAGTAGACCCCCCAGAAAATGGGTCATGAGAACAAAACAAAACTTACTGTTGTGCCAGTATTACAATTTAGAACCATTTGATTGGCCTTCTGGGTGAGAAGTGGTCTCATGATCTATGGACTTCTAAAAGGGCTTGTAATATACTATATGAAATAATAGCAGAGGTCTTAAAAAAAACATGTTCACACAATATTTTTCACCTTTGGTAAATGTTTCAGTTCTGATGGCCCCAACAGACATTTTAAATTAGCAGCTTGGTCACTTTGAGCAAAGAGAAAGGAGTAACAATAAATGTCAGCTTCTAATAGTAACCAAATAAAAAATTAAAAAGCAGAATACAAAATGTAAATCAGAGGATAAAAAAATTTACTCATTTTAATCATCTATGTTTTAAATTAACTTCTAAAAGAATAAAATACTTTCACTCCTTATCTATTTCTATGCATCTTCATGAAATATATATCTAGTGACTGCAGTGAGTAGAAAGCACTGTTGTGCTATTCTAAAAGAACTGACTTATAAATTATATGCAGAAGAAAAGAGAAAGATGTGAGGTAGCTAAAAAGAACACTTTTCTGAAGCAGAAGCAGATGGTTTAGGGAAGTAACATTCCATTCCAATTTGCACGAACTATTCTATCAATCAAAAAAAGCCTTTCATGTAAAACTCTCTCTTACAGACTGTGTGTTATACTGAAAAGTTTACTAGTGACTAAGAAATTACTGGGGAAGAGATCTAGGGGAATTAGGAAAGTTATATACTGACAATAACTTATAGATTAACCTCTGAAATTTGGATTGAATATGCATTACAGCATCCCCTATTCCCTAAAAACTGACATAATGAAAAAATTTAAGTCTATAACAGTGTTGGGAAAGAAGAAAGTATATTTTGATTAATCATAAATTATGCGTAATTCCTGAAAAAAAAAGAGGGTAAATGGAATCTGACTGAAGGAGGAAAACTGAGGCCAAACTATGCATGGGAAGGCAGTTACAAAAGATGGGAAGGATTCCAGATGTTGGGCTACTTTTATAATAGTTCAGCCATGGCAGAGGCATGATATTGCTCTACAATACCAAGAAAGAAACAAAGTCTACACTTCTAAAACACTTGATACTGGTTGTACTCTTTCCTTATAATCACCAGAAACAGGCCAAATTTATAGGACATTTGCAGAAAGGCTAACAAGAAATCTGAAATGTAAGTGAGCAAACAAGCAAGAACTGCCAAATATTTGAGGGAACCAACACCATGAAAGGGCATCAAACTCAGCAGACAGAACTAATTTCTGAGAAAACAATTAATAGGGCAAAAGGAGTCTTAAAAACATACACAATTAATATCCTCAGAAGGCCAAGAGGATATCACATCCATGAGACAAATAGGACCTTAAGAAGAACAATTAATTATTTTTATACTTTTAAAAAATTAATTAGAAAGAAAAAATGAGTATAAAAATAAACACACCAAAATACCAAACCTCCAAACAACTCAACGGATAGGCTGATTAGCAGAATGAACACAGCTTTAGAGTCAATTAGTGTGTTGGAAGAAGGAACTAAGGAATTCTCCCAAGGCACAGTGCAAAAGACAAGGGGATGAAAAATGTAAAAAAAAAAAAAAAAAAAAAGGTAAGAGACATTGAAGACAGATGTAGGAGTTGTAATACCCACCCTAAAGAAGCTAAATCATGATAAAGATATATACATAAAAAATTCTGTACCCCAAAACCCAGAGATTACACAATTTTTTTTTTTTTTTTTTGCGGTACACGGGCCTCTCACTGTTGTGGCCTCTCCCGTTGTGGAGCACAGGCTCCAGACACGCAGGCTCAGCGGCCATGGCTCACGGGCCCAGCTGCTCCACGGCATGTGGGATCTTCCTGGACCGGGGCACGAACCCGTGTCCCCTGCATCGGCAGGCGGACTCTCAACCATTGCGCCACCAGGGAAGCCCTACACACTATTTTTAAATACATGAGAAACTGGTTAAAAAGAAAATCAAAGTTTAAATGTAAGGTAATAAATAAACAACAATGATAATAGCTCTCTCTCTCTCTCTCTCTTTCTCTCTCTGGATATATATACACACACATAGAGATATATAGATAAAACCTTCAGTAAGTTTAATTAAGGAGAAAAGGTAAAGTAGAAGTAAACATTGGGAATTCCCTGGTGGTCCAGTGGTTAGGACTCAATCCTTTCACTGCTGTGAGTTCAATCCCTAGTTGGGGAACTAAGATCCCGCAAGCCTCACAGCAGGGCCAAAAAATAAATAAATAAACATTAGTTATGTGAGTAAACAATGACAGATATGGAGATTAAATAACTTGTAAGAAATATACTATGTACAAATTATCCCAAATTTTTAGAATATTTGTAAGAAATGTATACTCCTCTAAGAAAATGTAACTAAAATTGGCTCAAAGGGAGGGGAAAAAACCTAACAACCTATGATTATAAACAAAATAGTAAAAGTAGTCAACATGATCTTTCTCTCCAAAGTTAACAGCTCATATGAGTTTATGAATCAGTACTATCAAATCCTTAAGAAAGCAATATTGTCTATGAAAACTCTTTCAAAGCATAGGCAAATTTAAACTTCTGAACTCATTTTATGAGGTTAATATAACTTGGATACCAAATCCAGATAAATATAGCAGAAAGTATACTAATAGTACACTAATAGATATACATGAAAAAATTCTTCAGTGACATAGAAGCAAATCAAGTTCCTAGTATTAAGCAACATATCATGACTAAGCAGAAATGTAAGGGTGGTCCAATGTTTAAAAGCCTATTAATAAATTTTATTAACATCAATATATTAAAGAAGAAATAATCACATGACAATCTCAACAGAGGCAGAAGAAACATTTTGCTAAGATCGAGAGTCCACTTTCTATTAAAAATAAAAAAAGACAAACACACAGAACTCCCTGGTGGTCCAGTGGCTAGGACTCAGCACTTTCGCTGCTGTGGCCTGGGTTCAATCCCTGGTTGGGGAAGTAAGATCCCGCAAGCCGTGTGGCATAATGGAAAAACAAAACAAAAACAAATGCAAACACATAAAAACTCTTATCCAATAAGAAACAAACTATTTTTAACTCAATGAATTGTGTCTACAAGAAACTTCCAGCAAAATTATATTTAATGATGAAATGAAGTATCCCAATTACAATCAGGAGCAAGAGAGGAATGCCAGCTATCACCACCGATGTTCAACATTGTACTGGAGATCCTTGGCAATGTAAAAACACAAGAAAAGACTATGCATAAATAATTGAAAGCAAGAAATGTCACAATGCACAGATGTTATAACTGGCTACTTAGAAATTTCAAAGAGAACTGATCGAAAAGATATTAGATATATATAACAGAGCTGAGCAATGTGAAAAGAGATGAATAAGAGTACCATACAGAGAATCAATAGTTTCCCTTTACATCAGCAATTTCAATAAGAAATCTTGGGGAAAATTCATTTACAAAAGCAACAAAAACAAATATATAGAAATAAAAATTTTAGTGTCCAATTCTTTATAAATAAATGCTATAAGACATAAAAAATAATGATAAATGGAAAAACATACCATGTTCCTAAAAAGAAAGACTCATATTTTCCCATTGTCCACAAACTGCTTTCCTCCCCAAAGGGGGAGGGGTAAATTGGGAGATTGAGATTAACATACACACACTACTATATATAAAATAGATAACTAATAAGAACCTACTGTATAGCACAGGGAACTCTACTCAATACTCTGTAATGACCTACATGAGAATAGAATCTAAAAGAGTAGATATATGTATATGTGTAACTGATTCACTTTGCTATACAGCAGAAACACAACTTTGTAAATCAACAATATTCCAATAAAAATTAATTAAAAAATAAATTCAGTGCAGTTCTAGGTAAAATCTCAGGGTTCAAATGGAATTTGATGAACTAGCTCTAAAATACACCTGGAAGGGCTTCCCTGGTGGCTCAGTGGTTGAGAGGCCGCCTGCCGATGCAGGGGACACGGGTTCGTGCCCCAGTCCGGGAAGATCCCACATGCTGTGGAATGGCTGGGCCCGTGAGCCATGGCCGCTGAGCCTGTGCATCCGGAGCCTGTGCTCCGCAACGGGAGAGGCCACAACAGTGAGAGGCCCACGTACAGCAAAAATAAAATAAAATAAAATAAAATAAAATACACCTGAAAGAGAAAAATGCTTAAGAATAGCCAAATTTTATTTTTAAGAAGGAAAAAAGGGGAATGTACCCCATAAGAAATTTAGATTTCCTTTAAAATAATAGCTTATTCACTTAAATCATTCAGTGACTATTGACTTGATGCATAATATATACCAGAACTCTTCTAACAAAACAGAAGTGAACAAAACATACAAAACCCCTGCTCTCAGAAATTTATTTATATTCTGATTCTGATATCAGTAGCCCAAATTAAATAATCTGGATAAATTCTCTCTCACCAGGGTCAACTAAAAAAGTTGGATTGATGAAAACAAAAACATCATATAAGCATTAAAGAAGTAACAAGATGGTAGAGAATTACCAAGTCAAACTAAGAGAAGACAAGAAACTCAGGAGGGCCACCCAATAATGAAACCTTTTATTTTTGCCCTGAGGACACATCCTGTATGGAGGAAATAGTTCTGAAACTAAGTCACACATTCGATGGCCTTGGGCTAGGAAAAGAAAACTACAGTCACAGGGTAGAAGGTGAAACCAGAGGTGTGCAAACCTTTCCATGACACAGTTCTTACAATCTGACTTTGGGTCATCGGGATAGTCCAGGAAAACGCAAACCTTGAACTTGGATTAAGGTGTTCGAAACTGGTAGTACCCCTAGGCACCTGACAGAAGTAAACAAAAATCCTATAGGGGACAATACTATCCATTAGACTTCAACACAGTTTCCAAATACAATGTTCAACATATTGTTAAACATATAGGCATATAAGAAAACAAGACACCATGAACAAGAAATAGAAAAAGCAACTATCAATAAACTCAGATCCCCAATTACTTTAGATTTTGGAATTATCAGAGGCAGAATATAAAAGTAACTATGTAGACGATATTCAGAGCCAAGTAAGATACTAGAAACAATAAAAAACATATCTGGAAAGAACCAACAGAAATTCTAGATCTGAAAAATATCATAACCAGAATTAAGATCTCAGTGGATGAGATTTAACAGTAACTGAGAAAATTAGTAAACTAGAAGATAGGGCAAAAGAAACTATCTAGAATGTAACACCAAAAGACAAAGATAGAAAACAGGGAAGAGAAGGTAAAAAACCCAGAGGATGCAGTGAGAAGGATTTAACACACATTAATTGGAGCCCCAAAAGAACCAGGGAGAGAGAAAATGAGGCAGAAAAAATAGTTTACAGACAAGGTCTAGAAAATTTCCAGATGCCCAGCAGAGTTCCCAAACTTGACAATAACAAAAGTCATTCCCATCAAGCCATTTTATAGCAAAACTTTAGAAAACTAAAGATAAAGACATATATCTTGAAAGCAGCCAGAAAATACAGGACAGCTTATTTTAACATTAGCAACAGCTGAACTTGCAAGAATGAGGCAGAAAACACTGGATAAAAACTTCAATATGCAGGGGGAAAATAACTGCCAACTTAGATAGAATTCCATACCTGATGAAAATATCCTTCAAGAATTAAGCGAATATAGGCATCTTTGGACAAACAAGAACATTTGAGAAATTCAAAAGGATGTATCTGATTACATTAAGAACTGTTCATCGACAGTCACTATAACCGCAAGTGGAAAAATAGAGTGCAAAGTAGAAGAAAGATATCTACAACACATATAACCTAAGAATTAGAGGAATTCCTAAGTGTCAATAAGAAACAAGACAGATACTCCAATACAAAAAAATGGGCAATTTGTCAAGGCATTTCTCAAAAGAGGAAATCTAAGTGGCCAATAAGCAAACATAAAAAAGGATAATCAATCTGATAGAAATCAGGGGAATGTAAATTAAATTCACAATGAAATATCATCAACACTCACCAACTGGCAAAAATTTAAGTCTGACAACAGTATTAGTGAAGGTAGGAACAAAAACTCTTATGAACTCCATGTGGGAGTACAAATGTGTACAATCATCTTGGAAAACAGTCTGTCCTTGTCTAAGAGGCATATATTCTATGACAAAAAATTCTACTCCTTGGCCTGTACCCTAGAGAAACTTGCAGATGTTTAAAAGACAGACAAGAATGTTCATAGCTTCACAGCTCTTAAAAGCCAAAAAACAACGAAATGACGACAACCCAAATGTTTATCAACAATAAACATGCATAATTAAATGGTGTCATATATAGATATGCAATAATATACAACAATGAAAATGAATAAATTACAGCTATGGGAAAAATAGAGATGAAATGCAAAGATAACGTTAACCAAAGGGGGCAAGTCACGAAAGAATACTTGTGGTATAATTCCATTTCTGTAAAATACAAAAACAGGCAAAACTGAACTATATGCATTCCTAGGAAGTCAAACTTAAAAACAGCCAACAAACGATTATTAGAAAAGTCACAATAATGGTAATGGGAGGGAGAGAATTTAACTGGGGTGGAGAACATGGAGGTTTCTGGGGGTGCTGGCAATGTTCTACATTCTGTTCTTGTAGTAATTACAATATTTCTTTAAATGGTAACATGTTTATGAACTTCCCCTCAAAAAATAATCTGGCAAGAAGCAATCTGTGCAGCCTTTAAAAATTTGGGGTTATTTATAATATTTAAGAAAATTTGGCCTATTAGACTAACAGTTCAGCTTTCCAAATTCAACTTAAAATGTGTAGTTGAGTAATCAACTTTGATTTGTGATTTTTAAGTAAAAATGTTACTAAGTTATATGAGGCATTGAAATATTCATGAGACTTTAAGGTTCTACACGTTTATTAAGAGTTTAATCTATTGTTTTTATAAGAGATATTTATATACTTCAGAAGGTCTTAAATCAGGGTACTGAGATTCTCAAAATAGAAACAATATATTGACTTTATAAATGAAGTTTAAAATTTTTTTTGAAGTTTTAAGTTGTAAATGGGACTAAACATTATCGAAAAGCTCCTTAAAGTATTTGCTGAAATTTGCCAAACTCATCAATAGAAAAATAAAATTTCAGAGGCTGACCTTAATAGCTTAAGAAAGAACCAACTCTCTAGGTTTATATCTTTAAAAAAACAAATAATAATCTTTTTTTGTTCAGAAGAAGCAAAATAATTCACACTATCTCTTCTTCCAACCATATAAAAACCAAAAACTTGTGCCAGAAGATTTTTGGGAATTTGCCTAGAATTATAATAAAAAAAAAAACCATTTGACAGTTGATATGGCAACACATAATACTTTTAAAGTAGCTATTCTTTACTTTTTGGGGAGGAAGAGGCCCATTCTGAGTATCTGAGAAGTGCTATGGAACTCACAGAAGAATGCATATTGATATACAAACAAAGTTTTGGAATAAATAATAGTCAAAGATCTCTCGAAAGACTACAAAGTATAAAGGCACTTATACTCTCTATTATACCACTGGCGAATGACAAAATCAGAGTTGAAGTTATTTTAGACACATCATCTAGTAAAACATGTTCATATGCATTTTTATTATTTCAAATCAGAAAATTAATGCCTTTGTGATAAAAAATTAACTTACTTTGTTTTCATTTGTCACTTAAAGATGAACAAGATACTACTTTTTACCTACTAAACAAGCAAAGTTTTAAAAATACACTGGCAAGGACGAAAGGAATTGTAAGCCATTCTCATAAGCTGCAGGTAGGAGCATAAAGTTATAATGGCCTCCCTGTATAACAATTTGGAAATTCATATATAAAGCCTCAAATGTGTGAGCGATATCCAACTCTTTACTCTACCAATTCTACTACTAGAAGTTCATCTTAACAAAATAATTTTGGATGTGTACAATGTACTGCAAGAAATGTTCGTCAAAAGCATTCTTTATAATACCAAAATCCTAGAGACAACATAAAATGATCAACAATGGAGGTGTAAATACTATGTGGTACAATGGAACATTATGCAAAAATTGAAAGTATATTTAAGAATAATATGTAGTGGTATGAAAATGTTTGTGGATCTCTAGCTAAGAGAATAAAGGGTTAATTTCTACACAACATGATCTTGTGTTTTTTTTAAAAACGAAAGGTCTATAAAATAGAAGAACAAGACTAGAATAGAAATACGACAAATTTTTACTGTGGAGGAAGTCCATATATTTTTTCTTGTCTAAAACTTTAATAACAAGGAAAAACCCTAGTAATTATTAGATTATATCCCACTCTGTTCATCTTGACCTCTGACTTAATGTAAGAATGAGGTATCAATTCTATAAGTTTTACTTGTTACTGTTGTTTAAGCAATTAAAAGTATTATTCAATTATTTGTAATCAAAGTAATCAAGAAAAACGAAGGTTGTACCTATGTCTATAATGTAGGCTAAAGAATTGAGAAATTAAAGTTATGAGCTATTGACTAAAGATCAATAACTGAACTTGACTGGCCCTCAGAATAAGAAAACAAGTTCCCATTTTTGCAATAAATTGGATAGCTACCTTCCATACCGGGATGAATGCTTAATTATAGTCCATGGTTTGAAATAGCATTGATATTGACTAGTTTTTGCCACATAGAGGCTTTACATCTAGTGTGATATAATAGAAAATAAATATTTGGTCTTTGTTCCTGGTTCCTGGCATACATCTCCTAAAACGCTTGCAATCTCCAGAGTGATGAGAGTGTCTTTCATATGCTAATGACATGACTGGTGGCTGGGGCCCCCCAGATAGCTTCAGAATGGGAGTGGGTCACCAGAAAGACCAAGGCATGATTAGAGGGTTGGAGTTTTTTGTCCGGCTACCCTGCCGAAACCTCCAGGGAAAGGAAAGGAGCTAGAGATTGAGTTAATCACCAATGGCCAATTATTTAATTAATTATGCCTACATAATGAAACCTCCATAATAACCCCCTAAGGGATGGGCTTCTGGGTTGGTGAACACATCAAGGTGCTGGGAGGGTGGTGCACCCAGAGAAAGCATGGAAGCTCCATGCCACCTCCTTCCCAGCATACCTTGCCCTATGCATCTCTTCCATTTCACTGTTCCTGAGTTATGTTCTTTATAATAAGTCAAGTATTTTTCTGAGTTCTCTGAGCCACTCTAGCAAATTATTGAACCTGAAGAGTGGGTTGTGGCAACCTTTGATTTATAGCCAGTTGATCACAAGTATGGGTGACCTGATACTTGTGAGTGGCATCTCAAGTGTGGGCAGTCTTGTGGGACTGAGCCCTTTAACCCATGGAGTCTGACGCTAACTCCAGGTAGTTAATGTCAGAATTGACTTGAACTGTTGGACACCGAACTGGTGTCTGGAGAATCAGAGAACTGGTTGTTGTTGGTGGAAAATGCTCAAGATTGAGTATTCAAAGGTTAGTCTATACAATGCAGCACTTAAATTTCAAATAAACTTGGGAAAATGGGATACTGGGATAAATTATAATATTATTACATTCATAACTATATTGAAACAATAAGAGAAACATAACAAGCTGTTAAAAGTAAATGTGCTTCAGAATGAAGGTCATACACAGTCATATATAATGATGCAGATAAACTGTATTCAGTACTCCATCGTGACAAACGTACCCAAAATAGGAATTGACAAAAACTACCAGAATGTAATAAGGATCAAATACAAAAAGAAAAAAAAAAAAAAGTAAATGTGTTTGAGTCATAATACCCCAGGTGATTTTCCCCATTTTTTACCTTTTCATTTTCTTAATATTTCTAAAATGAGCATATATTACAATTTCTTAGTGAAGAAAAAAAAGCAAAGCTATATTTTGGACCAGTATGTTTTAACTGTACAGTCCCTGAGAGGTTATGTGTATGTCCTTAAAAAAAACTTTGTCTAATTAAATTACTACTGAAATACTATCATTCCCTCTAACCCGTAACTAAGCATGTGAAATCTAAAATAGAGATATTAGCTATGCCATGGTTCTAATATATTCTAAATAAGCATAGTGGAAAATACTACTTTTGAAGAAAACTTTTTTGTCTTGATGCTATTAAATAAATCAATGCTTTTAACAAGATTTTTTAAAAAAGAAAAAGAAGCTCAAATACAAAAGAGGCTCAAACATCTTAGGCAATAATAAAGGAATTATAAAAGAAAATTCAGCAATACTGAATACCGAATTAGTGCATGTTTTAACATGAAACTCTATCATGTAACTTAAGACAATATTTTATAATTTTCTTCCAGTGGAAGCCAAATGAAAATATATCATTAACTTTCTAGTTGCCAAATAAAAGACAAACTTTGTTCCCTAAGAAGTTTTTAAAATTTTGTAACCCAAATATATTTATTATGAAAAATGTTCTTTGTTTAATTTACTTTTCAGGAATCCCTCTAGCTTACTGTTTCCAATTTGAATTATTGTATTTTGATGATTTATTTCTTTTTATATCCATAAGGAGAAATATTGTTTTAGAAATAGTTTAACATAAAAAATGTAATCTAGGTTTGCTTATGAAATCTGTGGTCAAACTACCTACTTAAATTCCTACATCTTGATAGTTGGCTTAATTAAATCAAAGAACTATAAACATCAGAGTTGAAAGGGGCTCTAGTGATTGCTAGTCTTCCCACCAGGAATCTTTTTTTTCCCCTTAATTTCTGAACTGTACTTGCTATGTAGTAGTATGACTTCCAATGAAAAATATATATTCTATTTAAATATAGAATATATTTATATCAATGAAACGTATTCAGTAAGAGAATACTGGTATACACAGACTTGGTATATTTTCAGTCAAAAGTTAAGAAATTTGATGTTTTAGTTAGACTCACCACTGTAGAGAAGCAAACAGTTTCTATGAGGCCTTTGGAAAAATGAGAATAACTTACAAGTACTTTTCCCCTTATCTAGTAACCCAGGGATCAGGAGACCATTGGTTGGGAATGATCCATTTCGTTCAATTTCCTAATTCTACATATAAAGTATGTGAATAAAGTAACCTGCTAAGTATAAACAACATAAATCAAATGAAACACAACTTCAAGTGGACCATTTCCACCAGTGATAAAAATAAGAAATGTTTCACACTATAGACATTATAATTTTCTTTAAGTCTTTTTTTATTTAGAGATTTTTCTGGTAAGGAGATATACCATAGGAAAGCAATTTCACTGGCAGTGAGGTATGTATATACTCTACCAAAATACTCCTTATTTTAACTGCTCTTAACTTTATTTACATACGAAGAAAAGTATCAATGCATATCCTTGTTTCAACTATAGTATTAGCCATACTACATGAAATAAAATGAAATGGTGCTTGCATACAAAAACTGTTGTTTGTAAAGGAATTTAATTTCAGATTAAAAAAGAATTAATTTGCTTTTGGAAAGAGTTTAAAAGGAGAATCACAATTTATCATGACCAAGACATCTGCACCATATTTTCCATTCCTCACAGCACATTTATTTCAGTAATTCCATTATGTTGGTTCTTAGCATGAGCATAGTGTTACACGATTTTCGTACACATAGTCACATCCAAAACAAGTTCGAAAATTTAAATTGTAAACATTCTCATCATATGTAGAAATATTTCAATTGGTGTATTAAGTTTTGCTAACTGATCAAATTTGGAGGAGAATATAAATGAGAAAGCCTATTCTAAACTGTGTAGTGAGCATTGTTTATTAATTACATTTCTACAATGTTAAATAAAGTAAGAGGCAAACCTGTCCTGTAAGCATGTCAAATTTTAGGTAAAACATTAAAAAGAAACAAATCTGTTAACAAAAGGATGTCTTGCAATAAAGAACATTAGATTTTTTAAATCTATTATGATACAAAAATGTAAAGGGTAAATAGCATCTTTGTTGACAAAGTAGGAGGTAGCATGGATGCACCACTTTATTGTCTGAGAAATGCAACTGGAGTAAAGAATATTTCCTTACCATGAATAATTTCCAGGACTATGTACATATTTCTTTTAGAAATACCTGTTTAAACAAATCTCCCTCCACTTTTTAGTATAAAAAAAACCGTTCCATGTGATTTTAAAAAAACACTTACACATCTAGATAGAATAGTACTCTGCCCTATTTGAGTGAACAGTCTCAAACTATGAAGTACATGATATTTAATGCCCTAAGTTGAGTAAATTTAGTTAGCAGTTCCTGGTATTATACAAAACACTAAATATATACAAACAAAATATAATATCTTAATTTTCAATGCAAGTCTTGTGGGGAATAAACAGAATCTTGATTCTGGTAACACTGCAGAAAACATAATTTTCCAATAAGTCTGTCTTTAAGTATCCATGTGCAACAGTTTATTAATGACTGCTTACGTGTACTGATCTATCATTGAGTGAACACAGTTAACTGACAAAACGTAGTAAACCTCAGAAACACATCTCCCATCCTATACAAAATATAGAGACTACTTACTGTTTGAAGCACTCAATTTGCTCTGACGTCACTGTCATTCACTTTTCCCCATTTTCCTGCTTTAGTATTTATAAACGGATAATTTAATGTGGCTTTAAAAAAAAGACAAAGAATTTCAAATTTACATCCAATTCAAATTTGCTATTTAAAAGGTTTTCTTGTTCTATGAAGCTGCTTCTGCCATTAGTAGAGAAAATGAAGTTTCTGTAATGGAGGCAGGCTTTTTGAGTAGTGACGTGACTTCCACCATGCCAGCTCCAGTCCGTGGAAGATTAGCGTTTACAATGTGTCGTTGTAAGTGCTTAATCCAGTCTTCCTGAACAGACAATGGTCCACGAAAGACTAGGCCACAAAACCTAGAGAAGAAGTTGATAACAGTTCTCTTAACATGACCAATTCCCTTTATTTAAAACCAATTCCCATAAGATCCATAAACACAGGAGCAAACTTTATATTGGAGATAGTACTTGACAATAGTTTCTAAACACCTATAAAGTCAAAATGCTTTAATACAATATCAAAACTGCCAATTCATAATAACTCCACTAATATTTGTAGAGATGGAAACATTACTATTAGGTTAAAATTAATTAAAAGGTTTTAACATTACACTGCTTAATATATTTAAAACAACTCTTAATTCCAAAATGCACTATTCTTTTCAAAAGACCACTCCCCAATTCAGAATTCCTTAAACTGCATGAAGATGAGTATGGAAGGTGTGAATGCGTTTGTATAGCTACACTTAGAAGTATGAGTGGAGAGAAAATATATTCCCAATAAGCAGGAACTCAAGACAACTAAAAAAATATCAAATTAAACCAAACAAAGCACACAAATAAAACACAACAAAAACAAAAGACACTTTTACAAATCACAGTATCTTAGCTAATGTAAAAACCTTGATTCATTAGTTGTTGAAGTATAGCATATTATGAGCCATATAAGATTTTAAGTCTGTCTCCAAAAGTTCATTTGTAACTTGACTTTTGAGAATGCACCTTCTGCCACAAACAAAAAATCCCGAATAAAATAGCTAATATGTCTCAAAGCAAAACCTGAAGAAACTGAGCAGATTTGGCAATATAGGCATGTACCTGCATCGGAGAATGTAAACCTCGTCAGCACCATGAGGTAATGTTAGCATTTTCTTCTTGCTTCCAGATCTTGACCTTGATTTCTTTTGCTTACAATCTAAAGCTAAAAAAGGGAAGAAAGACTTAACATTTCTCATATATTCCAAGTATATATACATACTATACTTCTAGGGAGGTCAGACCATCTAAATCAAGTTAGAAAAAATCTGTATTCATTTGTATTCCCTAAAGCATGCACTAACTTGCAGCTGGTTCTCTAACAGCAGTAATATTAGCATACACTCTTCCTGTACTCCTTTTTCAAATAATGCTTTACCATATCAAACTAGAACTGAGAAAATGTAACTAAAATAACTTGAAATGACTAAGCTGGTCAATTATTACAGCAATGTAATCTTTTCTCTTATGATCATATATATACATTAACATCTGGTTAAATCTTATTTCCAGGAAAACTATAACCTTTTATGTGAGATCATTAAGTTTACATTTGATTACTTCTCCATTAATCAGATCTCACATGCTTTGAAAACAGTAAAAAGTTCAATGAAAAATCAATTTTATATACCAATTCACTTTGAATTTTATAATAATAAATAGCTCTTAAAATTATATGCTAGCCCTATATCTGAAAGGGCAAACAATGCTCAACTTTCATTTTTAAACTCAATCTGTATTGCATACACAAGCACATGTTTTATTTTCCTAGAAAACAAATACAGATCCATATTACCTCACATAAGTTCATAAATGGACCAGAAGTTAACTGCTATTTGTTGTGTTTTTTTCCTTTTATATTTTCTCCTATAGCTTATTTTTTAAATATGATTAAAAAGGGGAAAAAAAGATTTTTACGTTAAAGTGGATCAAAATTCTAGTGCTAACTGTTCTTGAAATTTTTCTGTTGCTTGACTTTTCCTTCAATCATTTATTACAAAAAAATCTAATTTAATAAAGAAAAAAGGTATTTTTTATAGGTAGGAATAGACAGGACATAACATTTTATTCTTTGAATAAAACTACGCCATTCCTTTAGACAAAGGGATGATAGTATTCCAGGGTGCTGCTGGTCAATTAGCAGGAAGAGATGGTAAGAATTTATCTCTAGGGATCCAAGGGGGAGGGAAACAAATGTAACAGAAGAGTTGTCCAAATGGCTTTTCTTCTGTTAACCTGTCACATGAAATCCCCCGGAAAAATTCTAGGTAAGAGAGAATAGGAACTAGCTATTCAATGATTGTGTGAAATGAATTGTTCGAAGTCTGGGTTCCAAAAGAATAGATGCTACTATTATAAAACCAATTAACATAGTTTCTTACAGTAGTCAAGTGGCAATGCTAACAGAAATGTCATATAGAAAATTAAAAACGATAAGAAGCCTAAATCTCATTCAAGCCACTGTTTTTCGCTTCCTGTCACCTCCCTCTTTAAAAGTAAAATCTAGGTCTTACAGTCTTTCTCCGTTTATCCTCAGAAGAAGAATCTAATAAGTAAAGAACTATATAGGAAGTCAAGTTAAGTATTAAAGAATGGCTACTTCAAAGTTAAACAACCAAAATCTGGAACAGAAAAATCTTACAAGGTTCTCATTAGTTAGCTCATTCAAGAGTCTGGCACATAGTAGGAACTCGACAAATACTTCTGGAGTGAAAAATAAAGAAAAACCCAGCAATTTAACCTTTGACATTTAGACAGCATATGAACAGAAATCTGTTCTACCGCTATGTAATATACACTATAGTTCCTGTAGAACACTTCTGTATCATTTGTTTAAATGAATATGTTGCTAGCAGTCACACTTAAATTCTTCACTGGCCTGTCTAGCTTCTATGTAGAAACTAGGCTCTTCATAACCAGTAAGAAGAATGAGGTAACACATACTCTGTAGTCAGCACTTTCTTTTTCCTAGTTGCTTTGGTGAGCAATTTGAATTTAGGTGAATTTTAAAGAAATTCATACACTAGAAGTAAAGAGTTTAAGGAACTCAAAGGGCTAAGTGCTACTAGATGTCAGCTACTCTTTACCTATCTATA
>NW_006796397.1:2206931-2226823 GCF_000442215.2 Lipotes vexillifer
CGTACAGCAAAAAAAAAAAAAAAAAAAAAAAAAAAAAGGAACTGGAAATGTTTACTCAGGTATAGAAATGTTTTTGACTTTAATAGAGGGAAAAAATTTTTTTTCTGACTTTTGATGCTATATGAACTCTAGAAACTCTGAAGTTTATGGCTGTTTTTATGAATGATCAGATCTAAATTTTAAGTGAGAATACCATAGTTTTTGTAGTAATTAGTATTTGAAGGTATTATGACTTTGGAAAGTAGGACAACTCTGTCAGCATATGACTGAGAATCTCCAGTATCCAGAGTTCCACATAAGTTTAGGGAATCTCATGAACTGGGAATCCTTGGAAACTTGTCCATAAAGTTAAGATATTAAAAACCAGGGAACCCTGGTAATTACACATGAGTATCTCCATGTCTTAATATCTTCATCATAACTTTAAAATTTCTTACCCCCTGAAATGTCATTTATTTTAGGAAGTAAAATATGAATACATTTGACAGGAATATTTTTTTCTAATATCAACATCCAACCATCACCCCTACAATACTGCCCCAAATTTTAGGAAAATCTGCATTGAAAAAAAATATATTCCAAAATGTTCCACTAAATGAAAAAGATGATGTACAAACATGTCTATTATACATATGTTCTCATTTAACAGATTTTATTGTCTCTAGAGGGAAAAGCAGTTTTATTCTGGACTGTACCAGGAATTGTTAGAACATTAAAAACATCACTAACACAGTCAGTTTTAGTATAATGCGGCTCATCAATATTTCTGACAAATAGCCTAAGGTTTGTTGAAGTTGTTTATATGAACAATCTGTCAAATAGATAACTTTATACAAAGCCTTTCTTTACAATAGAATTTTATTTGCACTTACTTGGTACTGTCGAAAATCAAAACACACACATACCGTTTTTCTGTTCCAAAGTATTTTAAATCTAACATTGTTTCTATACTTGAAATTTACAAAAAATACTAGATTCGTTTTAGAAATTCTTAATTTTCTTTTCCTTGAGTATAAATACTTCTTTAGAAATGAATAAACCCAGTTACTCAGATCTTCCTATTTAGGGTGGCAGGAAATGTTTAAAGTGATCCATTTTAACCAGAAGACTATAAAAAAAAACCTTTGAAGTTATCTGATTTATAAAAGATCTACATTGCTACTGGTAGCAATATTTTACTTGTAAGAAGAATGAATTAAGCTGAGCTGTAAGGTCATATAAAAATTTTTTCAGAATACACCTTTCAGTAAAACAGCTGTTTTGATCAAATAGGAATGAGACAGAAATACAGCAGACTTATGAGCCCTCAAAAAGAACATCATACTGCTATGCTACAAAATACAACAACAACAACAACAAAACAACAATTGTGCCTAAAGAACTAAACTGGATCAGCAACAAGCAAATCAATAAATAATATGACAGATACAAATTCAAATCTGTTTTCTGAGACATTAGTTTTATACATAGAAGAAAAGTAATTTACTTTGGGCTCTAACATAAGTCCTTTTGCCACTTCCACCTTTCTGCCCATTATATACAATAACTGCTTCAATGAATTTCATTTTCTTTTTAATTCACTACACAAATGACCTCAAAGAATGGAGATTTATTTCTTAAAAACATCTGAAGCCTCTATGGTAAAGAACTAACATCATAACTAAATTAACATTCACCACCAAAATATTGTTATTTGCAATCACCCTTCCCTGCCCGTTTAGTCAAAAGACCTATTTCTTCTGTTTTGTTCCTAACTGGTTGTTGGCATATTTAGGGTAAAGTCAAACTTAATATAATGGCCAGGTTATACACATCCAAAATAAGAGGCATGCTATAGCCCTACTAGAGGGAAGAAAATTTCTTCTCCATCTAGTTGGGCTGTATAAGGTGGGCATGCAATTGTAGCTATGAGCTCATTCAGGAAAACAGTAGCGATAAAAATGACATAGACAGATAAGCCCAACATTCCTACCACCGTTATTAACAAGCTGGTGATGGAGATGGTGGTCCCAGTGGCGAGGTAGGAAGAGGATGCATATGTCCCAAGGGGTGCAGAAGTATGAGATGGATAAACAAACTCAATTCTAGTTGCTGCCAATATCCTTCAAGGTTCATAAGCTGCAAGCATATAAAAGACTGTGCCAACGGCATTTTCTTTCCCTCAGCCCCAACTAAGGGGGTGAGAAGAAACGTGTTAGCCTGTATAAAATAGGGATGTGGGTTTGGGGAAGTCATTTGTTGAGAAGCTAAATTCTTTGTTCTTCAGTGTATACTTTCCTCTTTGCAAAAAGCGCCTGCAAGACAGACTTCATGAGTGCTCGATCTGTGCGGTCTTATAGTGTCCCGTACTTGGTCTAATGCTCTGCTGCTGCAGTCCTGATATTCCTAATAATTTTTGAACATGAGGCGCTGTATTTTCATTTTGCACTGGATCCTGCAAATTATGTAGCCAGTTCTGGGTCCTGAGTAACAACTACCCTAAATGAGAAAGGCTGCCCTCAGTTCTACCTCTTAAATCTCTTGACCCATGAAAAAAAAAAAAACCTATTAAGAGAAAAACTGATAAATCCCACTCTCTATACAGCCCATTAAAAATGGAAAGGACGTCCCTACTCCCAACACCAGCTCTTCATTCCTACCTACACTGCCATAATCAAACAAGTCATTTTTCCCAAGATGGACACATAAAGCAGTTTAAGTAGTTTACTGTTATGAAAGCAATGTTGTTCCCCTTCCAATCAGAATTAAACATATAGATACACAATTAGCAACCTCAGAGGCATATTTTCATCATCATTTTCCCTTTATATTTTCACTCTAAAATTGGATTTTTTTTAATACCCTAAGTTACTTTCATTATTTTTGGAGTTTCCATTCTCAATAACTAAAAACAGTAAGTAACCTAGAATCACAGGGCAGTTATGGCAAAGTTAATTAGGTATAGCATGATTTAACATTCTACCTGGAAGAGAATGAAGTGAAAAATATTTGAAAAGCAGATTTCCTTTGCTGTAAGTATTAAGTTGATGGCTTAATATTAGTCTAGAGGAGTCAGGTAGCTTGAGTTTGCCCTACAAAGTAGGAGGTTGTATTAAGGGTAGCAACAGCTTTATATGCTTGGTTCAAAGCAAGTTATCTACTTGGGACAAGAAAAAGTACATATCGATACATTCAATGTCTAGAAACCTCTGCTATTTCAAAGTAGAGGGAATGATTAGTAAAATGATACTTTGAGCATTATCAACGTGAAGGGAAAAGCTAAACATAAATATGAAACTTTATCACACATTTTTATAAACAGAAATTGGAGGCAGACTAGTTTTTTTTAGGTTGCAAAAAGCTAAAAACTAACAATCCCCCAGGTATAAGCTGTTTATTGTTCAATTAAGAGTTAACAGGTACCTGTGGTAACAGGTAAGAAAAAAAAAACTTAAAATTTCTCCTTAAGGTAGGTTGGATTTGCATGCTGCTTTACTAAACACAATAGGCATTGAATATCAACCACTTTTCTAAGACAAAGACATATCTAAAATTGGAATAAACATTAAAATACACAATGGCAAATCTGCTCTAAATCACATTTGTTTAGAATCACCTGAATATAATCACACTCCCTGCCCTCTAAAAGTGTCAGTATTTCCAAATTACCACTTCATATTTAGTAGAGTAACTAAGTGATTGTTCCTATTCAAAACTAGTTAAGTAAGGAAATAACCTGACCTAAAAATTTGTTAACTTACCTTTAATATAATCATGTTCAACTTAAATTAGATAGAGTTCATAATAATCATAAGAGTAAATCTAAATATCACAAATCTATAATCCCAATAGATCTGATTTGGCTTTTTATAATTCTGAAGTATTTTTTTACATTCCAGCCAAAATCTGAACTATTAACAAACACAGTGTTGACTAGGTAATTTCTGGTTTAGCTAACTTCCAGCTAAGGCCACAATTAAATATATACTTTAAACACTGGACAGCAAGCATTGACCTTATTCCTCAAACTCCAGACACAACAAAAAAACAGTAAATCCTACTTTTCCACTTCTTACTTAAGTGAGGGACCACCAGTCTCCAGCAAGCCATCCTCTTGCCCTAACCTCCAAAAGAGAAAATCTGTGTATTATTATTATTATTATTTTATTTTATTTTTTTGCGGTACGCGGGCCTCTCACTGTTGTGGCCTCTCCCGCTGCGGAGCACAGGCTCTGGACGCGCAGGCTCAGCGGCCATGGCTCACGGGCCCAGCCGCTCCGGCATGTGGGATCTTCCCGGACTGGGGCACGAACCCGCGTCCCCTGCATCAGCAGGCGGACTCTCAACCACTGCGCCACCAGGGAAGCCCTGTATTATTTTATTATTTCTATAAAGTCACTTGAAGTAGATCTGCCTACAGTTTAGGTCTGGCCAGGAACATACTTTTTTATTGTAAAATCTACTAAATTTTAATCCAGATTATAAACAGCATTCAAGAGATTCATGTCAGAACATAAATCATAACAAACACAACACTACAACTAAGGATGTAAAGATATTAGACACGTTAAAAAAATTCAAACATAAATATCCAGATTAAGTCAATTGTTAAAAAAACAAAACACAACTTGAAAATTGGTAAGTAACAGAACCAATAGGATCGCTAGGGGACTAGTTAAGACTTTTATGAAAAACAAAATATTGGTCAAAAAAGATTATCAAATAGAATTCCTAAGTTGTATAACCGATGACCAGCAAAAGCAGGCATCATAAAATGTAAATATTTTATGCTACAATAGTACAAAACTCTTAGGCTCCATTCTCCCAAAAACAAACTTACTGATTAAGTGTGATTGTTTGCTTTGTTAACAGTAGATATACCTAGATGATGTTGTGTTGCTAGATAAATGACAGCCAGAGAAGTAATGAAGCCCACTGTTCGCTTACCAAACACCCGGTAGCAGACTCATTAACTCTACTGGTATAACCATCTTCCCAATAACAAGATTTAAAACTTTGACCCATCTCTATCTCTTTCCTCTTATTCTTGTACCTCTAACTAATCTGCCAAGTTCTGCTTACTTAACTTCTATAATATTATCCAGACATTTCTATCCCTCCTTTACATTCCTATTGCCACTGTCCTGGTTCAGGACTCCTAAAATGACCTCATCTACAATTTCTCCACTTCCCCACCAACTCCTTTAATTTTTATTTAAAAAAGTTTTAAAAGCTTCACACAAATTCTTAAAAAAAAAAAATCTTTACTGGCTCCTCCCTACAAAATTAATTCCAGCATCATGGGTTAGCATTCTAGCATTCTATGTCCTTTACCTGTCCAACTCTATTCCCTTATCTCCTACTTCCTAGTGTTTTCAATAAACTTTCCACACAGTCCCAAGTTGCTCCTTCCCAGGCATGCTCTTTCCCCACCCCTGACCCCCATTTCCATTTCAATTAACTATCTTTCAAGGCCCAAATCAGATTCTACTTCCAATAACCTTGCTGGGCTCTGGTCTAGGTGAAAATACCTTCCTCTTCATCCGAACTTCCACAGTATTTCATGCACACTTATAATTTGGCACTTAAAATTTGTTTTGTACTAGTTATGCATATATGGGCTTCTACCATATTTTAAGTTCCAATTTATCTCTGTAATACTTAGCATAATACATAAACCACCAAGAAGCTGAAAAAAATGCTTGTTGAATTAGTGAATGAATCAGCCAATCGCTTTTCAGTATTGTGGGCAAATAGCCCAATTTTTGCTGGCATAATACAACAATTAGCATCCATAAGCGTGACTCTAAATACTCAAATAATTAAATTATATTCAGTCTACTGTTTTGCAAGGCAAAAACTAGAATAACGTTTTAGAAACACTACCATAAAAATGGTTAGGACGAAATCAACTTTGACACTAGTCTTCCATTACCCAGAAAATTTACTCAACTTGAACCATTCACTACCTTGCTAATCCTGAATAAATCACACATTACTGGGCAGATAAATACATACAGATATACACTCTTAATGAAGAATAGTACCACATCAGAAAAAAAAAAAAAAAAAAAAAAAAAAAAAAAAAAAAAAAAAAAAAAAAAAAAAGACGAATAGTACCACAGGATAAGTTATAGCCAAGAAACTACAGAAACCCATCTTTCAGTGTTACGAGAAATAGCTGTTTCAAATACAAATCTGAACACGTCATTTCCTTATTTTAAAAAATTCTTCGATGACTTCTTAAATTTTTTAGCAAGCACTCAAAGCATCAACCCCACCTTTCTGGCGTTATCATCTTCCCAAACACCTACAACTGATTCTCCCAACACCTTTTGAACTCCAAATTCCATCCCTTTATCCCACACTATGTCGTTCTCTCTACCTGGAATGTCCTACTTCACCTCTTCTTCTGTTTAAAACTACTCAACCTTCACGTTCAGGGTCTAGCTGAAACCTTACAAAGCTTTCTGCAACAGTACATTTGTCCTTGTCCTAACAGATCACCATCATTAAGTTTACGCAGCTGGAGTGCAGGGTCTTTATAGCCTCAGAGCTAGCACAGTCCTGGTACAACAATAAACAGCTAAAACTTGTTGAATGAATGGAAATTTTATTTGACTACTGTTTTTATTTTTCCCTCCCACTTTAAACATTGTAAGAAACATATCAGCATGAGCTATCTTTTCTTCCTTTTTCTTTCTTTTTGAGGCTCTACTTAACAAGGCGACAAACAGTAAAAAACAGCAGGAAAAAACAAACCCAACTTAATTCCCAGCTCCCCTCGAAAGGAGGCCTAGACTAAACAAACAACTTGAACTCCTAGAGCATACACAGTCAATATACTATTAATGTGTATAGTATCTTGCATAGTTCTCTAACTTTGTTAGTTTTGTGTGTATTGCCAATAATGCTTTCCTAAGTTCTTTAATACAGGGTCGTATCTCATTATGTATCCCTCATACAGCCTAGTCTAGAGGAATTATCCAGGTATTTGGTTTAATTAGAAGCTGGTTTGCTCCTTCACAGTTTAATCATAATAAGATCGAAATTTTCTTATACTCTTTCAGGTTGAATGAATCACTATAAAAGGATGTGGTTTCTTGAAGATGCAATATTATAATATTTTAAAAGATACCACAGAAGACACTCATGAAAGGACAAGTAATACACCTTGAAAAGCTTTTACAATACTATTTTTTCCTTTCCCTCACAGCAGAAAGAATTCCTACAGCACTTTCTACAATAAAACAATTATTTTTCTAGTGGCTTTTATATACCCACTCAGCACCTGGCACTGTGTTGTATGTTCATTAGCACTTGTTGTTGCAGGCCCCTATGGCCAATTATACCATTAAAGCTGAAAACAGGCAAAAGATCCCATTAAGTAACACATAATCTACTATTCTGCTTAAAAGTGGATGGTATGAAAAATAAAACAATGACTTCACTAAAAAAGAATGTAGATACATTGCATTAGTGTTACTGACTGAAAAGGATCTAGTATCAATTTCTTTAAGTTATTTTTTTCTCACTGGAAAAGTCATTCTTTAATTATAATGACAAGTCTGTTGTTGTAGAACAGCAACCATCATGCTTTACTTCCAAAATATTATCATGGAAGTATTCTGAAGATAATTAAATGAAGCCCCCCCCACATATTTGCATATGTAAAAATATATTTCCTACATTAATTTTAAGTAGCTAGAAATTTCCAATTTACTTTAAATACCAAAGGTGAGCAGTTGATTGAAAAATATGATCTATAGCTAAACATTTGAATACAATGAGTAAAGAAAATTCACTTGCTGCCACAGAAGGAGTGTTATGCTTTCTAAACTATTACTGTTGTTGATTCTAGTCAGTGTCAGTTTCTAAAAGAGACACTTAAGAGGAGTGTTTTCAATCTGTGGATAGTGACTTCTTAGTAGGTAGTAAATCAATTTACTGGGTCATAACCACTATTATTTTTAATTAAAAATAATAAAATAGAAAATATCAGAGTGCATCATACTCAATTCAGGTGAGTGAGTGAGTGAACAAGTGAGTGTGTATATGTATGAACGTGAGTTTGTATACAAGGTCAAGATGTAAAATGGAATTCCAGTAAAAACGTTGAATACCACTGTTATTTTTTTTTCTTTTTAGGAGACGACAGATAGCTATGTTACCACAGAAAAGCACTGTGCAAACATGCATTCAACTTACTGATATATTTACTTTCACAGCATTTTCTCTACTTGGACTTCAATTACTTCCCTTTCTTTACCTGTTAAAAATTCACTGCTACTCTGACCGCAAAATATTTTTTATTGTTCCTGATTGCAGATTAAGTTGATAGAATACACTTTGCCTTGAATAATTTTAAATATTTAAAAATTTTAATAACCAGGGTGACCCTATAATTTATTGTGCAATCCAGGACACTTGTGAGAGTGAAAGAGGCACTAGACTCCGTCACTCTATTAATAACTTAGTAAATATACTGTGTTCTTAATACTGCCAGTATGAAAAAGATATCATTTAATTAAAATATTATTAAACACAAAAAAGCCAGCAGTTAAAATAAAAAGTCTAAAAGCATTTAATATAAATTGTATGAAATTTCTAATTTTTAATTAAAATTAATAATGGTCTTATTAGACTGTATAAAGAATCAACCAGGAAAAAGAAATCTGTGTGGGCATGTAAAACCATCTAAAGAGAACAAAACCTGAAAAAGAAGTCTTCCAATAGTGCAGTCTATATTAACTGGAATAAATTCTTGAATAAGAAGTATGTCTTGAATTTGCAATGTAGGATATAAAGTAAACCCTTTGGAATTAGTCTCTTTAGATAAAAATCCACTAAAGAAAAAAACCTCAGTAAAACAGCTTCATAAATGATTATCCACAACTGAAGTCACATGGAAATTATTAAACAATTCATTTGAACCTGCCCAAAGGATGATAAACTAGGTCAGCGTTGGGCAAAATTTAAATATGTGAAGTTTATTCTTTCTTGACAATTGAACTCTGTTCCAAGTATGGCTACCTCTTCCATGTCTTTAGTTCCAAAACTTTCCTACTTTATTCATTATTTCCTTTTAGTTAAGTTAGGATTTATATCTGTGACCATATAAATTAGTTTGATGTTACACAGTTCTGGCATTTTAAGCATCTTCTAATTCTTAAAAGAAGAGAAAGATTTCTTAGGGCTCCAGAATCCCAGTTTTGTGTTCTTTACACTTCATTTTTATTTGGCATCTCCTCTTTCTTAGTTTTCCACCAGAGGAAGGCCCCATGGATGATAAACTTCAAGGGATATGTAACGCCTACATATAATAAAACTTTTAATCTGTGGATGATTAAGTGCATGTTTCTGGGATGGGGCCCATAGTTTTCAAAGTCTCAAAAGGGTCAATAACCCCCCCAAAGATTGAGAACCATCACATTAGAAGAATTTGAGTCATCAGTAAATAAATATTAGAGAAACAGAGGGGCATCCTTTTCCTTCTGTTCAGGCTGGCTGGAATATTTCTTTCTCAAAAGGCCACCAGTTCCCAGAGACGAGGCCAGGAGCTGGTGGTTTCTAAGAAGGCTTGGAAGTTTATTCCATCACAGGTAACCAAGCAGGCCTTCACCATTTCATCTAGGGATATCTAAGCTTTTTCTTCCGAAGTAGGCCACATAATTAACAATTCACATGAATCAAGTCTGCTTGAACTAGGAGCACAGAGGCTTTAGTTCTACTTATTTTCCCTTTATATTGTCTCAGTTTTGTGATATACTTAGATTAAGGTAAGTTTTTAAAAAAATGATTTTGTATTTCTGTCATCAAAACAGCATCTACATATTCTTGAAAACTAATGCCTTTTACTCATATGAATTGAAGAATCCCTTATAATAACCCAGTGGAAACCTCCTGGCTAAAAGGTTGGGACCATTGCTTTATTATACCGGTGAAACTGATATGGAAGAAGAGAATAGGCATCTGGAGTTTATAAATATAATACAGAATTCTACACTTGGAAAACAAAAAACAATAAAGCCCATAAAAACTTCTTACTGCCATGAATATTCAGCAAAAATATCCTTTATGTAGCTCTACTGGTCAAGAAGATTTTGAAAACAAGGGGAAAAGTTTCAGTATTTCCAAGGGAGCATGTGATTTTGATGTTTCTTAAAAGTGAGCAGGGGCTGTGGAAAATACCACCCAAGACTTTCTTCAGCTTTTCATTTCCCTTCTTTTTGCCCTAGGACTGCCTAACACACACTTCATATTTCCTAACACTTCTGATATTTTGGTTAGTATTTAATAACATTTTAAACATAGCATCTCCTTTTCTGATGCCCATAAAAATGTATCCCCATTCATCTTATATTACTTTTTCCCCAACTAATGAAACTTTTTAGATGATAAAGAGTTCATGAGAATGCACCCCTGGTCAATGGAGGGTCATTATCTGTTAGTTATAAGCAATTAATAGTATGTTTTGAAGGACTTTCATACGAGATAAAGGCATTTTTTTTAATGGACTACAAAATCTGGACTGGAGAGATCTACCTTATTAAATATTTATGTAACGTGCCCACATGGTCAGAATGGAACATTTTCTAAAGTCCTCTGAAATCCAATACAGCCCTAACCATTTCTTGGGTCCCTGCCCTTTCTTTTTTTTCCCTTTCTTTCTTTTTATTTTTTTTGGCCGTGCCATTCAGCTTGCAGGATCTCAGTTCCCCAACCAGGGATTGAACCTGGGCCACAGGAGTGAAAGCCTGGAATCCTAACCACCAGGCCACCAGAGAACTCTCCCCTCCTTGCTCTTTCAAATTAGACTCTGCACCACAATGATCCTCACCTTGAACCCAACTTCATCTTAGGATTTTCAATTGCTTTCATCCTGTATGTAGTAGGTAATAGTGACTACAAACAAAGATCTAGGGGTAAGACAGCCCTGATTTGAATTTCAAGTTTGCTACTATTAACTGCATAAGTTTGGACAACTTGCTTAAGTTCTCTAAAGCTCTAGTTTCCTATAAAATGCAAAGAATTATAGTACTTACAACTGAAACAGTGGTTGTGAAGTTTAAGTGTTATGCATGTCAGGTGCATAGCATAGTGCCTGACGCATAGAAGTGTTCAATACAAGTTAGTGGTTATGACAACAGTAATGATGATTTCCGGTTTCTACAGTCTCTTATTTTCACTGCCTCCCTGCCTCTAATGTCTGCAATTACCTTCCAAGACTGATGAAGGCAGGAGTAACTGAAATGTCACAGTAGGAGGACTAATCCAGTAAAGTAAAACTCACTCTATTCCCCTCCTTTTAATATAAATGGTCAGCAGCCATCCCTGGTTATTGATATATAAAGTCAAAGGATACAGCAAAGAAGCAGAAGAAAGAAAGACACTAGTGTGAATACAAGTGTTTCTTTGGTGGCAAGAACATATTGGATGTCAGCCATAGGAAGACATGAGGAAGAACAAAAAAGCTGGGTAAACAACAACTAGAAGAAAGCAGAAGGAAGTGATCTAAAAGAGCAAGAGAAATAAAAAGATTGGAAGGAGAATTTTAGGCAAAAGAATTTTATGTAGATCTATTTAGAAAAGAGAATATTTTAAGATGTGAGACACGGGATTTGCTAAAGCAGCGTAGCTTGAAAGGCTCCAAACGAAAAGAGCAAGGCATTCTGTAGGGTTTAAGAAGCAGTATTACATATGAGTAGGCTAATAAAATTTTCACAAGCTAGCAGTATGAAGAGGTATCTGCAAGGTTGGGCTAACCAACCAAAAATAACACAGAAATGTGCATGTTAACATTTATGTGCACAGCTATATTTATTAATCCTAAATATAGTTTAGGGGCATTAAAAGAAAAATCTATTCAGTTGTTGTCAACACGGGCCATTATTAAGGCCTGCCCCTTCAAAAAGTTGATCTATAGACTAATGAGGACTCATTAGTTTGCTTAGTTTTCTAATTTAGTTACATATTTGAAATTTCACTATAATTTCTTTGCCTAACAAAGCATTTCCCTAAGCTAGAACTACAATCTTTTTTACCAAAGAGAGGTGTCTTACTAGAATCTACTAACAAAAATAAATTTAAAAATCAAAAATGGTATAATTTAAAAATCAGTAAGAATAATGTAGACTCAAAAGTTCCACACCTCTATTAGGTTACCTTTTTCCTCAAATCAAGCCATAAGAGCTAAATGAAAAAGAATAACTTGCTTAAAATTATATCCAACAGTTTACAAGTTGCTGAAATTTAATGTTTATTCAGACTCAACTGCTGCTTACAAAAGAAAGCTATAAATATCATCTGAACTAGCACCAGTCTGGTGAGAAAAAAAAGTGTATTGTATCAAACAGACTTGCTGTGTTATCTGTTCAAACATACCTGTACCAGTCAAAAGTCCAGCACTCTTCTTTCGTGCATAAGCGCGTAAGTGGTTGGACAGGCTAACAGCACTTGTAAACGTCGTATTGCAATGCACACATGTTCTAAGCTTCACAGGCATACCTATCATTCAAAAGAAAACTATAATCCAGTTCTCACTTCAAAAAGTGAAATTTTCTTAGGTAAAAGCGTGAAAAAAAGTACCACAATAAAGATGGTTTTAAAAAACGTTCATTGAATTAGCTTAAGATAAGGAGGGGAAATTAAGTTACCTATTATTAGTTTGTAGTTAGTATTTAGAGCCAACCCATGCTCTTTGGAAAGGTAGAAGGAGGAGTGTCTTGAACCCCTGAGCTCCTCTGGATTTAATACCTATTATCACTTTCTTGCAGATTTCTGTGTTACGCAGATCATTTCCTAAACCTAAAATACAATCCTATGATTTGAATAGCACAGTTCTGTTGAGAAGTTTCAAAGTTTACAACATTACCAATAAAAAAAAAACCTAAAAAGTCTAGTTGACAAAGTGGTAATTAAAGTGTTTTACCCACAAAACCTTAAAAGGCTCAATACTAAATTAGGCTTTCTGATGAAGGCTGGGAGAAAAGGTGGTAAAACACACCACTGAACAGCTGTTAGACACAACATTTTATTCAGGGCATTTTATGTTCATTACTCTGAATGCACAATCAATAATGAAAGTTAATGATTTGAAGTATTTTGCTAAAATCTTTGTGCTAAATAAATGATCAACAAGCTTACATCGTAGTCATCACAGTAAACATGCTGAAACAATAAGAAACTCCTAACTTCTCAGACAACCCTCATGCCCCCAACATGTCTCAATTGGTTTCTTCAACATTATTGTGATAGCCACAAATATGCTTTCCCTCTCTGAAGTGTACTATATCTTGGCCAACACAGCTGACACATCTTCCTTACATTTTATCCCTCTGAAAAATGCTGTAAAGTTATCTTTGAAAGACTCTCTTCGTACAAAAGAAAGAGCCCTATTAACCAGAAGCCCATACAAGATAAATTGTTTTTCAGACCACTTAAAATACAAGGCAGTCTTTCCTCAAATCAACACTGCATTACAAATATTTGGAATATCCCAGTGTCTGCCCAAAGTAAACAAACCAACATTACAGTAATTTTATTCATTATTAATCCATTGACCAGTTACTTTTACCTTAGATACATTCAACCCAGTGCTAAAATTATGAGATCATCTAAATTTATCTTCAACATTCTTAACCTCCAACAGAAACCTATACAGACACAACATTTCTCTAGTCTAAAAGTATAAACCAGACTTAGCAATACCAAATAAAGTATGGCAACTTTTTATCTGCCACATCACTTGCTAATACATACAAAATGTTCCTTTGAAAAGGAAAAACTATGGGTGCATAACCACTAAGCTAAACCATCTGTTTTGTTCTATTAGAACACTATAGTAAAATCTAAAACCCCAAACAAATGTTTTCTACTCACAACAGTCCTCCAAAACCAAACTATCCCACAACACAATGAGGAATTGGAGAGGGAGAAGTTTCTTTGGGTTAATCACAACACACAACAGACACCAATCCATTCAGTTTAAAGAGTCTGTTTTGTTTTACCCAAGCAGTAGGAAAACCGACAACTAAAATCTTGAAAATAGTATCACTTTGGAGCACTGGCAAAAATATGACAGCCTTTTTAGTAACACTATGCTTCTAAACAACATCAACCTCCCATCCAAAGAACCATCCCCCGTCCATGACAAATTTTATTTTTACAGATCAGCTTTTTGTTTTTGCTTTTGCTCTCACCTTGCATTGTGACCAGGAGATGAGGCACAGAGAATTCAGTGCCGATGAACATCAACTGATGATTTATACAGAAATAACAGTATAACCAATCTCTGCTCTGCAAAAAAGCAGCTTAAATAAAAGGATTCTGAAAAAGTATTTTTGACACATATTCCACTAAGGTAAACATTAACTGTGTTTAAATTATGTAAGATAGTCATAAATGTCCTCTTACCTGAGTGCATAGTGAAGTCCATTTTTTGTGGTTGATACATCAATGGACTATCTTCATTTAGTGGAAGAACACATTTCTGAACAAATCTCTTTCTTGCAGTTTGATTATGGATCTTTTGAGGAGAAATAGAAGAATTCTTTTCTTCTCCCATCCTTTTATTTTTAAGCAGTTCTATCAGTGTAAGAGACTGATTCTTTTTTCCACTAGGCAGTTCTGGCTTTGTTTCATCATATTCATTTAAGAAACTCAGCCCTTCTTCCTCTGATGCAGACACTGATAAAGCTTCAGTCTTTAGGCCATTACGGTATGCTTCAAGAGGTATAACATTTTGAGACAGAAAGTCATCACTTGATGCAAGTTTTTGAGCTACAAATGGTCTAGGAATGATACGACGACTGTTCAATGCCTTTAAGATTTTTTCATATTTTTCTTCATTTTGCATCATCTCATTCAGAACACAGATTGGAGATTTGTGAGCATCCCACTTGGTCTTTCCAAGTCTTTTCAGGTGGCCTCTAACATGATTTGATAATCCAATTTTAGTATCAAACCAACCACCACAGAGCTGACAAGTGTGTTCAGAAGTGGTTTCAGACTTCTCTATAGCTAAAAAAAAAAAATTTTTAAGAGTAATATCAGAATTTTTAATAAATTGACCACCTTAAAACAAATTAACTCTGAAATATGAAATTATGTGATTCTAATAAAGGCCAAATTTGAGCAAAACCTTCAAATCCTTTGAATTCGAATATGGACATATTAGCCCAAATTATCTGCATGAAAACTTACCTTTTCTAACTCGCTTAACAGGTGTTCCTGTGCCAGTTCTTTTGAAATGCTGCATTTTGTCACTTGTGGCTATTTGTTCTGGTGATACAACATGACGGGCTTCATAGCTTAATCCTGCTCTGTGAAGATGTCCCCGGACATGATTTGACAACCCAACGCCTGTTTCAAATGTTGCTGGGCAGTAAGGACACGATTTCTTCTCAAGAGACAAATCAGTCCAGTGAAAAACAGAACTATGCTTTGACAATGAAGTTTCTGCATTTTCTAAATGCTGAGGATCATGTATCTCATGCAAAAAGTTATTAGTTCCAGCATCTTCATAATATTCAAAATAAAAGCCATCGTTTTGATCATAACTAAGTGTAGCATTTTCTCCAGGCTCTTGACCTTCCACCTTGCTTTTAAACAGAGGGAATAGGTTTACATGTTCTTGATTAATATCATTATAGGTTTCATCTTCTATAGTTTGTGTAGTGTAGTCACCTAGCTCAACATTGTCCCAGGAACTTTCATCTTCTGTTTCATAGCTATCTTTCTTTTCAGCAGAATTAAGTTTTTGCAGAACAACAACGGTCATTTTATGCAAGAAATCTGGATAGCTATCCAAGTCTCCTCCTCCAACAGGACTTTGCTTCTTGGATTCCTTAACTGCTCTCTTTACAGCTACACGCCTGTGGTCTCTGAAGCTTTCTGGCCTTTTGGTATCAGAGTTATGAGGGTCTGAAATAAAACTATTGTTGTGAGAATTACTTGATGATGAAAACAGATGTAAAGAATTTAACGAACTAGCTTCCTCTTTTTTGAAATGCAAAGGATATGATTCACCTGATTTTTTGATCATCCTGTAGTTTTCATATTTATGTCTATATAAATAGTTGCTATTTGCCTTGGCATTAGATTTTTCTTTTGCTGCCTGATGGAAATACTTAGGTTTTTGGTCATTGCTGCTTTTAATCATAACAGTCTTGTGAGGAGAATTGTTTTGATTGCACACATTTACACCTGACTGGGCAATGCTTTTCCGAGCTTTTTGTATTCTGTGTGGCCGCTTATGGAATTTTGAAAAATTACTTGATTGTGAGGATGATCCAAATGTTCGCTTTACATCTTGTTTTAAAGCAGAGTTCTTTGGAAATGTTGTTGACTGTTGTTTAGTTAATGGTTTAGGACTATCAGTATCTATAGGTTCTTCAATTATGTCGCTTTTTCTTTTATCAAGTCCAAGAGGACTGCCAAATGAATCAATGCATGATGATGAATGCAAGTACTCCATGTGTTTTTTTAAAATACTCCTGGCTGAAGTAGTAAAAGGACACATCTTACATATATAGGTAGCTGATTTTTTCGATGATCCTATAACAGGGTCCTTCATGAAAGTCTTTTTTTGCGTTTTTCTCTGGGCTACATCAGAACTGACAATAGGGCATTTTACCACTGCTCCATGGGTAATTCCTCGATGGCATTCCAATTCATTTTCTGTCACTGCCATAAAGTTACACTCTTCACAGCAGTAGTACCTTTTATCTTTTTCATGGGTTTTAGCATGTTGCACAAATGTTTTAGGGCAATTGGTACCAAACACACACTGAGGGCATTGTAATCGTGCACTTCTTCCTTCATCCTGAAGTTCTTTCAATTCACGAATTTCCTCCATCAATTTCTGTCTTCTTTCTTGGTGAATAATCATATGCTTTAGTAGCGAGTTCCGATCTCGAAATGTCCGTCCACATTCTCTACAAGCATATGGCCTTGGGACGTTAAGATGTCGAAAGTGACTATTCCCATCTAAATGATACATCATATGCCTGTGTAGATGCTTTTTCTCCCTAAAATTCACATTGCACTTTGTACAGGGGTAGAATGATGGCTCTTCGGTGCTGAAAGTAGCAGGTGACTCAGAATCACTTTCTTCACATTTCTTTTTTAAGGTATTTGAAAGAAAAGTGCCAGTATGAACAGGTGAACTGTCTTCTCCGCACTTATCTGGATTATAAATTAGATGTTGAAAAGTATCCACAGATTCCAAGTCTTCATCGGTTGATTCAGGTTTCACTTTTGATAATGCATATTTCTGTGAGTCTACTGCTTGCAGTTCTTCATTCTGTTCCATAAAGTCTACTTCTAGCATTTTTGATTTATTGGGTACACAGTTAGAATCATTAAAGCAATCCTCAGTATAACGAGTTATCTTGCTTACATCCATTTTTCGCTTTCTCTTTTTTTCTAGACCTACTTTAGAGTGAACTGGAGCTTTATCCACTGTGTCTTCATTCGTCATAAGAAACTGAATGAACTCTTTTTGGGGATCCCAGTTTGTATCATTTTCTGACCTAAATTCATCTGTACCTGAGGAAATTCCTGTTAATGTACTGACACAATCATCTTTTACCAATAAATCTTCACTATCCTCACCCACCTCTACTTGATTTATTAAAGTGCTATCTGACTTTATATTACTCCCTACTGAATTCTGAATGTCACAACCAATTGAAGCAGAGGTAGGTAGTTTTTTAATGGAATGGGTTGGATTCTTAGCAGGTGCTACATCTGATAACAAAAATAAAACTTGGTGTTGACTTGCTTTCTGTGGTGTAGAGAGCTGAAGATCGGCTGCCACCTTCAAAGTTGAACAAGATTCTGTCGTTGGCTGATCCACAGGCTGTCCAGTGGTTAATGAAACACTGCCTTTATTCATATTGGAAGTCTTAGTTAAGGAGGAGTGTGAAACTGGTCCATTAACAGCAGCTCCTTTAGGCAAGATAAAGTTTTCACTAGAAACAGTAGGAGCACCAGCATGTATAAATAGAGTAGACTGGCCTCCACTTAAGGCTTTTTCAGATTTGTCCTTTGACAGTTCTTCAGGCAGAGTGAATGTACTGTTTTTCTGAAATGATGTTTGACAATCTTTTGGTTTATGAACTCCACTCTCTTTGTCTGATATAAAACTGTTGTCATCTAGGAGTTCTTCTTTAGCACCAGTAATATCGGTGTTTATCTTCAAGTCATCCATATTGTTGGCAAGCCCATTTAACACATTTAGTCTAGAAAATGGAAAAAAAAATTTAGATTTGCATGAAAGAATATTATTAGAACATATGGAGAGTTAAAAGTACACATTTTTAGTAGCTTAATTCTACTTTTTATACTAAGATCCCAATAATTTTTCAAGGATGAAGAAACACTTTAAAAAAATTGAAAGACTTTTAAAGGGTTGCAGTGGTTAATTTTTCCTTTGTGCTAGGCAACAACCCCAAACTGCATATATACAAAATGTAGGGCAAAGTAACATAAACAAACATACACAGACACACACAATATAAATGAATATGCTACAGACTGAAAAAAATCTAAAATCTCATATACAGATTGCTAATAAGAAAATTATCTCACTTAAGTAGATTTATTAAGGGACATTCTACACTAGAGAATAATGTAAATTGTTAAATATTGCAGAAAAGTAAAAGTTTTGTCACTTAAAAGTCCATTCCCAGAGGAAGGTAACGAAAATACCAGTCAGTAGAGAAGCTTACTTGAATGTACAATGTGCTATCAACATCAAAGGCTAATGTATGAAACAGCATTTTTTATTTAAAATAAGACTGCTTTGCTCTCAGTGTTTCACATTCTCCTAAAATTCGACTAATTTAAGAAATGTTTTATTCACTGGGTTTCATTCATTGCTTATATAAAATATCCTTTATTCTAAATTAGTAAAGTTAAAATTAATGAAGTTCCATGTTTCTTTAAACTTTCATAACCTGGATCCCCAAATTCTAGGCATTCCCTACAGGCAGTTATCTTATTTATGATCTGACAGTCTACTGCAATAACCTAAAAATTTTTACTCTACTCTGAAACATCATAAATATATGTTAAGTTTTTATTTTATTTCATATAAAATGTGGACAATATTTTTCTAGGCATTTTTGATAATATATTTAATCATTATGAGAAGACAGCATGATATTTTAAAAGGAAAGGAGACTTCTGAAAGTTTAGAAGACATACATACCATGGCTATAATTATTGCCCCTACTATGAAGAGTTTCCTTGTACCCTGTTCTTATTTTGCTCTTAGAAATGGCCACATTATACAGGAGTTGCCTATCTTCTTGGAAGAATGTAAGCTCTTTGAGGGCAGGGATAGTGACCTAGTCACCTTCATACCTCTAGAACCTAACAGGATGCTTGGCATAAGTGCTCAGGCAATATTTGTTGAATAAAGGACTAATGTGGTAAATGAATAAAAACACAAATACAACTGCAAAATCAAAACAAAAGTTCCTAAAGTATAAGAAGAAAAACAGTTTTCTTCCTATGAAATTCGGATATCTCATTCAAATAATGCAAATTCCATCATGGTTCTGATTTCTTAACTCAGCAGTTTTAGCAACGCCTTCAAAATATCCAATAATCCTCAAGTGCGATTTAAAGAACCCGTTATTTGGCAACCCCATGCATTTAATTATTTGAAGTACTGACATAAAATTCCATATTTCTTTTCCTTTCGTACATAGTATCAAGTACAGTTTATTCATTCTCCAAATGTTTACTGAGCCCTTTCTATGTGCCAGGCACTGCTCTAGTAGCAGGGATTCAGTAGGGAACATGACAGACATAGTTCCTCAGATAAAGAATAAGGTCTTCCATTTTTCTTTTACAGTATTTTATATTTGTATAACAAGTAATATCATTTTAGAACAGCAGGA
>NW_006796397.1:2226833-2228288 GCF_000442215.2 Lipotes vexillifer
ACTTGCAATAAAGTTCATTATTTCTAATATCTTTTATGGTACCAAGTACATACTTTGTAAAACATTAAATCCAGTTAAAGAATAAAAGAATTGCTTCTAATTATTTTCTTATTTCACAACTTAGAGCAGCACTTATAAATATGATCTTATTCTTTCCACAAGTGTGTTACTTAATACAACAAATATTACAAGTAAATATTATAAATATCCTTCTTTGGCATTATTATTTATACCAACAGTTATTTTTCTGCCCGTCATAGGTCTTAGAATTCTGTTTTGAGATTGGCAAATTTCCACAGATATAAAAATAGACTTCAAATAACATCATATTCAATGATATCACTCCAAAATGGTGCTAATGCAGCACCCAGCAGGAGTCTCTACATCACATACAGAGAAGTTAAAAATGGGCATCACATAAACATGTGTTATGAAGGAGTGTGCAAACGTCAATGAAAAGAAAAGCAAACCTTGATGCTATACTATTACCCGTTCCTGACATTTCTAATTAAGTTAGGTAGAACAAGTAAAATGCCCTAATAGGAACAACCTCATAAATCAGAAATGGATGACAGATTGTTTTTCAAAAACTAGCCTGAAAAACATTTACTTTCTTTTCCTACTTATTACATTCACAGAGGTAGACAAACTATATGCTCAATCTGAAAGTCTATATTAGCTTTTCTCAACAGGAAGCAACGTTGCTAACGAAGTGGTAAATTCAGTGTTAATGAGTGGCTTCACTGTTACCACCTCAGAGGTAAAACCTTCCATGTTCCATGTTCCACCCATCTGTTCTGGTGTTAGAGGTTCAGAGATGGAACAGACGCTTCCCATTTAAAGCAACTTCATTGATACCCCCTGAACAGCAGGGTGACAAACTATGAGAATATCATGTCAGCTTGGAGATTGCATCCTCATTACAAGAATGGCTTTATAAGAGCCTTCCATAAGTTCAAAGTATGAAGATATCAAAGGGTTTTGCTCAAAAACATAGAAAGAATAACAGATTTTTAAATATACAAAGTACATGTAGTAAAAAGAAAAACAGAAGATCAAATTAAATATTGTGAAAATATAAAATATTTCACATAGTATTCACATAGTGAAATACACCTTACTTGCCTCCAAATTGACTATCTCTGCTCAAAAATAGAAGAGTTATTCTTTTTCAGAAAAATTTTTTATTAGCACATTAATATTAAAAATATACTGCATCAGTTTAAAAGTATGCTACAAGAGGTTGAATCAGTAAGCTAGTATTTTAGCAACAATAAAAAATTCTCCGGGCTTAATTTTCAGGATATATTTATGTAAATGAAAATGTTCAAGATACATTTTTTCTTAACAGTATTCAAGACTCAGAGCTATTGCACTGAGATACAATATAGAACAATGGATCATCAAAATGTGTTGCACTGACCCAGAATTTTGACATCAAAAATTATTTCCCTA
>NW_006796397.1:2228298-2298751 GCF_000442215.2 Lipotes vexillifer
CTACATTCAGGATGCTTATGGAGTATCCAGGCAAGAAAGCGTTTGACTTATAAGTTAATTTCACACTGTCTCAAACAGTTTTTTCAACCACCTTTATATAGTTAAATATATATAACAGAGTCATAAATACTAGGTTATGTTAATATAACAAAGGAAGGGGCATATTTGAAGGTAGGCATTATTCATTAAGTTTAAAAAGGAGAAACTAATGAATTAAAATAAACAAACTAATGTTATATTGTTTGGCCTCTCTAAATTTCAATGAAATTGCTGTATCACTTAGGATCTTTTTATTAAATGTTTAGATACTATCACTGTGTCCTCCTCCATGTAATCATATAACCACAATTTTTCTATTAACTGAATTTTAAAATGTTCTTTAAAAAAATTCACATACTTTATAAAAAGCTGCAAATGGAATTTTAAATCTACATAAAACATATTTCAGGTTCTGGAAAATCATAATGAGTTCTACAGCTATAACTGCCTGTAGTTATATACTGTGAGCATTAAAAAAAGAGTACAAAGGTCAGATCTGTCTTCAAGATGACATCATCACTTATATGCCTCAAGCTAGACTTATTGTCTCAGAAATCTCAAACATCAGTATTTTTGCAAACTATCAGCACTTGCTATAACACCCTCACCACACTACATCTTGAGGTTACTCCAGAAGAAATGAGGTGATAATTGCATATTAACATAATTATTCTGTAATCCCTGTGAGCAAGCTTCCTAGGTCACTCAGTAATTCAGATTAGATACAACCTTCCTGTCATCAAATCTATGCTGTCCACTTCCTGTTCATGAATAATTCTGTTCTGATAGTTAATTAGCTTAATTTCATTCTTTTATGTACATTATTAATTGTATTTATTGCAAGTAGGTTAGTATTTTGTGGGTACTTATTACATAATACCAACCTCTGTCATGTAGTATAATTTCACAAAAAATATAGTACAATTTGCCCTCACTCTACATTAGTTCATTAATAACTATATTACATAGCTATAAATAAATTATAATGTTGCCCACTAGCTGAGTTACAGTTAGGATCTGTCAGATTTTCACAAACCCCATGTTCATTTAAATTATCCTTGAAAACACATGACAACTTCAGTTAGTCATATTTTGAGATTGGTTCAAGAGGAGAAAACCGTTCACAACTGTCATTCTAATTGCAAAAAAAATCTTAATTAACTGAAATATTACATCTAAAATTACTTCAGTATTTAAGCATATATATACTATACACAATGTACAAATATATATACCTGTCTCACCTAGCATACAATGCAAGTGAAGACAGAGTATACCATATATAACGATATCATCCAGGTAGTATCCTAAGCTGTATGTCACATTGACAGGAAACTCTAAAAAAATACTGAACATTTGTAAGGGTACCCAGCATATAACATGAAGAATGAAGAGAAAACCTGGCAAGTTTAATCCAACAATTAGCCAATGCAATTAGCAATCTTCAAATGTTTGAAGGTTTGGCATACAGAGGAAAAAACATATAATCAATATGTTTGAATCATAAAGATGTGGATTTTATCTCAAGATTAAGAAAAACTAGAAACAGGAACCATTCAGCATTTCAGTGGGTTGTCTTACAAAAGAGTGAACTGAATGGCTCAGCAGGTTGGACTATTTGTCAGAACACTGTAGAAGGAAATACGGCACTGGAGATTGGATTAAGATGATTTCTAAGGTCCTTTCTCATATGTACTATGTATGTTTAATGTTTGGTTATTATACTATTAACATTATTTGAAATAATGAGCTAAAAACAGAAGTTAAATTTATACTATTGAACTTTAAAAATATTCTCTAAATTCAAAATTACCTGAAATAATCCTTTAGTTGTAATATTTGATAAGCTGATTCTTGAACAATGAAATATGGCACTAAATGACTAACACACTGAGGTCACAAAGCTATATGCATCCCGAAAACTCGATGTACAGAGGTTTTTTCTATTGGCAACACCAAAAATAAAAAATAGCAGGAACATAATGCTTTCTTGCCAGCAGCATGTGGCACTGCCATGACAAACTAATGATCTAATTGTACCACCTACCACCAAATTACATTGAACTTGTTGAACAGTTTTGTTCCTGATGCCATGTATTATCCTCATTATTTAACAGAAAGATGTTACAAACAGTAAGGTACTAGCTCATAAATAACGTTAATAACACAAAGCAATTCTGTTGAAAAATACACTAAATACTACACATAGTTTGACACATCTCAAGAAGCTGCTGTACGGCAAACTGAAGCAGGTAATGCAAGGAGGATAAAAGAAGGGGGCCCACAAAGGCATAACTTTAACAACCTGGAAAAATCATGTAATAATGAGAAGCAACAGTAGTAGAAAAACAAATGGACATTTATTAATGAAAGGTTAATTTCCTAATGAAGAACTTTGCAATTAGAAGAGGCAAGGTAATAAACTGCAGCTGCAACCAAAGGAGAGTGCTAAGTCATATTCAGCACAGAATGACTGACTGTTGTGTTGTTTATGCTTTCATATAGTCAGAACAAGATAAGTGGCCATCTCAGTTTTGATAGGGTAAACGACACACATATGCACATAGCTCCAACAAGAACAATTCATGTCTTTAAAAATTAAAATGCATGATAACTTCCTTCATATGACTTTCAAACCAATCAAACTTTTGACCACAATTTTATAATTAACATGAGTCAAAAATGTGTCAGTTCCACATTACAGAGGTACTGTGTCAACTCTGCCCTCCACTAAAAGAGTATTAAACTGCCATAAATTATTTTACTTTGGGTCTTTGTGTTCTTCAGTCTATGCTGTTTCTGCTTAATTTTGAGATATTTATTAACCCACTACGTCCAATAAGTGCAAAAGAAGTACAAGTGTCAGAAGTCCTAGGAAGACAAAACATATAATTATATTAGAAGTGAAAATAGAGATAATAATACCCAAAGTGGTAAGATAAATATTATATATGCATATGGAATGAACTGCTTCAGAGAAGAAATAATTCTTACGGGCAAAGAGAAATTCACCATTAAAACATTACTGCGCCTATACACTTGACAATAATCAGCAAGAAACAAGGAATACGAGAAAGGAAATTTTTGAGTACAGTATCAATGTCAGATGTCTTTTTGCCTAGTGGTTATTCAGGGAAGGCCAGGAATTTGTTCAAGAACTCAAAAATTTACAATGTTCTAAGTGCTGCTGATGTAACTTCTGGCCCAGACATATGGGATTCCATAGGATCAAGGTCCATTAGAATAAGCACATCAAAGTTAGTGACATGACTGCAAATGCAAACAATCGTGGCTTTGAAAGAATTCCTTACAACAGTTGAAGAGATAATTTGTGCCTTAATATATAGCCTGGAACATAAGAAATGTTATGCTGGTTTCTTTCTACACTCAAACAATTTTGATAACTCTTTCAAATTCAGAGCTTCACATATTCAACTGTATGTATTAAAAAAAAAAAAAACTTTTGTAGATCTCAATGGTTACGGTAAAATTCTCATTATAAAAGTTCCATTAATTCATCTGCCAATCATATATTAATTAATCATATTTAGGAAACACAAAATTGTTTATGGTCTAATGGGAAGTAAACAAGAACATTCTCACATCTGGAGAATAAATTATTTCCCTAAATTACAATTTCATTTTATTGAAAGGGGGGTTCAGATCACATACAAAAAATTCTGTAATTCTGTAATTAACCTTTCACCTATATTATACATTTAAACTCTATTAAGTAAATTCAAATTTATATATATTTAGATGGGAAAGTGGGACACTTTCATTGAGAACTAGAAAAAAAACAGAAGTTTTATTTTCTACAAAATAATATATTTATTAAACATGAATTCTCTTACTGATATTACCATTTACTCAACTTTTCTTCTTTCCTTTCTCTAAAATCAGCCTACAAAATTCCAATTATCTTCTGAGAAAAATATTCCAAGGTAATCACTACTCTATAATTCTCTTCATTTAGGATGGTAAAAAATTCAAATATAAGAAATTTGCTTTCCTTAAAACAAAGTATGCACCTCTCTCATATCACTGTCCTTAGAAAAAAAGAAAGTGTAAAGGCAAATCACAAACCAGCCACTGCTTTTTTTCTGATTTTACATTTGACCTAACAAGTTTTTACTTACTGCATGTTCAATTCTGGAGTTTTAATTATAAAACCAGAAGCATTTATTTATTGTGAATTTAAGTAATTACAAAATTTCACCAAAATGTTACAGAAAACACTTCATTATATTTAGAAAATGCAAGTACTTATTGATAATCAAATGTAGAGTTCCCTGGCGGTTTAGTGGTTTGGATTCCATGCTCTCACTGCCACCGCCTGGGTTCAATCCCTGGTGGGGGAACTGAGATCCTGCAAGCCGCAGAATTTCCTTCAGGTTTACTCATATGGAGAGAGACTGAGGTCATGGTCAAGAGTAGCAATTTTGAACCATGAGAGACAGAATGTTTGGCTTCCATATTACCAAATCCATAAAACCAAAATGTTATCAATGGCACATTACTGTTTTATAAAAGGAGACTGAAGCATATTTGATATTGAGATATTTCATGGAAAATTTTAATTATTCATAACGCTAACTATCCAAATGGTATTGTTGGTAATTTTTTTTTTTTAACTGTACTGCTAGCTGAGGAAGACTATATAGGACACATAAGTATAAAAAACTGCTATCAATAAAAAGCAATACATTATTTCCCCAGTGAGTAATATGAATTATACAGTCTACAGTTCAGAGAAAGTAGAAGGTCCTATAAAATACCATGGCTAAGAAAAGCCTCACAGAAAAGAGAGGGTTTTAGATAAATTTTATAGTGCAGTGCCAAGACAATCACTCTTCGGAGGCAGACCTGCCTGGGTTTGAGAAATAGCTCCACAACGTCCAGCGTATTAGGACAAAGCTACTCCAATTCCCTTCAACTTCAAGTTGCTTCAACAATAAAATAAGAGTGGAACCTTCTTACAGGATCGTAAGGATTAAATAAGACAATGCACATAAAACATGTAGCAAAGGGCCTGTTATTTAGTAATTACTCATTAAGTGTTCATTCCCCATGACCCTTGCCATTAACTTGCTTCATGTACAGAATGATGACACTGAATTTGTGCACTGCTCCTAATGATAATGGAGACCCTCCCTTACAAGCAGAAATGTATTCTGGGAGATACCTGAGAACTTACACTACTCCCAGGGTATAATAGACAGGATAAATGAGCAGAAGCTAAAGAGCCATAGGAAGAAGCATATCTCAAGAGTTGCTGGTGCTAGAACAATACCACTCTTGTGGGGATAAGGCAGGGCTTTACTGTTCAATAAGCAATAAAGAGGGGAATTACAGTGCATGACCCAGTGCTCTAAGGAAAAAAGACGTGAAGTGGCCACTCAGGATTCAAGAGTTTCTAAGAGTTCCTGATCCCTTTCAGAATATCAAGGACATGAATTTATCTTTCTCTCTTGTAAAATGCCAACGAAATGAAAGTAGAAGGACTAGAAGAGAGAGACATATGTAGACAAATAAAACCATAAACTTGAACAGTTATAGACAAGGGCTCTGGAAAGAAAGGAGACTACAATCTCAAATAAAACAAACAAATAAACAAAAGAACTAAAAACAGGTTTTATACAAAAGAATAGGAATCAGAATAGCATCAGACTTTTCACCGTCAAGACTATTACATCAATGGAGCAATAATTTCAAAGTTTGGAGTTAAAATTACTTTGACTATATTGATACAATCCTATTCAAAGACAAATTATAATACAACATTCAGGTTGAGGGCACACAGTGTGTAAGTTTACCACTTACCTATCATTTCAGAAAAATTTTCCCAGAAGCTTGTGTGTGTGAAGGGATCTGAAATTCGCACGCTAAGTGTATTTTACAACAAGGTTATGAATACTTATTAATAGTGATTGAAATATAAATTTAAATGTCTGTTAAAATTAGAAGGTTAACTGCTAGAAGAATAAAAAGAGAAAGTAAATATACTTAATATCCTCAGATTCTATAAACTATTGTATTTTAAAGAAAGAAGTACAGGGCTTCCCTGGTGGCACAGTGGTTGAGAGTCCGCCTGACGATGCAGGGGACACGGGTTCGTGCCCCGGTCCGGGAAGATCCCACATGCCGCGGAGCGGCACCATGGCCGCTGAGCCTGTGCGTCCGGAGCCTGTGCTCCACAGCGGGAGAGGCCACAATAGTGAGAGGCCCGCGTACCGCAAAAACAAAACAAAACAAAACAAAACAAATAAATAAAGAAGTACAGTAGCAGTAGGCTGACAACTTTGAAATAAAAAACTACTAAAAAAAAAAACAACCCCAAAACAAAAACAACTCTCAACAGGTGAGGTGAAGAACAGAGTGAATAAAGCTGATGAAATGAGGTATTCTTCCAATAGAAAGATTTTTTTACAAGGGAGTAGGAAGAGCATTAAAAAAAATAACAGAAAAGAGACACAAAGTCTAGACCCACAAATTATAATGAGTAGAAATTATAGAAGAAACCAGGGGAACTGGGAAGAGGACACAATAGAAAATAGTTTCAGAACTCAAGAAGCACAGAAATCTTCAGAATAATAGCATTCAATGAGTGCTCAGCAGGATGAAGAAAAAGATATGTCACTTGAGAAGTCCTGGGGGAAATTTCAGAACTCTAAGAATAAAAGGAAGAATTCTACTCATTTTCAGAAAAAACAAAAACAAAAACAAAACCAAGACTATCTACAAAGGAACAAGGATACACAATTCATCACCAGTAGTGTCATCAGGCTCCTGAGGAAACATTTTTAAAAATCAGATTTATTGGAAAAAATTACGTAAGTAGAACATATTTGTTGCAATCTCCTCTACCTTTCCCACTCTATCCCACTTCAATTACCAATGTAATAGTCTGGTGTATCCTACTACTCCTTTTTCTTATTCATACAAACATATATACATATGTATTTGTTTTGTGCTTACCTTCACAGAAATGGTATTATATTATACACATGCTACAATAAATATCCTTGTATAGACAGCCCTATAGTCACGTTTTTATTTTGATAATGTAGATCCTTTAAAATTGCATGTGCATTTTTTTAGTTTAATATACATTTTCAAATCATTTCCCTAAATCTCTATCAATATGCATGTCCATCTCCAATGTATAAGAATGTCTGTTTCCCCATATTCTTACAATTTTTGCCAGTATCATGGGGAAAGACGTGAAAATACTTTTTAACCCAGAATTCTATAACTAGCTAAACTAGCATTCAAGTATAACAACAAAATATAGACATCATTGGACAAACAAGGATTCCAAATGTTTATCACCTACAGATGAGAGAATTACTCAAGGAGATATTCAGGCATAGATAGAAAAGAATACATGAAGAACAATCAATAAACATTAGTGAGCAATTAAAGTAGTAGAACATGCAACGAAATCTAAAAACTGTTGACAGTTGTTCAAAAAGGATTCGTATGAAATGAGAAGCATGTATTCTTTTTTGTTCAGGATAATCATGCTGGATCAGAGTAACTTGTCAGACTGACTGGAAGTGGACCATAGATGGACTCCTGGCCTGCACCTGAGTGCCCTCCTAGTTGATAATACGGGAAATAAGATCCCCAAAAGATTTCAACATGGGAGTTTTGACTACTGGAAAACGATCAAAAGAAAATCTTTTAAAGTATGTTAAAATGTTAAGGATAACCAACTAAAATAGTGAAATAAGATATATAATTTCAAATCTATAGAATTAAAAAATGGAAAAAAATTGATCCAATATAAAAAGTAACAACAATGAAACAAAGCAAAGAGAAAATTAAAAAAGCAGAAAAACGTCCAAACATATCAGTATTCAGAACAAATGTGAAAAGTTCATATATTAAGAAGAAGGCATTCATATTTTTTGTTTTGTTTTTAAGTATAGAATTAACATATAGAAACAACATAAGTATTCTATATGTTGTTTATAAAAAGTAAGATAAGGTTATGAAAAGATAAACTAGGCAAATGTTAATGAAAAGAAAATAGATGTCTCTACTACCAGAAAAATCAAATGGAATCTAAGGCGAAAGCACTAGACCTGCTAGAAATGAATATTATATATTTATTAATAAAGTACATGATCCACCAAGAAGATATATTATTCATGAACCTCTATGCACACAACAAAATACCTACAAAATATATAAATTATAAACTTACAAGTATTAGGAGAAACTGACAAATAGACAGTCACAAAGGGAAGCTTTAAACACTTCTCCCCAAAAGTCAAAAGATCAAGGAGAATATTCTAGTTTTCCTCTTCCAAGATCACCTTTCTCTCACTTTATGAAAGAAAGATTCCCAAACACAAATCTGTAACTTTCTCCATCTCCATCAGTTGTTCAGGCCAATAACCTTGGAGTAATCTTCCTTATTCTCTTTAATTCACACTTCATATCCAAACCATCAGGAAATCCTATTGCCATCATCTTCAAATTACATCCAGAATTCAATTGCCTCTCACTACTGCTACACCCAGGTCCACTATTATCTCTCCCCTGTATTATTTCAAAGGCTTCCTAATCTGGTCTTAGTGCATCTACTCTTGCCCACCCACCATCTATTCTCAACACTGCAACGAGAGGTATCATTTTAAAACCTAAGACAGATCAAGTTCCTCAAAACCCTTCAAGAGCTCCCTGTTTTTCCCTCAAAGAAAAAACCCCAACATCCTTATAATACCCTGTAAAAGGTGCTATGAAAATCCTTCCCAGTAACTCTTTTTTCCCCCAGCAACTCTGACCTCATTTCTTACTCCTCTCCCTAACTCGCTCACTCAGTTCCAGCCATGCTGGCTTTCTTACTATTCTTTGAACACATTCTCTCCCACATTAAGGCCTTAGCACTGACAGTTCCTCAAGCTGGAATGCTCTATTTCCCAGGTACTCTCATGGCAAACTTCCTCATCTAATTTGCTTTTGCTCAACTATTTTCTCTTGAATAATGCCTGTCTGGACCACTTTGGTTAACATTATATACAAAACTCACTCACTTCCCTACTGCTGACATTCTTAAATACACTTACACTAGTTTACCCTTTTTCCTCCCATAACATTTATCACCTTCTTACATACTATGTAATATACTTACTAATTACAGTTATTGTTTGTGCATCATTCCCATAAAACTAAGTTTCAAGGGCACAGATCTTTGTCTTGTTAGCTGAATATTTCATGGATCTAGAAGGGTACCACCACCCGGAACCTTGATATTGTACATTGCTCTGATGTGTAAAAACTTCTAGGGAACCAAATAAAAGGTTTGAGAATACCAGATTTTCTTAGGGAGAATGCCATGGCAGCAAAGCAAACGATACAGAAAGGCCACATAGTCTCAATTCACTGAAAAACAACTCAAGGCAAGATTCCAGTGTCTGTCTCTCACTCTACCTTCTTCCACTCCATACTACCTTCCCCTCCCTCCCCAATCCCCAGTCTTAGAATAAAAATTCAGAAATGTGAAGGTTGTCAACAATGAAACGTATGATACGTGAATTGAATTTAAAAAGGGAAGCTGTTCCCTGGTGGCGCAGTGGTTGAGAGTCCGCCTGCCGATGCAGGGGACACGGGTTTGTGCCCCGGTCTGGGAGGATCCCACATGCCGCAGAGTGGCTGGGCCCGTGAGCCGTGGCCGCTGAGCCTGCGCATCCGGAGCCTGTGCTCCGCAACGGGAGAGGCCACAGCAGTGAGAGGCCCGCATACCGGAAGAAAAAAAAAAAAGGGAAGCTGTGTTTTTACTGAGAAAGGGTCACTCTGATTTAGCTGTGAAGACCGGCTTTGTTATATATGTTACATGGCAGACATTTTCTGTAAGCTGAATTAATTAAATCTACAGTGCAAAGATTTTGAAGAAATTAGATTTAAAGCATGTATACAATATATAAGCATTGATAAATACTTTTACTTTGTGACAAAAATTACAAATGCAACTTAAAAATGCCACAGTTTGTCAAAATTCTTTTAGATGACATTTCAAAGAAAAATTTTAAAGACCACTGATCAAATATATAGAGAACTCCACACAACAATAAACAGACATTTTTATTTCAAAACACATATTTGTAAAACACGGATTTGTAAAATCTGACTATATCTTATAATGACCACAGAGAAATTTCCAACAGAGATGGAAGTCACATAGAGCACATTCTCTGGCCACCATGCAACAAAACTAAAAATTAGATACAACTAAGAGTTAATTAGTGAACTAGAAAAAGGTCAGAATAAAGTATCCAGAATGAAGCAATGAGAGACAAAAGGATGGAAAATGAAGACAGGAACCTGAAAAAAGGATACAATGAAAAGATCTAGCACACATTTAATGGGAATCCTAGAAATAAAGGAGAGAGAAAACAGGGCAGAAGCAATGCTTGAAGAGATAATGGCTGAGAATCTTCTAAAACTGACAAGAGACATCAAGCTGTGGTTTCTGGAAGCACCAGGAACTCTAAGATACATAAACAGAAAGAAAACTACACCTAGATACACCACAGTAAAACTGACGACAATAAAAGACAGTTAGAACATCTTAAAAGTAGACACAGAAAAAAAGAATAACTACACAAAGAGACAATAATTAGAGTGAGAAAGAAAAAAAGCAGCTCCTAATGTCCGAGAACTAATCTGATGCTTTCAGCTAAATCATATTGTTCTCCTGTTGAACATAAAAATATCTCACAGAATATCGACTTCAGACAAGGTAACTGTGTAACACAAACTACCAAATAGCGCCTTCCCTTGCTAAATGAGTTGATTAGCTACCTTCTTTACCAATTATGTTTATCTCAGCTTCAGCCTGCCTTCCCTACAGATGAGATTTATTAAGAGGGCAATCTCAAGATGAATGAAAACAAAACACAACATACCAAAACTCATGGAATGTCGCAAAAGAAGTATTTGGAGGGAAATTTAGAGCTGTAAATACCTACACTAAAAGAGAAGAAAGATCTCAAATCTATTACCTAACTTTATACCTTCAGGAACTGGAAAAAGAGCAAACTAAGCCTAAGCCAGAAGAGGGAAGGAAATAATAAATATTAGAGCATAGATAAGAAAATATAAAAATAGAATCAAATAAAAAGTTAATTCTTTTAAAAGATCAACAAAATTAACAAAGAAATTTACTAAGAAAAGGAGAGAAGATGCAAATAACTAAAATCAGAAACGAAAATAGGGACATTACTACAGACTTTAGAGAAATTAAAAGGATTATAACAAAATATTAGAACTGAATACTAACAAGTTAAATAATTTAGATGAAATGGACAAATTCCTAGAAACACAAATTACCAAGCCTGACTCAAGAAGAAACAGAAAATCTGAACAGATTTATAATTAGGTAATGAGACTGAATCAGTAATCAGAAATCTCCCAAAACCCCCAAAAAGGAAAAGTCCAAGACTAAATGCTTTCACTGGTAAATTCTACCATTTAGAGAATTAACATCAATCCTTCACAAGCTTTTCCAAAAACAGAAGAGGGACTACTTCCTAACACATTCTATGAGGCCAGCTTTACCCTAAAACCAAAGCCAGACAAAGATACCAAAAGAAAATGACAGACTGTTATGAAGACACGCAGAAATCCTCAACAAAATGCTACCAAGCTGAATCCAACAGCGCATTAAAAGGATTATAATCATAATTGAGTGGGATTACTCCAGGAAAGCAAAGGTGGTTCAATATAAGAAAAGCAATGTATTATATTAATAGAACAAAGGAATAAAACTACACAATCATCTCAATAGACGCAGAAAGACCATTTGACAAAATCCAACACTATTTCATGATTAAAAACACTCAGCAAACTCGAATTAGAAGGGAATTTCCTTAACATGATAGAAGGTACCCATGAAAAACCCACAGCTAACATCATACTCATCAATGGTTAAAAGACAAAGTTTTCCTCCCAAGACAAGGCTGCCTGCTTTTACCACTGCTATTCAACATTGTAGTGAAAGTCCTAGGCACAGCACTTATAAAAGTAAAACAAGTAAAAGGCATCCAAATTGGAAAGAAGTAAAACTACCTATTTGCAGATGACATGATTCTATACACAGGCACGCCTTGGAGATATCGGGTGTTTGGTTCCAGACCACTGCAATAAAGGGAATACTGCAACAAAGAGAGACAAGACAAGTTTTTTGGTTTCTCAGTGAATATAAAAGTTATGATTACACTACACAGTTGACCCTTGAACAACACGGGTTTGAACTGCACAGATCCACTTATAAGCAAATTTTTTTCAATAGTAAATACTACAGTGCTACATAATTTGAGGTGGGTTGAATCCGTGGATCCGGAACCTTGGATACGGAGGGCCGACCATAAGTTATACTTGGATTTTTGACTGTGCAGATGATAGGGACCCCAGTCCCCTGGCTTTTCCAGAGTCAATTACAGTCGATTAAGTGTGCCATGGCATTATGTCTAAAAAAAACAATCCACATACCTTAATTAAAAATACTTTATTGCTAAAAAATGCTAATCATCATCCAAGCCTTCAGCAAGTTGCAATCTTTTTGCTGGTGGAGGGTCTTGCCTCAGTGTTGACGACTGCTGACTGATCAGAGTGGTGGTTGCTGAAGATTGGGGTGACTGTGACAATTTCTTAAAATAAGACAACAGTGAAGATTGCTGCATCGATTGACTCTTTCTTTCATGAACAATTTCTCTATAGCATGTAATCCTATTTGATAGTTTGAAATATTCCAAGAATTACCAAAATGTAACAGAGATATCAAGTGAGCAAATGTTGTTGGAAAACTGGTGCCAACAGACTTGTTCAATACATGGTTGCCACAAACCTTCAATTTGTAAAAAATGGAGTATCTGCAACACAATAAAGTGAAGTGCAATAAAACGAGGTATGCCTGTATAGAAAGCCCACAGATTCCACACAAAAAACTTACTAGAGCTAACATAATAAACAACGTCAGCAAACTTGCACGTATAAGATAAACAAACATAAATCAATCGTGTTTCTCTATGTTAGCAATGAATGATCCAAAAAGGAAATTAAGAAAATTCTACTTACAAAAGCATTCAAAATAAAATACCTAGAAATAAATGCAACCAAGAAGGTGAAAGACTTATACACTGAAAAATTACAAAACACTGCTGAAAGAAATTAAAGAAGGCCTAAATAAATGGAAAGGCATCCCATGTTCATGAATTAGAAAACAAGATATTGTTAAGATGACAATACTTCCCAAAGTGATCTACAGATTCAATGCAATCCCTATCAAAGTTCTAATGGCCTTTTTAAATAGACACGGATAAGCTGATCCTAAAATTCATATGGAACTGTAAGGGGCCCTTAAGAGCAAAAACAACAATGAAAAAGAAATAAAGTAGGGGGACACATAATAACTTTAAAACTTACTACAAAGCTATAGTAATCAGTGTGGTACTGGAATAAGGGTAGACATACAGACCAATGGAATAGATTTGAGAATCCAGAAATAAGTCCAAACACCTATGGCCAACTGATTTTTAACAAAGGTGCCAAGACCATTTGATGGGGAAAGAACAGTCTTTCAACAAATGGTGCTGGGAAAACTGAACAATCACATGTAAAAGAATGAAGCTGAACCCCTGCCTCATTTCATCCACAGAAATTAAATCAAAATGGACCAACAACATAAACATAAGAACTAAAACTGCTGTTGCTCTTAGAATAAGGCTTAGGGATGGATCTTTATGATGTTGGATTTGACAATGAATTCTTAGAATTGACACCAAAAACATGATGAACAAATGAAAAAAAACCAGATGATTTGGACTTCACCAAAACTTCTGTGCAAAGGACATTATCAAGATATATTTGGTAAGGGTTTAATATCCAGAATATATAAACAGCTCAACAACAAAAATTAAAAAAACCCAATTTTTAAAATAGGCAAAGGACTTAAATCGACATTTCTCAAATGAAGATACATAAATGGCTAACAAGCCCATGAAAAGATGTTCACCATCTTGGTCATTAAGAAAACTCAAATGAAAACCACAATAAGGTACCACTTCACACCCATTAGAATAGCTTTAATTTAAAACAACAACAACAAAAAAAAACTGGAAAATAACAAATGTGATGAGAATGTGGAGAAATAGAGACCCCATACATTGTTGGTGAGAAACTGAAACAATGTACCCGCTGTGGAAAACTGTTGGGCGTTCTTAAAAAAGGTAACAAAGAATTACCACGTAACCCAGCTATTCAACTCCTATATATATATATATATATATCCAGGAGAAATGAAAACTTACATACACACAGAAAATTGTACATGAATGTTTACAGCATCATTATTCATAATAGCCAAAAAAAGAAATGAAGTACATGATACAACTTGAATGAACCTTAAAAATATGCGAAGTGAAAGAAGTCAGACATAAAGAATCATTGTACGATTCCTTTCATTTGAAATAGCAAGAACAGGTAAATCCACAGAGACAGAAAGTAAAGGGTACCAGGTGATAGTGGAAGGGGGGAATTGGAAATGATTACCTAACATTTACAGGGTGTTGAAACACCTTTGAAATGAGAAAGCTCGTGACTGCATAATATTGTGAATATACTAAATACCACTGAATTGCACACTTAATATGATTAACTGCATGTTATGTAAATTTCACCTCAATTAAAAAAAAAAAAAAGATGGCTGTCAAATGTGCCCATGTTCTGACAATATCTAATTTAGAGCAAACTTCTACTTCGTTAGCTCCTCTCTAAAATTACCCAACTAAAGTCCAATCCTATAATAGGTTCTAATACCCTCTTAAAAAGACACCCCCAAATTCCCTATACTATGAGGAATCTTTCACTTCAACAAGTAAAAACCATGTTCAACTATAGGTGTTCTTTGCTGGTCTTTTTGGTTGGAAGATGTTGACAAGAGTAGCACCTAATTTCTCAACAGAAACAACAGAAGCCAGAACACAAAGGGATAATAGCCTAATTAAAAGAAAATGATGGCCAACCCAGCATTCTAACCAGTAAAAAACTTTCATTCAAAAGTGAAGGTGAGGGTTTCCCTGGTGGCGCCGTGGTTGAGAGTCCGCCTGCCAATGCAGGGGACACGGGTTCGTGCCCCGGTCCGGGAAGATCCCACATGCCGCGGAGCGGCTGGGCCCGTGAGCCATGGCCGCTGAGCCTGCGCGTCCGGAGCCTGTGCTCCGCAATGGGAGAGGCCACAACAGTGAGAAGCCCGCGTACCGCAAAAAAAAAAAAAAAAAAAAAAAAAAAAGTGAAGGTGAAATACAGAACATGACCAGAAAACAAAAACTGAGAGGAATTTCTCAGCACAAATCTATACCAAAGTATATACTAAAGGGTGTTCTTCAAAAAAGGGAAATGATTGAAGGTGGAGAACTCAAGATGCAGGCAGAAATAAAAAGCACTAAAAATGTTAACTTGGGTAAATCTAAAATACTGACATAAAATAATGATGATGTCTCATGGCGATTAAAATATATACGGAGGGGCTTCCCTGGGGGCGCAGTGGTTGAGAGTCCGCCTGCTGATGCAGAGAACGCGGGTTGGTGCTCCATTCCGGGAGGATCCCACATGCCGCGGAGCGGCTGGGCCCGTGAGCCATTGCCGCTGAGCCTGTGCGTCCGGAGCTTGTGCTGTGCGGCGGGATAGGCGGCGGCAGTGAGAGGCCCGCGTACCACAAAAAAAATAAAAAATAAAAAATAAAAAAATAAAATATATATGGAGTTAAAAAAAGGTGAGTATTATAGCAAATAAACTGAGCAAAGGGTGAGGGAGGTGATTAATGGAATTAAAGTGTTTTAGGTTCCTCACATTGTCTGGAAAGATATAAGGTAAATTAATTAGACTCTTACTGGTCAAGGATGCACGTTGCAATCTCTAGGGTAACAACTCCCAAAAGTGTGATCTGTGGACCCCTGGGGGGGTCCCTGAAACCCTATCAGGGGATTCTCAAAATCACAACTGTTTTCATAATATTACTAATAAGACCTTATTTGCCTTTTTCACTCTCATTCTCTCACGGTGTACAACAGAATTTTCCAGAGTCTACACGACTTGTGCTATCTCAACGGATTAAAGCAGAGCAGGTATGAGAATCCAGCTGTCTTCCATTAAGCTAGACATAAAAGAGATTTGCAAAAATGTAACACTATTCTTCTCACAAAATTTTGTTTTGGAAAGTATATTTTTCACAAAATTATATTATTTATGTTGACATTTAATAGGATATTCTTGTTCCCCAAAACAAAATTATATTATTTATGTAAATATTTAATAGGATATTCTTGCTCCTCAAAACCAGATTAAAAAAAGGTTTTTTTAGAGCTTAAATGGATCTTGAGAACACAGAGTTTGAGACTCAGTGACCTAAATAAATGAAAGGATATGACATTCATGGATTGGAAGATTTAATAACATAAAGATGTCAACTCCTTCTCAATTCAATTTTTGTAAAACTGACAATGTGACAGTGAAAATTTATATGGAACTGCAAAGAGCCAAGAAGAACAAGGTAGGAAAACTTGCCTCATTGAACATGAAGACTTGTTATAATGCCATGTTAATTAAAACAGCATAGTTTTGGTGCAAGGGTAGATAAAGTAGACCAATGGAAAAACATAGAGCCCAGAAACAGATTCATACATATATGGTCACTTGATTTATTACAAAGTTAATACTGCAGAGCAGCTCGTAAACGATCTTTTCAACAAATGATGTTGCATAAAATGTACATCCATAAAAAAAAGGTGACCTCTATATGTCATATAATATCTAGAATAAGTTCTAGGTAGAAGGTAAATCTAAATGCATCATAAACAACATACAAAGTAATATACAATAATCAATTCTAGATAGAAAGTAGAAAGCAAAATAATAAAGCCTCTAGGACAGTGTCTCTAAACCTCAGCACTAGTGAAATTTTGGGCTACATTAACTTTTTTGTGCATTGTAGAATACTTAGCATTATGTGCACTGTAGAATGTCTAGTAGCATCCCTAGCCAACCCACTAGATGCCAGGAGTACTCCACCCACCCAGTTGTGAAAACTAACAATGTCTCTGAACACTGCCAAATGTCCTACCCATGGGGTGGAAGGTGTGGGATGAGGGCAGGGTGAATTGCCTCTAGTTGAGAACCACTAGAGGATAGATAGTAGAAGGTAACATAAGAGAATATCTTCATTCATGTTCTTCGAGCAGAGAAAGACTTCTTAGACAGGGCACAAGCAGCACTGACTATAAAGGAAAACAATGATAAATCAGACTACACTAAAATTAAGACCTTCCTTTCATCAAAAGATAACATTTAGAGGGTTGAAAATCAAGACAAAATGGATATATTTTTTAACATACGTAACTAACAGAAGATTTGTACCTAGCATATATAAAAACTCCTAAAAACAGAAGGAAAAGAACAGAAACTCCAGTAGGAAAAAAAAGGGCTCATCCATAAAATACGTAACTCCTATAAATCAGTAATATAGAAAGCTAAATAGTAATAATAATAAAAAAGAGGATATCCAAACGGCCAATAAATTCAAGAAAAAGTACTCAATTTCATTTGGAATCACGGAAATGTATCCTTCAGAAGGGCTAAAATTAAAGAGGCTATTAATACCAAGTGTTGGTGAGACTACAGAGCAATAGGAATCCTCATATTCTGTTGATGGGATAGGTACAATGACTCTGAAAACAATTCTTGCATTATCTTCTAAATTTGAACATACATACACCAATGACCCAGTTATTCTACTTCTGGTATATATCCCACATAAATGTTGCACATGTACCCCATGAAACATTTACAGGAATGTTCATGACAGCATTACTCAGTCCAAATGTCCAACAGTAAAAAGATAAGCTACAGTTATATTGGTAGCTGATAACATACATCAATCTCCCAAACATGACAGAGAAAAAATGCTACTACTATATAATTCTATTTTTATAAAAGTCCAAAAACAGGTTTAAAAAAAAGCTATCGTCTTTGAAGCCAGGTAGTCGTTACTCCAGGAAATGGGAAAGGGAGAGTGCTTGGGAAAGGAAGCACAGGAGGCTTCTGGTTGCTGGCAGTATTCTATTTCTTGATTTATGGTGGTCATGGAGTGTTTACTTTGTGACGATTCACTCAGCTGTATACTTAGTACAGTTTTCTGTATGTATTATATTTCAATTTTGAAAAAGATATGGGTGGGGAATTCCTGGCGGTCCAGTGGTTAGGACCTGGCACTTTCACTGTGGGTGGGGCCAGGTTCGATAGCTGGTTGGGGAATTAAGCTCTGCAAGCCGCGTGGCACGGCCCAGAAAGAGAAAAGACAAAAAAAAAGACGTGGGGCATTACCTTTTATATGCTGTATATGCAACCCAGAAAACAATAATTACACAAATACTTTAGCTTTATGGTATTATATATCAGTTGTTTAGAAGTAAAAATCATGTCTGGGGACATCATAACTTTCCACATCTTACACTTCAAGATCCTTTGCCTAATTAAATAAAACAAATAAAATATATTAAAAATGCCTGAGTTTTTAGTATGTTGCAGGAAGACATAATAAAATATACTTTAAATTTGTTTTCCTACATGTGTCATTTATTTTGATCACCTAAAAAAATCTAATATCTTAGTTTTATATAAGACAAAATAAAATACACGTCTTAGAAAATATTAATATTAAAGGAAAGTTGAAGATGTTTGTTTCTAATATTAAAAATATATTTTTCTAAAATTTAGACACATAGAGGTTTAAGACAGAATATAAATAATGCCTGGACTAAATAAAGGAGGTTTCTATCAAAAATCTGTATGCTTTCCCTCCCCATCAAACTAAGGCTTGGTTTGTTTTTATATTCCATATGACATTTTAATAAAATGCAGTTTTACAACACCAATTATTATTTTATTTACAAAATAAGAACCAACATTTATAATATTAAGTTGCTTAATAGCAAATAGATCCCCTCTGAATTTAGTCATTTAAGTGGACCGGCGTACAGTTAACGGCAGACAATCTGATTCATTTTTAAGCCAAGTAGTGCCACCAAGTGGTAGCAAATTCTTTTTCCAAAATACCATGCAGAAGCAATAGAAAAGGTTATAATGGAATATAATACTGGAATGGAAAAATCAACCTTAATAAAGTAATAAATTAAATAAGATTGTGAAATATCTTGGCATAAAAGTTTAAAAACAAAACAAAATAGGTCAATCTTTTAAGAAAAAAGTTGTATGTATTACTGAGATGGTCTTACAGTTTCAAAGTTAAATTTTTCATAGAAAGTAAGTAACTGAATATAGTGCTGTAGACTTTACTTTTTGCTGCTCTTTTTAAAAAAAATTTTATTGGAGTATAGTTGATTTACAATGCTGTGTTAGTTTCAGGTGTATGTTGCTTGTTTTTTAATTCCATATTTTCTTAAAAGACTTAAGTTGCTCTAGAAATTAATAAAACACATACAGTAAAAGAGCCAAAGGTTTCATAACAATCTGCTACCCTTGTTAAGTGTTGGGAGACAGTGAGGAGAGTCGGAATAGAGAAAAAAAGAAACTTTTGCTTTTTAGTTAGTACCTGTATTAGTTTGCTAGCAGTCCTGTAACAAAGGACTACAGACTGGGTGACTTAAGGCTAGAACTCCAAAATTAAGGTTACAGTAGGACTGATCCCTTCTCAGGGTTGTCAGGAAAGGATCTATTTCAGGTCTCTCCTTGGCTCATACGTAGATCATCTTCCTATTTTGTTTCAAACTGCCTTCCCTCTATACCTGTCTCTGTCCAAATTTCCCCTTTTTATAAGGACACCAGTCATAACTAGATTAGGATCCACCCTAAGGACCTAACTTTAACTTGATTACCTCTGTAAAAGACCCTATCTCCAAATAAGGTACTACTCTTAGGTATTGGGGATCAGGACTTCAACATGTGAATTTGGGGTTTGTATAGGGGGTAGGAAATTCAAGCAGCAACACTACTCTTCTGTATTTGTGTATTTTTGATAAGACTATATTTTTATTTAAGAAGAAGACAGAAATAGCTCTTAAAAGTTGTTAAATGATAGAATATTTGTCATATTGTGACTTACAATAAGAAACATTTGGTCTTCCCGTTTCTGGCACAGAGTTCCTAAAATCCTTCATTTCCTAAGTCAGGAGAGCTATTAAAGGTGTCTTTTGTTATGTTAATGGAGACTTCTGGCAAGCACCTAAGAATGGGGACTGGTTGCCAGAGGAGCCAACTGTGTGATTTTGTACTTTCAGCCCAATTCCCCTGACCTCCAAGTAAGGGAGAGGGGCTGAAGGTTGGATCAATCACCAATGGTGAATGATTTCATCAATCATGCCTATGTGATGCAGCCTCCATAAAAACCCAAAAGAATGAGGTACAGAGAGCTTCTGGGTTGGTGAACACATGGAGGTACTGGGAGAGGGGCTTACCTGAAGACGGCATAGAAGCTCTGAGCCCCTTTCCCACATACTTACCCTATGCATCTTTTCCATCTGGCTGTTCCTGAATTACATCCTTTTATAATAAAGTGGTAATCTAGTGAGCAAATGGATTTCCTGAAGGTCTGTGAGCCACTCTAGCAAATTAACTGAAGCCAATGAGGGGGTCATGGGAAGCTCTGATTTAGAGCCAGTTGGCCAGAAGAACAGGTAAAAACCTGGACTTGAAACTGGCATCTGAAGTCCAAGGACAGGGTCGTGACAACCTCCAATCTGTAGCCAATTAGTCAGAAGCACAGGTGACAACCTGGGCTTGTAAATGGCATCGGAAGTGTGTGTGTGTGTGTGTGTGTGTGTGTGTGTGTGTGTGTGTGTGATTGGGCAGAGGGGGAGTGTAGTCTGGTAGGACTAAACCCTTGTGGAATCTGATGTTGTCTCTGGGTAGATAGTGTCAGGACTGAGTTGAATTGTAGGACACCAACTGGTATCTGGAGAAATGCTTGGTGGTGTGGGGGAACACCCCTCCCCACTCCACACACTGGAATTAAGTCCAGAAGTTTAATAATACTATTTTAATTTCATGAACAATTACCAGCAAAAGAAATTACTAAATTTTAGTATAAAGCTATATATATAAAATATCAAAGTGATAAGTGTTATATAGTTTACATCCAAACCAACTATAATGCACTTAGTCCTAGACCTCATCTCCTAACACTCTCCCTCTTCTCACTGTACCTCAGCTACACTGGCCTCCTTGCTCTTCACTGACCAGGCCCCACATACTCTGTACTTAGTACTCAGTGCTCTCTGCCTGGAATTCTTCCTCCAAATATATGTGATATGTGCAGACCTGTTCCTTCAGTTCCAGTTATCTCCTCCTCAGTTCTTCTTAGACCATCCTTAATAACATAGCACTCTCAGGCTCTCTTTATCCCCCCTATCTGGTTTTACCTTTCTTACTAATAGTAAGTACTAATACAGTACTTACTAATACCTGAAAGATGATATAGTTATTTGATTATCTGTTTTCTCTTCCCAACTACAAAGTAAGCTCTTTGAGGGCAGAGACTTATGTTTTGTTCACTGATAACCCCTGTTATCTAAAACAGTACCCTGGAGTGACTACTTTTTTGTGTGTACTATCATAAGCAGAAAGAATTTTACAAAATTAATGCATCTGTGCTTTCTAAATGGATCTATTTGTTCCTTTCTAACCAATTCTTCACATATATCGGCAGAGTGATCTTTTCAAGTTCATTACTCCTCTGTGGAACACAACGTTTTCCTCTGTCTCAAGACAGAGGAAACCCCAAATCTTTTAACATAGCTGAAATGGCTTTGCTGGGCCCTGCCTACTTTTCTAGTCTTGTCACACACTTTTCTCCTAACAGTTCTCAGAGATACAACTACATTGGCCCTCTCAAATTTCCCAGCATAATCCTTCTCATCACAGAGCCTCTGCAGATGGAGTTTCTTTGGTCTGGAATCCTCTGCTCTCCTCTTCCCAGCCCTCTATCACATAAATTCAGTTAACCTTAGCTCATAATTTTCCTTCAGATCAAAGCTTAAACATCCCTTACTCTAGGAAGGTTTCCTCAAACACTCTGTCAAGTTCCTTTATCATATGCTTTTGAAGAACTGTTCCTTTCAGAGCACTGATACCTTTCAAATATTCAATTGATATTATCATTGTTTAATGTATCTCTCCCACTGAACTGAAGTTCGAAGAGAACATGCACCATGTCTTCTGTTATATACACTGTGTTTTTAAGCAACTAGAATGTGCTTGAATACTAATGAAGAGATACAGATAAAGTAGACTAACTATAAGTGAATAAGAAAGCCTGTGATCAGTCAATTTTAGTAATTAAACAAAGCAAACTTTCTTTTTATTAACTTCAATTGTTTTATCTATACATACTCCATGTTTCTGGGTAGCCTTTCCCTAGCCATCGTTGTGTGCACAAAAGATAAAAGCTTATTTAATATTTCTACTAATTTCTATTAGTAATTCTACTATTTCTACTACATATGAATAATATAAATCTCTACAACATTAACTGTTCTATCATTCGCTTTCAGGTGCCTGAACAGTAACTATCTCCAGATTGACTTGTATAAATTTGGCATATAGTACAAACATTTACTGTTTCTTTATGACAATATCATAATGACAATTAAAATGGGTCAAAATGAATTTTTAAAACAAATTTGTATCATAAATGATATAAAACAAGGCTATAACTCTCTCCCAGATTTATGACTTTTGTTATAAGTACTTTAATATACCTCTCAGATGACACAGATGCATACCTACTTGCCACAGGAAACTGAAAGTTACATATCTGACTTGATGCCTTACATCTTGTTATTACACTCTAAGACAATGGTTTAAAATGGTTAGAAAAAAACAATTCCAAATAACTTCATTTAACTCTTTAATTCAGTTACATAGGAGAACACTTGAAACTTACTGTTATAGACTGAATTATGTCTCCACCCCACCTCCCCCGCAAATCATATATTGAAGCCTTAAGCCCTAGTACCTCAGAATGTAGTCATATTTGGAGACAAGGCCTTTAAAGAGGTAACTAAGGTAAACAGAGGTAACTAGGGTGGGCCCAAATCCAGTCTGGCTGGTGTCCTTATAAAGAGAGATTAGGACATACAGAGAGACATCAAAAATGCATTGCACAAAGAAAAAAAAGGGAACCCTTAAAAAACTGTTTAAGTAACCCATCATAAGGCAAGAAAAGAGTAACAACAACCAGAGAAAACATCAAAAATTACCTTAAATGTAAATAACTATATCAGTCAAAAGAAAGAAAATGACAGAGTAGATTAAAAAAAACACAACCTTACTCTATACAGCTTACAAGAAACTTATTTCAAATTCAGTGATATAAGTAGGCTGAAAATAACAGAATGGAAAAAGATATGCCATGCAAACACTAATATTTGGTAAAACAAACTTCAAAACATAGAAAATTACTAGTGATCAACAGGGACATTAAATAATGATAAAATGATCAACCCACCAGGAAGACAATGATCCTAAATGTGTTATACCAAAAAACAGAACCTCAAAATACACTAAACAAAAACTGATAAAACTAAAAAGAAACAGACAAATCCACAATTGCTGTTGGAGACTTTAACACTCTTCTCTCAGCAACTGATACAACTACTAAAAAGAAAATCAGCAAGAATATAAAAAAATCTGAAAACAATCAAACAACAGGATCTAACTGAAATACTTAAAACATTCCAACTAGCAACAGAGAAATAGATATTTTATCCAAGTGCCTATGAAACATTTATGAAGACAGACAATACCCTCAGCAATAAAATAAACCTGAACAAATTTAAAAGAATGGTAATCAAACTAGAAACTGGTAATGGAAAAATAAAAGGAAAATCTCTATCAACTGAAAATTAAACAACATACTTCTAAATAATCCATGGCTCAAAAATTCTCAAAGAAAATTTTAAAAACGAGAACTTAGGGCTTCCCTGGTGGCACAGTGGTTGAGAGTCCGCCTGCCAATGCAGGGGACACGGGTTTATGCCCCGGTCCGGGAAGATCCAACATGCTGCGGAGCGGCTGGGCCCATGAGCCATGGTCGCTGAGCCTGCGCATCCGGAGCCTCTGCTCCGCAACGGGAGAGCACACAACAGTGAGAGGCCCGCGTACCGCAAAAAAAAAAAAAAAACGAGAACTTAATGAAAATGAAAATACAACTTATCAAAATATAAGAGATGCAGCTAAAGCAATGCTGACAGGGAAACTTAAATTTATACCATTAAATGTTACATTTGAAAAGAAAAAGAAGAGCAGAATAAATCCAAAGCAAACAAAAAGAAGGAAATAATAAGTATAACAGCAGAAATAAATGAAATTGAAAACAGAAAAATCACTGAAACAAAAAGCTAGTTATATGAAAAAAATCAATAAAATTAATAAACTTCCGGCAAGAATGATAAAGATTAAAAAAAAATTTGTCAATTTAATAATGAAACAAGATATCACCATAGACCCTATAAACATTGTAAGGGTAATAAGGGCATACTATGAACAACTTACAAACATAACTTTAACAATTTGATTAAATGGCCCAGGGAGAGGAACCAAGATGGAGGAGTAGAAGGACGTGCTCTCACTCCCTCTTGCGAGAACACCAGAATCACAACTAGCTGTCTTCATCAACAGGAAGACACTGGAAATCACCAAAAAAGATACCCCACATCCAAAGACAAAGGAGAAGCCACAATGAGACAGTAGGAGGGGCGCAATCACAGTAAAATCAAATCCCATAACTGGTGGGTGGGTGACTCACAAACTGGAGAACAATTATACCACAGAAGTCCACCCACTGGAGTGAAGGTTCTGAGCCCCACGTCAGGCTTCCCAACCTGGGAGTCCGGCAACAGGAGGAGGAATTCCTAGAGAATCAGACTTTGAAGCCTAGTGGGAATTGATTGCAGGACTTCGACAGGACTGGGGGAAACAGAGACTACACTCTTGGAGGGCACACACAAAGTACTGTGTGCATCGGGACCCAGGGGAAGGAGCAGTGACCCCGGGGGAGACTGAACCAGACCTACCTGCTAGTGTTGGAGGGTCTCCTGCAGAGGCGGGGGGTGGCTCTGTTTCACGGTGGGGACAAGAACACTGGCAGCAGAAGTTCTGGGAAGTACTTCTCGGCGTGAGCCCTCCCAGAGTCTGTCATTAGCCCCACCAAAGAGCCCAGGTAGGCTCCAGTGTTGGGTTGCCTCAGGCCGAACAACCAACAGGGAGGGAACCCAGCCACACCCATCAACAGTCAAGTGGATTAAAGTTTTATGGAGCTCTGCCCACCAGAGAAACAGTCAGTTCTACCCACCAACAGTCCCTCCCATCAAGCCTCTTAGACAGCCTATTCCACCAGATGGCAGAGAGCAGAAGCAAGAACTACAATCCTGCAGCCTGTGGAACAAAAACCACATTCACAGAAAGACAGACAAGATGAAAAGGCAGAGGGCTATGTACCACATGAAGGAACAAGATAAAACCCCAGAAAAACTAAATGAAGTGGAGATAGGCAAACTTCCAGAAAAAGAATTCAGAATAATGATAGTGAAGATGATCCAGGACCTCGGAAAAACAATGGAGGCAAAGATCAAGAAGATGCAAGAAATGTTTAACAAAGACCTAGAAGAATTAAAGAACAAACAAACAGAGATGAACAATACAATAACTGAAATGAAAACTACACTAGAAGGAATCAATAGCAGAATAACTGAGGCAGAAGAACGGATAAGTGACCTGGAAGACAGAATGGTGGAATTCACTGCTGTGGAACAAAATAAAGAGAAAAGAATGAAAAGAAATGAAGACAGCCTAAGAGACCTCTGGAACAACATTAAATGCAAAAACATTCACATTATAGGGGTCCCAGAAGGAGAAGAGAGAGAGAAAGGACCAGAGAAAATATGTGAAGAGATCATAGTTGAAAACTTGCCTAACATGGGAAAGGAAATAGCTACCGAAGACCAGGAAGCACAGCGAGTCCCAAACAGGATAAACCCAAGGAGAAACATGCCGATACACACAGTAATCAAATTGACAAAAATTAAAGACAAAGAAAAATTATTGAAAGCAGCAAGGGAAAAACAACAAATAACATACAAGGGAACTCCCATAAGGTTAACATCTGATTTCTCAGCAGAAACTTTACAAGCCAGAAGGGAGTGGCATGATATACTTAAAGTGATGAAAGGGAAGAACCTACAACCAAGATTACTCTACCCGGCAAGGATCTCATTCAGATTCGATGAAGAAATCAAAAGCTTTACAGAGAAGCAAAGGCTAAGAGAATTCAGCACCACCAAACCAGCTCTACAACAAATGCTAAAAGAACTTCTCTAAGTGGGAAACACAAGACAAGAAAAGGATCTACAAAAACAAACCCAAAACAATTAAGAAAATGGTCATAGGAACATACATATCGATAATTACCTTAAACGTGAATGCATTAAATACTCCAACCAAAACACACAAGCTTGCTGAATGGATACAAAAACAAGATCCATATATATACTGTGTACAAGAGACCCACTTCAGATGTAGAGACACATACAGACTGAAAGTGAGGGGATGGAAAAAGATATGCCATGCAAATGGAAATCAAAAGAAAGGTAGAGTAGCTATACTCGTATCAGATAAAATAGGCTTTAAAATAAAGAATGTTAAAAGAGACAAGGAAGGACACTATATAATGATCAGGGGATCAAGAAGAAGATATAACAATTATAAATATATATGCACCCAACATAGGAGCACCTCAATACATAAGGCAACTGCTAACAGCTATAAAAGAGGAAATCGACAGTAACACAAAAATAGTGGGGGACTTTAACACCTCACTTACACCAATGGAAAGATCATCCAAAATGAAAATAAATACGGAAACAGAAGCTTTAAATGACACAATAGACCAGATAGACTTAATTGATATTTATAGGACATTCCATCCACACAGCAGATTACACTTAATTCTCAAGACTGCATGGAACATTCTCCAGGACAGGTCACACCTTGGATCACAAATCAAGCCTCAGTAAATTTAAGAAAATTGAAATCATATCAAGCATCTTTTCTAATCACACCGCTATGAGATCAGAAATGAATTAAAGGGAAAGAAACGTAAAAAACACAAACACATGGAGGCTGAACAATACGTTAGTAAATAACCAAGAGATCATTGAAGAAATCAAAGAGGAAATCAAAAAATACCTAGAGACAAATGACAATGAAAACACGATGATCCAAAACCTATGGAATGCAGCAAAAGCAGTTCTAAGAGGGAAGTTTATAGCAAAACAAGCCTATCTCAAGAAACAAGAAAAATCTCAAGTAAACAATCTAACCTTACACCTAAAGGAACTAGAGAAAGAAGAACCAACAAAACCCAAAGATAGCAGAAGGAAAGAAATCATAAAGAACAGTGCAGAAAAAAATGAAATACAAACAAAGAAAATAATAGGAAAGATCAATAAAACTAAAAGCTGGTTCTTTGAGAAGATAAACAAAACAGATAAACCTTTAGCCAGACTCATCAAGAAAAAGAGGGCGAGGACTCAAATCAATAAAATTAGAAATGAAAAAGGAGAAGTTAAAACAGACACTGCAGAAATACAAAGCATCCTAAGAGACTACTACAAGAAACTCTATGCCAATAAAATGGACAACCTGGAAGAAATGGACAAATTCTTAGAAAGGTATAACCTTCCAAGACTGAACCAGGAAGAAACAGAAAATATGAACAGACCAAATCACAAGTAATGAAATTGAAACTGTGATTTAAAATCTTCCAACAAACTAAAGTCCAGGACCAGATGGCTTCAAAGGTGAATTCTATCAAACATTTAGAGAAGAGCTAACACCCATCTTTCTCAAACTCTTCCAAAACACTGCAGAGGAAGGAACACTCCCAAACTCATTCTATGAGGCCACCATCACCCTGATACCAAAACCAGACAAAGATACTACAAAAAAGAAAATTACAGAGCAATATCACTAATGAATAGAGATGCAAAAATCCTCAACAAAATAGTAGCAAACAGAATCCAACAACACATGAAAAGGATCATACACCATAATCAAGTGGGATTTATCCCAGGGATGCAAGGATTCTTCAATATCAATCAATGTGATACACCATATTAACAAATTGAAGAAAACCATATGATCATCTCAATAGATGCAGAAAAAGCTTTCAACAAAATTCAACACCCATGTATGATAAAAACTCTCCAGAAAGGGGGCATAGAGGGAACCTACCTCAACATAATACAGGCCATATATGACAAACCCACAGCAAACATCATTCTCAATGGTGAAAAACTGAAAGCATTTCCTCTAAGATCAGTAACAAGACAAGGATGTCCACTCTCACCACTATTATTCAACATAGTTTTGAAAGTCCTAGCCACAGCAATCAGAGAAGAAAAAGAAATAAATGAATACAAATTGGAAAGGAAGAAGTAAAACTGTCACTGTTTGCAGATAACATGATACTATACATAGAGAATCCTAAACATGCCACCAGAAAACTACTAGAGCTACTCAATGAATTAGGTAAAGTTGCAGGATACAAAATTAATGCAGAGAAATCTCTTGTATTCCTATACACTAATGATGAAAGATCCGAAAGAGAAACTATGGAAACACTCCCATTTACCACTGCAACAAAAAAACAATAAAATACCTACAATTAAACCTACCTAGGGAAACAAAAGACCTGCATGCAGAAAACTATAAGACACTGATAAAAGAAATTAAAGATGATACCAACAGATGGAGAGATATACCATGTTCTTGGATTAGAAGAATCAATATTGTGAAAATGACTCTACTACCCAAAGCAATCTACAGATTCAATGCAATCCCTATCAAATTACCAATGGCATGTTTTTACGGAACTAGAACAAATCATCTCAAAATCTGTATGGAGACACAGAAGACCCCGAATAGCCCAAGCAGTCTTGAGGGAAAAAAACGGAGCTGGAGGAATCAGACTCCCTGACTTCAGACTATACTACAAAGCTACAGTAATTAAGACAATATGGTACTGGCACAAAAACAGAAACATAGATCAATGGAACAAGATAGAAAACCCAGAGATAAACCCACACACCTCTGGTCAACTAATCTATGACAAAGGAGGCAAAGATATATAATGGAGAAAAGACAGTCTCTTCAATAAGTGGTGCTGCGAAAACTGGACAGCTACATGTAAAAGAATGAAATTAGAACACTCCCTAACACCATACACAAAAATAAACTCAAAATGGATTCGAGATCTAAATGTAAGACTGGACACTATAAAACTCTTAGAGGGAAACATAGGAAGAACACTCTTTGACATAAATCACAGCAAGATCTTTCTTGATCCACCTGCTAGAGTAATGGAAATAAAAACAAAAATAAACAAATGGGACCTAATGAAAGTTCAAAGCTTTTTCACAGCAAAGGAAACCATAAACAAGAGGAAAAGACAGCCCTCAGAATGGGAGAAAATATTTGCAAACGAATCAACGGACAAAGGATTAATCTCCAAAACATATAAACAGCTCATGCAGCTCAATATTAAAGAAACAAACAACCCAATCCAAAAATGGGCAGACGACCTAAATAGACATTTCTCCAAAGAAGACATACAGATGGCCAAGAAGCACATGAAAAGCTGCTCAACATCACTAATTATTAGAGAAATGCAAATCAAAACTACAATGAGGTATCACCTCACACCAGTTAGAATGGGCGTCATCAGAAAATGTACAAACAACAAATGCTGGAGAGGGTGTGGAGAGAAGGGAACCCTCTTGCATTGTTGCTGGGAATGTAAATTGATACAGCCACTATGGAGAACAGTATGGAGGTTCCTTAAAAAACTAAAAATAGAATTACCATACGATCCAGCAATCCCACTAATGGGCATACACCCAGAGAAAACCGTAATTCAAAAAGACACATGCACCCCAATGTTCATTGCAGCACTATTTGCAATAGCCAGGTCACGGAAGCAACCTAAATACCCATCGACAGACGAATGGATAAAGAAGTTGTGGTACATATATACAATGGAATAATAGCCATAAAAAGGAACAAAACTGAGTCATTTGTTGAGATGTGGATGGATCTAGAGACTGTCATACAGAGTGAAGTAAGTTAGAAAGAGAAAAACAAATATCGTATATTAACGCATGTATGTGGAACCTAGAAAAATGGTACAGATGAACCGGTTTGCAGGGCAGAAGTTGAGACACCGATGTAGAGAACAAACATATGGACACCAAGGGGGGAAAACCATGGTGGGGTGGGGATAGTGGTGTGCTGAATTGGGCGATTGGGATTGACATGTATACACTGATGTGTATAAAATTGATGCAGTATAAAAAAACAAAACAACTAATACTAAACTTTCTTTGGGTTATTTTTATGGAAACATGTTAATATAAATGTTTCAGACATTACATGAAATTTCTAAAAATCTTATATGTTCTGGTATAATGTTATAAGTCATAATTCTAGTTATTACTTTAAAATGTATATCTCAGAAATAACCAAATTTCCTTGTCGGTTGCATTATTATGAACTTTCATCAAATCTTTAACCGTAGTCACTTTTAAGTGTTTTGTCATTTACAGACAGTTCTGGGTGTACTCTGACGCTCTGGCAAAAATGTTCCTATAAAAGGGTTTCATCTTCAAGGAACTCATGGAAAGGTATCTGACAAGTACAGGTTTCTGGTAACTGACTATACTGCTGAACTGAATGAATGAGCATTTTCAGAACTCTAATGGAAAACTGATGAATTCATAAAATTGCTAACAAAAGATCAAGATGAAAAAAAAACTAATTACATGGGACTGAGTGAACTGATGAGGATGATTATAATGTTTTTGACTTTCTGTTTGAATAAAGGAAAATCCCACATGGACTCAGAGGCAAAAAATATACAAATCAATTTTCACTGCAAAGTAAAGGAGCTGTTACAGTGGAGGATTAATGGACTAAATGTCAATATTATGACATAGTATGAGTGTGTTTCGTGTTTGGTAATTGCAACCATTGTTGTTTTTGTTGTGGTCAAAAAAAAAAAAAAAAGGCCCAATATCTTGAAAAACACAACCAACCACAACTCACTAAATGTGAAATTAATTTTTAATACCCCAATAACTCTTAAGGGCATTGAATTTAAATTGTAAAACTCCCCAAAAAGAAATCTCTAGGCCAAGATGGTTTCACTGGAGAATTACAAATTGGAAAATTATTTAAAATAACATGAGCATATCAACTGAAAACCCAACACTCATTCATGATAAAAACTCTCAACAAGTGGAATAAAGGTAAACTACTTCAACTTGAAAAAGAGCATCTAAAAATACCTATTGCTAACATTATATTTAATGGTACAAAGACTGAATGCTTTCCTCCTAAAATCTTCTAAAGGCAAGAATGTCCAGCCTCACCACACTAATCCACATATTACCGAAAGTTCTAGCCAGTACAAAAGGGCAAGAAAAGGAAACAAAAGGCATACACATTGGAAGGGAAAAAATAAAATTGTCCCTATTTGCACATAACACATCAATGCCTACATAAAAAATTCCAAGGAGTTGATGAAAAAACCTGCGGAACTAAGAAGTGAGAACAGTGAGGTCACAGGATACAAGATAAACACGCACAAATCAATTGCAGGGTGTCAGTTAAAATGGCACAGTAAGAGTAATGGCTAATTATATATCAACTTGGCTGGGCCATAGTGCCCAGATATGTGGTTAAACCTCATTCAGGAAATTTCAGTGAAGGTGTTTATGTATGAAATTAACATTTAAATTGCTATACTCTGAACAGACTGCCCTCCATAATGTGAGTGGGTCTCATCTAATCAGGTGAAGGCCTGGATAGAATGAACAACTGAATTCTACAACATATGGCCTTCAGACTTGAACTCCAACATCTGCTCTTTCCTGAGCCTTCAGCCTGACAGTCTTCGGACTTGAACTGCAGCATTAGCCCTTCTCTGGGTCTCCAGCCTGCCAGCCCACCTTATAGACTTTGGAGTTGTCAGCCTCCACATTCACATGAGCCAATTCCTTGAAATAAATCTCTTTCCATATATATATATATATATACACACAATCTATTAGTTCTGTTTCTCTCGAGAACTCTGTAGAATACAGTAAGGAAATTCAACTCTGACGAATACAGTAAGGAAATTCAAGGGCCTGTCCCTTCAAAGAAAGACCAAGAGTCCAAAAAAAAAAAAAAACAACAAAACCCCCAAATTGTCAGAAACAGCTTTTTCCAAACTCTGGAAAATAGTAAAAGGTTTGAAGCAACAAAGTGAATACTGAATCAAGAAAAAGCAACTTAAAAATGGTAGGAGAGCTTTGTGGCATTTTAACTTAGCCTAGCTCCAACGCCTTGCACAGCACAGCAAAAGTCAAAAAGACATCACTCAGCATTCCTGTTCTGAGGACCTGGTTCCTGAAAGAGCAGAGCAGACCTTGTTCCAAAAGAATGTGTGTGTTTGTTTTAACCTGTCTGGGGGCTGGATAAAAGACCAAAGAAATGCATGTCTTTGTTTCATCTAACTAAAAAATGTCTCAGAACAGAAAAGCAGCAAAGAAGAGGATGTTACAAAGATTGGCAGGAAAAGCTGGAAAGAGATACTTTGATGAAGAAGGGCTGTGAAAAGCTTGTGTATAAAATGGGGAATCCAGAAATCCATGTCAATGCCTAGGGCAGGATGCAAGTTCAGAAAAGACCTGAAAAAACCCTATGCTTCCACCTCTAGCTAATCTTTAGGCTCAGTGGGAGCAGGAAATGAAGGCTAATGCAGAGTTGTAAATAACCTGGCTAAGAATTGGAGGAGTGTCCAAAAATAAAGTCAATTTGCAATGATCGGAAAAGTTTCATCTTCTTAAATTTTTCTTTGTTTTATTCTCTTCCGCTTTTTTTTGGCTCTAGGCATTGTAAGGAAATTTCTGTCACACCAGTAGGTGACCACAAACTAAAACAACAGAGACTTCAGAGACAAAAATACAGTTAAAAATTTTTTAGAAAAATCACTGCAAACCAAATTAAGTAACAACAAGAAACCCTGAGAGGAAGGAACCTGATTTCTACAGCTATCACGTTATAATATTTAAAAGGTCCAGTTTTTAAGGAAAATTACAAGGCATGCAAAGAAACAAGAAGGTATGTCCCATTCATAGGAAAAAAATCAATAGCAACTGTCCCTGAAGAACAGACATGGGACTTATTGGACAAAGCCTTTAAATTGATGGTTGTAAATATGCTCAAAAAGATAAAAGAAACCATGGTGAAAGAAATAAAGGAAACCAGGAGAACAGTATCTCAACATAAAGAATATCAATAAAGAGAAATAAATCAAACAAAAATTTATAAAAAGGAACTAAACAGAAATTCTGGGGCTGAACAATAATTAAATTGAAAAATTCACTAGTGGGCTTCAAAAGTGGATTTGAGCAAGCAGAAGAAACAATTACTGAATGTGAAAATCAGTCAAATGAAATTATGCAGTCTGAGGAGTAGAGAAAAGAATAAAGAGAAATGAACAGAGGTTAAGAGACCTGTGGGCACCGCCAAGTGTACCAACACATTTATAATGACAAAGAAGTAGAGGAGTGAAGAGGTAGAAAGAATATTTCAAAAATTAATGGCCATAAACATCCAAAACCTGAAAAGGAATGAATCTAATCAAACAAGGAACACAACAAACTCCAAGTAGGATAAACAGAAAGAGATCCAGACTAAGTCACATTAATATAAAATTGTCAAAATTCAAAGACAAAGAATGAACAATAAAAGCAGCAATGGAGAAGCAAGTGATCGTAGACAAGAGGTCCTTATTAAAAGGTACTTTCTCATCAGAAACTATGGAGGCCAGAAAGCACTGACATGATATTTATAAAGTGCTTAAAGAAAACACCTGTGAACCAAGAATTCTATGCCTAGCAAAATTATACTTCAAAAATAAAAGAGGAATTAAGACAATTCCAGATAAACAAAAGCTGAGAAAATTCATCATTGGTAGACCTGCCCTACAAGAAATGTTAAAGGGAGTCCTTCAGACTGCAATGAAAGGATACTTTATGGCAACTCAAAGTCATAAAAAGAAAGAATAATGAAAGGCAACTCCGCAGGTAAACATAAAAGCCAGTATTAATATATAAAGATGTAACATGGGACAATAACAACAAAACAGAGGACCAATGGAACGGAATAGAAACAGAGTTTTTACACTATTGAAACAAAGTTAGTATTAATTCAAACTAGATTATTATAAGTATATGATGTTAATTGTAATTGTCAAGGTAAATACAAGAAAATAACTGAAAAATACACATAAAAGGAAATGAGAAGTCAAAATGATACACAACAAAAAGATAAACACAAAAGAAAGCAGTAATGGATAGAACAACCACATAGATTATCAATAAGGAAATAGAGAACAACATTATAGACCAGTAGGTCCTAACAGACATACACAGAATAATCTACCCAAGAACAACATACATGTTCTTCTCAAGTGCACAGGGAACATGCTCCAGGATAGACCACATGTTAGGCTATAAAACAAATCGTAACAAATTCAAAAAGATGCAAATGACACAAATACCTTTTCTGATGAAATGGAATCAAACTAGAAATCAACAACACAAAGAAAACTGTAACATCCACAAACCTGTGGAAATTAAAAAACACATTCTTAAACAGCCAATGAGTCAAGAAAAAAGGAAAAGGGGAAATTAAAAAATACCTTGAGACAAATGAAAGCAGTACTAAAAGGTAAGTATACAGATTTAAGTACTTTCATTAAAAAAGAAGACCTTAAATCAACAACCTAACTTTACACCTCTAGAAATTAGAAAAGAAAAACACTAGCAGAAGAAAATTTATAAAGATTAGAGCAAAGATAAGTGAAATAGAGAACAGAAAAACAAGGGGAAAAAAAAGGATTGACTTTTTGAAGGGATCAGCAAAATTCACAAGTCCTTAGCTAGATTAACTAAGGAATAAAAGAAGACCCAAATAACTAAATAAGAAATGAAAAGGGACTTAAAATACCACAGAAATAAAGAGGATTATAAGAGAATGCCAGGATCAACTGTACACCAAAAAACTGGATAACCAAAAAGAAAGAAATTCCTAAAAACAATCAACCTCTGAAAATGGAATCATGAAGCAATAAAAAATTTAAACAGATCCATAACTAGTAAGGAGATTAAAGCAGTAATCAAAACCTTCCCAAGATAGAAAAGTCCAGGACAGGATGGCTTCACTGGGAAGTTCTACCAAATGTTTATAGGAGAATTAACACCAATTATCTTGAAACTCTCCCCCCAAATTGAAAAGGAAGCCAGCATTACCCTGATACCTAAGCCAGACAAAGACACAAAAAAACTACAGTTCAATATCCCTGATGAATACTGATGTTAAAATCCTCAATAAAATACTAGCAAACTGACTTCAACAGCACATTAAAAGAATTATTACACAACCAAGTGAGATTTACTCCTGAAACACAAAGATGGTTCAACATGTAAAAATCAATCAATGTAATTGATAAACTAAATTATCAATGTACTATGATGTAATACACTACACTAACAGAATAGACAAAAACATGATCATCTCGATTGATGCAGAAAAAAACATCAGACAAAACTTGATACCATGTAGAAGGAAACTACCTCAACATAATAAAGTCCATTTCTGAAAAGCATACAGATAATATCATACTAAATGTGAAAGACTGAAAGCTTTTCCTCTAAGATTAGGAACAAGACAAAGCCGTATGCTCTTGCTACTTCTATTCAACATAGTACTGGAAGACTCAGCAAGAGGTATTAAGCAAGAAGAAGACAGAAAAGACATTCAAATTGGAAAGGAAACCAAAATATTGTCTCTATTCACAGACAACATAATCTTATGTAAAAAACCTGAAATATACCACAAAAAACTTTTAAAACTAATAAGCAAATTCAGCAATGTTATAAGATATAAAATCATCACACAAAAAATCAGGTGTGCTTCTATACGCTAACAATGAACAATTAAAAAAAAATTAAGACAATGTCATTTATGATAGCATCAAAAAGAGTAAAATACTTAGGAATAAACTTAACCAACGAGGTGAAAGACTTGTACAATGAAAACTACAAATACTGCTGAAAGGAATGAAAGAGAACAATAAACTGAAAGATATCCAGTGTTCATGGATTGGGAGACTTATTTAAGATATCCAAACTATCCAAAGCAATCAACAGATTCAATTCGATCACCATCAAATTCCCACTAGCATTTAATTTTTTGCAGAAGTAGATAAATTCATCCTAAAATTTATATTAAATCTCAAGAGATCCCAAATAGCCAAAGTAATTCTGAAAAAGAAGAACCAAGTTGCAGGTCTCATACTTCCTGATTTCAAAATATATCACAAAGCTGCAGTAAATAAAATACTCTGGTACTGGCATAAAAACAGACAAATAGACCAAAGGAATAGAAGAGAGAGTCCAGAAATACACCCATATATATGGTCAAATGATCTTCAATAAGGATGCCAAGACTACTCACTGGAGAATGGATAGTATTTTCAACAACTGGTGCTGGGAAAACTGGATAAACACAAACAAAATGATGAAGTTGGACTCAACTCATACCATATACAAAATTAACTCAGAATGGATCAAAGACCTAAATGTAAGACCTAAATCTATAAAACTCCTAGAAGAAAACATAGGGGAAAAGCTTCATGATATTGGACTTGGCAACGATTTCTTGGATGTGACACCAGAAGCAGAGAAAACAAAAGCAAACACAGGCAAATGGAAGTACATCAAACTTAAAAACTTCTGTGCATGAAAGGATACAATCAACAGAAAAAAAAAAGGGCAATCTCCAGAAAGGGAGAAAATACTAGCAAGTTATATATCTGATAAAGAGTTAATATCTAGAATATATAAAGAACTTATATAACTCAATAGCAACAAAAAACAAACAACCCAATTACAAAACTGGACAAAGGACTTGAATAAACATTTCTCCAAACATGATCTACAAATAGCCAACAAGCATATGAGGATGCTCAACGTCACTAATTATCAGAGAAATGCAAATCAAAATCATAATGAGGTATCACCTTGTGTCTAGTAGGATGGTTCTATCAAAATAACATATGTTGATGAAGCTGTGGACAAAATGGAAATGGTGTGCACTGTTGGGATTATAAAGTGGTGCAAAAACAGTATGGAGGTTCCTCAAAAACTTAAAAACGTAATTATCATATGATCCAGCAATCCCACTTCTAGGTATATATCCAGAAGAAATTTTAAAAGAGCCTTGAAGAGATATTTGTGCACCCATGTTCATAACAGCACTATTCACAATAGCCAAGACATGGAAGCAACCCAAATGTCAGTTGACAAATGAATGCATAAAGGAAATGCGGTATGTACACCGAATGGAATATTATATACCCTTAAAAAGGAAGAAAATGTTGTCACATGCTACAACATGGATGAACGTTAAGGACATTATGCTAAGTGAAATAAGCTAGTCTTAAAAGACAAATATTGGTGATTCCACTTGTATGAGGTATCCAAAGTAGTCAAATTCATAGAAACAGAAAGTAGAATATAGTTACCAGGGACTGAAAGGAGGGGAAAAGAAGGGAGTTGTTGTTCAATGGGTATAGAGTTTCAGATTTCCGAGATGAAAAAGTTCTGGATTTGTTTCATAACAATGTGAATACACTTAATACTCTTGAACTGTAGACTTAAAAATGGTTAAGATGGTAAATTTTATGTTATATACGGTTTTTTTAAACTACAATTTTTAAAAGGGCAGTAATAGAGGAAATAAGGAACAAAAGTTATAAGATATGTATACAAAAAAACAGCAAAATAGCAAAAGTCCTCACTTATCAGTAAGTACTCTAAACAAAACTCACCAATGATAAGGTAGCAATTGGCATGATTTAAAAAAATGATCCAACTATATCTGTTCACAAGATTCACACTTAATGAAATACACAGGATAGAAAGTGAAAGGACGGAAAAAGATATTCCATGCAAATATCAACCAAACAAGAGCCACAGTTGCAATACTAATATCAGACAAAATAGAATTCAAAACAAAAACTGTTACAAAAAACAAAGAAGGATATTATATATTGATGAAAGGGTTAATTCATTATGAAAATCAACAAGTATAAACATATATGTGCCTGACAATCAAGACCTAAAATATATGAAGAAAAACTGACAGAAATGAAAAAAGACAGTTCTACAATAATAGGTGCTGGATACAACAATACCCCAGTTTCATAATTATGGATAGAAAAATCCCACAGAAGATCAATAAAGAAATAAATGGCTTCGACAACAATATAAGTCAGCTAGACCTGACAAATATATACAAAACATTCCACTCAAAAAGAGTAGAATACATATCTTCTCAAGTGTACGTGGAACACTTTCTAAGACAGACCATATGTTAGTCCATAAAATAAGTCTCCAATACAAAATAAGTCTCATACAAAGTATCTTTTTCAACTACATGGAGTAAAACTGGAAATTAGTAATAGAAGGAAACCTAAAAAATTCACAAACATGTGGAAATAAAAAACACCTTCTTAAGCAAGCAATGGACCAGAGAAGATCTCATGAGGGAATAAGAAAATACTTTGAGATAAATGAAAATGAAAACACAACGTATTGAAACTTATGGGATGCAGCAAAAGCAGTATTCAGGGGAAAATTTATAACTATAAAAGCCTACATTAAAAAAGATACATGTCGGGCTTCCCTGGTGGCGCAGTGCTTGAGGGTCCGCCTGCCGATGCAGGAGACGCGGGTTCGTGCCCCGTTTCGGGAGGATCCCACATGCCGCGGAGCGGCTGGGCCCGTGAGCCATGGCTGCTGGGCCTGCGCGTCCGGAGCCTGTGCTCCGCAAATGGGAGAGGCCACAACAGTGAGAGGCCCGCATAACGCAAGGAAAAAAAAAAAAAAAAAAAAGATACATGTCATACCAATAACCTAACTTTACACATCAAAGAACAACAACAACAACAAAACTAAACTGCAAACTAGCAAAATGATAGAAATAATAATGATTAGAGTGGAAATAAACAAAATAGAGATTTGAAAAATAACAGAATCAGTGAAACCGAAAATTGGTTCTTTGATCAATAAAACGGAAAAAGCTTTAGCTAGACTGAGCAAGAAAAACAAAGAGAAAACTCAAGTTACTAAAATTACAAATGCAAGAGGGACACTACTACCAACCTTATGGAAGTAAGAGGGGTATAAGAGTATACTACAATCAATTGTATACTAACAAGTTAATAACCTAGGTGAGATGAACAAATTCCTAGAAACACATGAACTACCAAAAATAACTCAAGAAGAAACAGAAAATCTGAAAAGACCTATAATAAGTAAAGAGATAGATTCAGTAATCAAAAATCTCCCTAAAAGAAAAAGCCCAAGACCAGATGGTTTCACTAGTGAAAAATCTTCCAATCATTTCAAGTGGAATTAATAATCAATCCTTCTCAAATTCTACCAAAAATAGAAGAGGAAACACTTTCCAACAACTCTATAAGGCCAGCATTAAACTGATTTCAAAGACATCAAGAGAAAAGAAAACTAGTGGCCAAGATTCCCTATTAATATGGATGCAAAGATCCTAAACAAAATTCTAGCAAAATAAATCTATAACCTACTAAAATGATTATGTATCATGACCATTTGAGATTTATCCCAGAGTTCAGTGGTAGTTTAATATAAGAAAATCAACCAATGTAACATACCACATTAACAGATTGAAAAACAAAAACCAATAGAGCATCTCAATAAAAGCAGAAAAAGCATCTGACAAAATTATATACCCTTTCATAACAAAAACACTTAATAAAGTATGAATATAAGGGAAGTTCCTCAACCTGATAAAGACTATCTATGAAAAACCCACAGCCAACATCACACTTTATAGTGAAAGACTGATAACTTTCCCACTAAGATTAGGAACAAGACAAGGAAGTCTGTTCTTCCCACTTCTATTCAACATTGTATAACAGGTTGTAGTTAGGGCAAACATGAAAGAAAAAGGAATAAAAGGCATCCAGATCGGAAAGAAATAAACTATCTCTACTTGCAGCCTACATGATCTTATATAAAGAAAACCTTAAATAATACACACACAAAAAAAAACCTATTAGAGCTAATAAACAAGTTCAGAAAAAACTGCAATATACAACATGAATATAGAAAAATCAGCTGCAATGAAAAATCTGAAAATGAAATTTTTAAATTCCATTTACAATAGCTTCAAAAAGAATAAAATACTTGAGAAAAATTTAAATAAGGAAGCAAATTAATACACAAAAAACTAAAAAACATAGTTAAAGGAAATTAAATAAGACATAAATAAATGAAAAGACATCTGTATCCTGTGTTCATGGTCTGGAAGACTTTATATTGTTAAGATGGCAATACTACCACCTAAAAGCCATCTACAGATTCAGTGCAATCCTCATCAATATTCCAACAGTGCTTTTGTCAGAAATAGAAATGCTGATCCTAAAGTTCATATGAATTTGCAAGGGATCCCAAATAGCCAGTAAAACAATCTTAAAAAAGAAGAAAAAAGAGGACTCAATCTCCGAAATCAAATCTTACTACATAGCTACAATAATAAATGTGGTACTGACATAAGGATATACCAATGGAATAGAATTGAAAGTATAGAAATAAACCCATTCATCAATAGCCAACTGATTTTCAATAAGGGCACTAAGACCACTGAATGGGAAAAGTCTTGTCTCTTCAACAAATGATGCTGGGATAACTGGATATCCACATCCAAAGGAATAAAGTTGGACTCCTACCTCACACCATATGCAAAAATTAATTCATAATAGATCAAAGACCTAAATATAAGAGCTAAAATTATAAAACTCTTAGAAGAAAGCATAGGAATAAGTCTTTGTGACCTTGGATTTCACAATGGATTCCTAGATATGACAAAAGCAACAAAAAACCAAACAATAAATTGGACTTCATCAAAATTGAAAACTTTTGTGCATCAAAGCACATTAAGATACGAAAAGGCACTCTACAGAGTGGGAGAAAATATTTGCAAATTATTTTTCTGATAAGGGTCTAGTCTCCAGAATATAAAAAGAACCCCTACAACTCAACAACAAAAAGATGAACAATCCAATTTTTTAAATGGGCAAAGGACTTAAATAGACATTTCTCCAAAGACAATCTATAAATGGCCAAGAAGCACATGAAAAGATGATCAACCTCATTAGTCATTTAAGAAATGCAAACCAAAACCACCATAAGATACCACTTCATACCCACCAGGATGCCTATAACCCAAAAATTGAAAAATAATAAGTGCTAGCAAGGATACAGAGTAATAGGAATCTTTGTACATTCCTCATGGGAATATAAAATGGTGCGGTCACCATGGAAAAGTGTGGCGGTTCCTCAAGAAGTTAAAACACAGAATCATCACATGACCCATTAATTCCACTTCTACGTATATATAGAAAAGAATTAAAAACAGATATTCAAACAAAGGTACACAAATGTGCACAGCAGTGCTATTTACAATAGCCTAAAAGTGTAAGCAACCCAAACGCCCATCCACAGACCAGACGAATGGATAAAGAAATTAGCATAGTCATACAATAGAATGTTTCTCAGGCATAAACAGGAATAAAGTACTCATCTGCTACAAAGTGGATGAGCCCAAAAAACATTATGTGAAATAAACATGACACAAAAGGTTACATACTGTATGATCTTATTTTCATGAAATATATAGAATAGGGAAAATCACAGAGATAGAAAGCAGATTCATGGTTGCCAGGGGATGGGAGGAGGGAGGAATGAACAGTGACTGCTTAATGGGTACAGGATCTCCTCCTTGGGAGTGTCGAAGTACCTTGGAACCAGTTACAGGTCATGGTTGCACAATATTGCAAATTCACTAAAAGGTCACTGAATTTTATACTTTAAAATTAATAATTTATTTTAGGTGAATTTTCCCTGAAAGGAAAAAAAGCAAGTGCATTTCTATATACTAACAATGAACATACAGAATCTGAAATTAAAATCACAATACCACTAACAATCAATCCAAATAAAATGAAACACTCAGGTACAAACTTAACAAAACGTAAAATATCTGTATGTTGAAATTACAAATGCTGATGAAAGAAATCAACCTAAATAAATGGAAGATAGATTGAAGACTCAATATAGTAAAGATTTCAATTTCATTCTTCCCAAATCAATCTATAGGTTTAATGCAAATCCTATCAAATCCCAGGAAAGATTTTGGTAGATACATGTAAGCTTATTTTAAACTTTATATGAAAAGATACAGGCCTTAGAATAGATAAAACAATCTGTAAGAATAAAGTGGTATGAATCATTCTACCCTAAATTAAGGCCTACTATACAGCTACAGTAGTCAAAACAGCATAGTATTGGATAGACATATAGATCAAAGGAACAGAACTGAGAACCCAGTATGCCCACACCAGTATGCCCAACTGATTTTTGACAAAGATCCAAAAACAGGTCAACAGAGGAAAGGTAGCCTTTTGCAACAAAATGGTGCTAGAGCAATTAGATGCTCACAGGCAAAGAAAAAAAAACCCCTGAATTAAGTTTTACAACTGGTAAAAAATAAATTTAGAATGGATCACTATGAACTTGGATATAAAATGCAAGTCTATAAAACTTTTAGAGAACAAAACAAAACAAAAAACATCTTCGGGATCTAGGGTAAAGAGTTCTTAGACTTGACACCAAATGCACAATTCAAAAAGAAAAAATTGATGGGCCTCTCCAAATTTAAAACTTCTACTCTGCAAAAGACCGTGTTAAGAAGATAACACAAGCTACAGAACAGAAGAAAGCATTTACAAGACCCGTATCTGACAAAGGACTAGTGGGTAGAGTATATAACTCTCAAGACTCAATATAAAAAAAACCCAATTAGAAAATGGGTGAAAGACATGAATGGATATTTTGCCTAAGAGAATATAAAAATGCAAATGAGCACAGGAAAAGATGTTGAGCATCATTAGCCATTAGGGAAATGCAAATTAAAAGCACACTGAGGGCTTCCCTGGTGGCGCAGTGGTTGAGAGTCCGCCTGCTGATGCAGGGGACACGGGTTCGTGCCCCAGTCTGGAAAGATCCCACATGCCGCGGAGCGGCTGGGCCCATGAGCCATGGCCGCTGAGCCTCAGCGTCCGGAGCCTGTGCTCCGCAACGGGAGAGGCCACAACAGTGAGAGGCCCGTGTACCGTAAAAAAATAAAAAAATAAAAAAAAAATAGCACACTGAGATATCACTACGCACCTTTCAAAATGGCTAAAAAAAAAAAAAAGTGACATCTACCACCTAATGTTGGCAAAGATGTGGAGAAACTGGATGATTTATACACTGCTGGAAAACAATTTGGCCATTTCTGATAAAACTAAACATGCAACTAGCATGCAACCCAGCAATTGCACTCGGGCATTTATTCTACAGAAATGAAAACTGATGTTTACATACAAACCTATACAAGTGTTCATATTAGCTTTATTCATAATATCCCCAAACTGGAATTGACCCAGACGTCCTTCAATAGGTGAATAAACTGTGGTACACTGACTCTGTGGAATACTACTCAGAATAAAAAGGAATGAACGAACCGATGTACACAGTAGCTTGTATGAATCTTGAGGGAATTGTGCCGATTGAAAAAAGCCAATACCAAAAGATTATATACTGTATGATTCCATTTGTACAACATTCTTGGGATGACAAAATTATAAAAATGGCAAACAGATTACTAGTTACAAGGGATTAGGGAACCAGGGGAAGGGAAGCAAGTTGGCTATAAAAAGGCATCCCTTGGGGTTCTTGTGAGGGAAGTGTTCCATAACTTGACTATATCAAAGTCAGTATCCTGGGTATGATATTGTATTGCGGTTTTTGCAAGATGTTACCATTAGGTAAAGGGTACAGGGATCTCTGTATTATTTCTTTTAACTGCATGTGAAACTACAGTTACATCAAAATTAAACTGCCCTCTTCAAAAATGCCAAGATCATTAAAGAGAAATAAAAGATGATATAAAGGACATTACTGAAACAACTGGTAAAGTTTTAACATGAGCTATGGATTAGATAGGACAATAATACTGCACCAATGGTACATTTCCTGACAGAGTCCTTATTTTTAGGAAATAGATACTGAAGTATTCACAGATAAATGGACATGATGTCTGCAAATTCGTCTCGAATAGTTCAGGAGAAAAATGACAACAAATAAATACATGTATAGATACAGATAAGGAAAACACAAATAAAGCAAATGTCACAAAATGTTAACTGGTGAATCTGGGTATGAGTACAGAGGAGCACTTTATACTATCTAGTAACTTTTCTAAGTGTGAAAGTGTATCAACATTAATGTTTTTAAAATTATCAATGAAAAAAATAAAAAATAAATAAAATTACCAATGAGAGTAGTGGGGCAACAATACTGTATTATTGCTCCAAAATAATACCTTCTCCTGAGGGTGAAGGAGAAATGAGTGAGAGTCTAAATGAGATAAGACTACATATGTGATTACACCTTTTTACACATGGTTTCTTTTCTTCATAGCAAAATTATTCCACAGCTCTTATGAGAGGCAGTATAAAAGGCGTTTAAGAGCACAAACTCTGAAGCTAGACTACCTGATTCAATTCTCAGCCCTTCCACTGCTAAGTCAATTAAACTCATTGTATCCCAGTTTCTTTACCTGAAAACTGAGGATTGAGTTGATATTTTATAAAGTACTTATAACAATGCCTGGCATATAGTAAGCACTATATAATGTTAAATAAAAGAAATCTGGGCTTATCATGGTTTTAGTTTTAATCAATCAGGTTTTTAAAATCTGCTTGTTTGTCAACTGTGGAGACAGCAAACACTATATAAACTTTTGTTTATGAAATAAATCTAAGGTTATCATAGTTTAAGTTTTAATCAGTCAGTCAAAAAATATAAGAGCCTATCACCTGCCAAGGGTACTGTAGGAGATGTTATTATTTAGTATCTTATTTATTATCTTGTCATGCTTTTAACTCATTGAATCAATAGGTTGTTCAGTTTACAATCATCACAGATACACAGAGAAAGTAACTTCCTAGGGACTTTGTCCTCAAGACAGAGCCAAGATTTAAGTTGAACTTTCTTGGATGAGTTAAATTTCAAGGGTACAGATGAACTGAGGATGAGAGTGGTGATATGAGTAACTATGAAAGTGTCAGGATTTTCCAAGAACAATGATAATCAATTAGGCTACAGCAAAATGTTTATTTAAAAAAATCGTAGGAGATGAAACATTAAAGTTGACTGGAACGTGAATCTGAAAGCTCTTGAATGTAAGATCTAAAAATTAAAATTTGGGGCTTCCCTGGTGGCGCAGTGGTTGAGAGTCCGCCTGCCGATGCAGGGGACGCAGGTTCGTGCCCCGGTCCAGGAAGATCCCACATGCCGCGGAGCGGCTGGGCCTGTGAGCCATGGCCGCTAAGCCTGCGTGTCCGGAGCCTGTGCTCCACAACACGAGAGGCCACAGCAGTTAGGGGCCCGCGTACCGCCAAAATAAATAAAAATTAACATTTATCCTTAAGGAGTTGTTAAATGTTTTTTTTTTTTGAGCAAATAATATAATTAGGGTAACTTCCTAAAAAACTGAATCAAATGATCTTACAGAAATAAAATAAAGTGAGCAAAGACATATCATTCTCAGATGAATACAATAGAGAGGATAAACAAAACAGCAATGGACACCATTGTAAAGCAATTATACCCCAATAAAGATGTTAAAAAGAAAAAAAAAAGTTTTGCACCAAAAAAAAAAAAAAAAAAAAAACCCAAAACAGCAATGGGAATGGAAAGGAAAGATACACATTACACTGACAAGGTAAAAGCAAAAAGACCTAGTAACTGACCAAATCTTTAAGACAGAAAGTAAGAAATGTAAATATTCAGAGGGATTTTGGTCTCAATGACAAGAGAATGGGGTGCTAGCAAGAACAGGTTTTGAGAGTAAAGGTGACTAATTCAGTTTAAATATGGTGATGTTAGAATACACAAATGAAAGTATCCAAACTGATTGTCATTTTAGTAGAAGACATGTTTCAATAATGTCATTAAAATTATTTCTGATTAGGGCTTCCCTGGTGGCGCAGTGGTTAAGAATCCACCTGCCAATGGAAGGGACATGGGTTCAAGCCCTGGTCCGGGAAGATCCCACATGCCGTGGAGCAACTAAAGCCCGTACGCCACAGTTACTGAGCCTGCACTCTAGAACCCTCAAGCCACAACTACTGAGCCTGGGCGTCACAACTACTGAAGCCTGCACGCCTAGAGCCCGTGCTCCACAGCAAGAGAAGCCACCGCAGTGAGAAGTCCGCGTACTGCAACGAAGAGTGGCCCCTGCTCGCCACAACTAGAGAAAGCCTGTGCACGGCAACGAAGACCCAACACAGCCAAAAATAAATAAATAAAATAAATAAATTTATTAAAAAAGTATTTCTGATTAGAAAGTGAAATATGTTGGAATGGAAGGAAGGTAGTATAAATATGAATGGTTACAGGGTAATTTAAGGGGGGAAATATTACTCAAGTAAAAGAATAATCTTTTAAGTTGGAAGAACTAACTTGTCTGCCACACCTGTCATTTGACTAAAAATAAAATTTGATTAGATATTAAACGTTATATGTAAACATTGACTGATTATTCAACAAATGTTTATTGAGTTCCTCTGTGCCAAGAACAGCTCTAGATGGTGATATACAATGGTGAACAAAGTAGGCAAAGTCCTACTGTCACATATACCTTTTTTCCTAATGATCTGCTGAATCACAATTAACCTAAAGACTTCATGACCAGGACCTTCCCTGGTGGTCCACTGGTAAAGAATCCGCCTACCAACGCAGGGAACACGGGTTTGATCCCTGGTGGGGGAACTAAGATCCCAGATGCCACGAGGCAACTAAGCCCGCACACCACAACTACTGAGCTCGCGTGCCTCAATGAGAGAGCCTGCGTGCCACAAACTACAGAGCCCACGCACTCTGGAGCCCGCGCACCACAACTAGAGAGAGAAAACCCACGTACCACAACTAGAGAGAAGCCAGCGCGCCACAACAAAGAGCCCATGTGCGCTGCAATGACAGATCCCGCATGCCTCAACGAAGCTGCTGCGTGCCACAACTAAGACCAGACACAGCCAAAAGAAAGAAAATAAATAAATAAATATTAAAAAAAAAAAAAAAGACTTCATGACCATTTTAACCTAAACTTTGTTACACAGGCAGGAAAATATCTAAATTATCAAATATCAGAGTTCATATTTAGCTAATATGTATTAGACGCTATTAATGGAAATCCAAGATTTAACACATTTAATATATCCTTAGCTTATTCAAGTATCTTTGGTAAGACTATTGCCATCAATAGTATGATTAATTATTCATTAATGGTATTAAATCTTGTTTAATTAAGAGTAAGCAGAGACTAGAATCTAATAAAAACAGCAGCTCATAAATTTATATGGAGCAACTCATTTTCAACAATCTTTAGGTCAACTGAATAGCTCATATATAAAGATGCTTTGTAATATCTTGCAGAGAGAGATCAAAACAAAAAATAAATTTGTGAGATATTATGAAGATTTAATGCTGATGACTCTCAGATCTCTTTAAGTTACAGGTCTCCTGCATCTAACTGCCACCTGACATTTCCACTCAGATGTCTTGAGCTACTTCAAGCTCAATATAGCTAAAATTTAGCGCTTGTTCTCTATAAACCTGCTTCTTCTCCACCGTTCCTATCTGTGAATATCGCATGACTGCCAGGCCAGAAACGGATATCATCCTCAACTCCTTCCTTACTCTCCTACCACCAATTCCTTTACAATTCATCACCAAAGCTGATCTATTTTCTTGTCTAAATCTCTCTCAAACCCAACTACAGCTTTTCCATTACAACCACTCTAAAGTCAGGCCAGCAGCCTCCCCCTACAAATGGGTCATCCTGATTCCAATCTAGCTTCTCCACTAATTTGTTCTCCATTTTAATTCTCCACATTTCTAAAACCCTGATCTGATCCCATCACGTCCTCACACTTAAACTCCTTGAATGGCGTCTCATTACTCTGTTAATCCAACTTCCTTAAAGTGACTTATAAGACCCTCAATAAAATAGCTCAAGCCTCACTCTGTCTTATCTCTTGACACTAGCCACTCCTCTCAGCCTTACTGCATGTAGAACGCTACACTCAAGACATACCATATTTCTTTCAGTTCCACCAATCTTCCCTTTCTCTTACCTCTCATCCTTTCCACGTGCCACTTCCTCTTACTAACAACAGTCTTTCCCCAACTTTTTATCTAGACAAATCACCAAAAGTTCCTCCAAGTTTTAGTTTAAGTGTCACTTCTTCTGGGAGGCCATTCCATATTTCCATTTAGTCATTCAATAAATCTTTATCATTTAATAAACATACTGTTCTAAGTGCTTATATATCAATAAATAAAACAGACACGGTCTTTGTAATCCAGGACACAGACTATCACAACATTAATCACATTTGATTGTAATTACACATTTAGTCATCTTTCCTCCTCAGACTAGTAACTAGTATCAAGTATGAGCTACAACCAATTTAACTAGAGCAACCAGTGCATAAAACACTGAATGAATCAACAAAACATTAAACCGATTATTTACCATCACGTGACAGGCCCACAGTCCTCAGCCTAGCTAGAAGACTCTAGAAGGTTTCAAATGTCGGCTTTAATGGTCATCTCAAAAGGACTGTAGGTCAGAGGTCAGAAGACAGGTTCTAATTCCATCTTTGCAACTATCTACCTGACCTCAAGCCAGTTGTTTTCCTTTTCTTATTACGAACCTCATACCCTTAAATGTAATATTATAATATTTAAATTGATGATCAGTATGGAGCCTTTTACAGTATAATTTATTTCTTGGTGGGTTCAAAATCAGACTTGGTAAAAAAAAGTTTGAAAAAGCCAAACAAGGAGGTAGTTCAAGCAATGAATTCCTAGGCTGTAGTAAATTGTAAACTTGCGTACACTTAAGAAAATATCAGTAACTGACAATATGGACATCCAGTTAAATGAAACTGTTTTACAAAATAATTTCTGGAAACTAAAGTAAGAGCTTCAGTTTATACCCCCTCTGTCCATATTTTCCCAAGGTCATCCTACAATCAAAATTCTATTCTTTCCTTCAGGGTACAATTCAAATATCACCTCTTCTATAAAGCCTTTCTCATTATCTTCCTTCAAAATTCCCTCCTTAGTCCCACTATACTCCCCTATACATACCAGTCAGTATTCTGTTCATGACATAATTAATTATATAGAACTGAGATTCTAATTACCAATGCATACTTAACATATAGCATAGTGCCTAGAACGTTAGGTTTCAATAAAGGCTTACTGAATGCCTTGTTTTATTTAGCACCTTTATTTACAGTTTAGACCTACTATAGAAGACTAAACTACAGCAATTCCAAAATTGTTTGGTCTGACAGGACAGTTTTATGGTTTACTGTTTACGTATTTGAATGACGTTTGCCACATTTTTTTTTTTACTGAAGGCAGCAAAAACATGATGACAAACAAGCAAAGTTTTCAAATGCTTGAGTTCCAAGAGACAACAGATTTTGGCAGCATGCTATTAATCTAGACTTAATTTACCTAATACTTAGTAATGGCTTTTATTTTCTTTCTATAGACTATGCTAACATTAGTTTGTAGCAAACTATAAAGAAATTCATCATAAGAAAATAGTTATCCTAAATAAATAGCGTTATGAAGGGAACAAAGAAGACAAACAATCTGGTTATTCAATATTAAGTAACTGAAGGCAGTACATAAAACATGAAGGTATGTTAATTGATGGATTTAACAATAAAAAAAATCTTTTGCAAATTATATGTTCTCAATGGATTAAGCTATGATGAAGGTGGCATTTCAAGCCTTTGAGAATCTCACAAAGAAATGCACAGTCAAATAAATACCACTTTTCAATGATCAGACTAGCAAAGATTAAAACACTGGTTAATATTTAGCAGGGTCTGGGAAAACAAATATTCTCAAAAACTGCTAATAGAATATTAAGTGGTACAATCTCATTTGCCGTATATATATCAGAAATTAAAGTGTACACATCCATTGACCCAGTAATCCATTGCTACAAGTTATCCTATAGACATTCTCACACAATCACAATGATATAGTTAAGAATATTTACTGCAGCACTGCTCTAGCAGCAAAAAAAACCCTGAGATTTACCCAAGTATATATTAAGAAGGAAACAGTTATATTACGTGTAATGCATATATGAAAAAAATGTCCAAGACATATTGGAAAACAGTGACAAAACAAGGCAGAATATATACCAGCCATTTTGGACAACTTATGGGGAGTACAGGGCTGAGTGAGAAAGGAGAGTTTTACTTCTTATTTTAAATACTTCTGTACTGTCTGCTTATACATATAAGCATATGTGACTTTTATATAAAAAGATAAAGCTTTGAAAATACTAAATGTTACTTGGCAATATAGTTGGAAAAGGGTGAATGTACATTGTGCAATCTTATCTAGAATTAATTCGAAACAAACAATTTCATTAATTAAAAAGTTTTCTTTTTCACAGTACAACAAAGGGAAGCACCTCTACAGTACCACTAACGAATGGAAGCACGGAAAGGTTAATTTGGAAATTAATGAAATTAAACTAATATAAGACATTCATAAAGAACTTTAAATCCCTGGATTCAGGAATTCTGCAAAATAAAAAAGCTTAGCAGCATCTGACTGTGTTAAATCTTGAAGTACAAAATGAAGAGGAAGTGTCTGAAACCGAGGTATACCTGTCAGCCTCTGAGAAGGAAAACTAGTCTAAAATCTCTTAGAGACACATAAGTCAAGCAGTCTCAAGGGTAAACTTCTCTCAATACTCAAATTTTATCAACAAGAGAACTAAACACACTTTACATCCAGGATGAGATAAAAGAAATAACCAAGGTTCTACGTTTGATAAGAATCTGTGTCTAAGAAAAATCCTTGCAGGGAGACAGAAGGAACAGCATGAGATGGGGTCAATGCCCAACTCTGTGTTCAAGCTTTATGGTAGAAGCTGCAGAAGGAAAGCAACAAATTGATCCCAGTGGGGAAGAACCTCTCCTTGCTTTGGACTTGCTAGAAGGCAATAAAGCTTCAGGCATAAAAACCGCCCAGGTGACTATGATAGCCAACCCAACTAGCCCAATTCCAAACCTCAAAGAAGAAAACTAGTGCAAAATGCTTTAAATTTTTTTAAAGTTTCATTTCTTAAGAAAGCATATTGTTTATATAAATTACAGATCTATAATGATAAAACATAATCTTTAAAAATACTTCTCAGCAAACAGCAAGCTTCCTAAGCTATAGGAATCAAAAATGTTACCATTCCAGACTATGATTCAATTTTTTCCTCCACTCCAACAGTTTTTTACCCACAGGAAAATGAGGAAAAGTTTTCTTCACTTCTTAAAGATGTGACCAGTCTTCTTAATCTTCTACCTGTATTAGTCTAACACATCTTTTAAAATCTTTAAATGAAAGAAATAACTAGTAGGAACTCACAAAGAGAATACTTCTAGTAGCAAATACTCCAATTTCCATAGCATGGATTAATGCCTTGATTTGGAAAGAGTAATCAAAATCAACGACACTCAATCTTCCTTAAGGTCTGGACTAAGAACATTATTAGCCATTTTATTCCAACTGGACTGAAAGAAGACTAGAAGGATATTTTATTTCTCTTTCCAAAATGCCTATAATGTTACTTTTGTATTGCCTTCATTGGCTCCTTCCTATAGTCCAACAGCAACTGAAGTGCCAATGCTCTCATCCCATTCCAGCCAGTACTCTGAACCCCTAGTGTTAGAGACAGAATTTTGTTGGCTGTTCTATGTTTAACAAATCACTAAGTATACACAGTACTCTGGCACTGTGCTACTAAGATAAATAAGACATGGATGGTATCTACCTTCAAAGAGCTCACAGTCTAGTAAGGAAAACAGACTACTGCAGTATGGCCAAGTCTGGCTCAAAGGACAAGATGATGCTTGAGATGGACTATTTCAGGAGATTAGCTGACAACCAGGAGAAAATATATTAGCAGTTGGGGAGGCAAGGGGGTAGGAAAGAGGGACAACATATACACAGAACTAAAACTAACACTATGAACATCGTATTTGGTTTATTCAGATAATTCTAGGCATTCTGGAATAGCTGCAGTGAGATCATTATATATCATGTTATGAGTTTACATTTTATTGTGCAGGTGATGGGGGACAATGAAGGAGACAACTAGACAAAGGAAAGCAGTGTAGAAATTTGGCAAGTGAGGTCAGAGACCTGGAGAATACAATAAACAAAATAATAGAGAAAATACATAAAAATTTGTATTATGTTCATACAATGGAATATTACTCAGCAATAAAAAAAATAAACTACTGGTACTCATAACAACATGGAGGAAACTCAGAAACATTATGTTGAATGAAAAAAGCCAGATACAAGAGAGTACATATTATATAACTCTATGTACATAAAGTTCAAGAACAGGTAAAACTAAGCTATGCTGACAGAATTCAGAAAGATGCTTACCTTGGGGGAAAGGCTATTGGATTGGAAAGGGAAGAGCACAAGGAACTTTCTGGGACAATGACAGTGTTCTACATCTTAAATTACATGGTGGTTATACATGTGAACATATACATAAAAACTCATTCAGCTCTATACTTTAAAGTTTGTACATTTTACCATACATAACTTAATAAAAATGTAAATTATACCTTAACCAAAAAAGAAAAGTGATATATAATTGTGCTGGAATAAAATCAGAATAAGTTAAACCAGTGTCACCCCATGAGCAATATCTAACTTGCAAGAAATCAGAACATTCTAATAGACACCATAGTCAACTAGCAAACAAAAATCACTAGAAGACTTTAAGTACAAAAATCTAGCTTCGTCTCCCCTTCAGAGAGATATACAGGCAAGTGTTCTTTATAATAAATGCTGTTAAAATAAAGTTTCTAAAGAAAAAGAAATAGCTCACTATTAACCAAAAATTAAAAATTTTCTAGACAGCAGTACCTGCCTTATAGGAGGTACCATAAAGATTAATAAGGCATGAGAAGCACTTAATACAGTAAGTATTCTCCACACTACCACTACTATTATTACTACATAATACCAATAAAATGGAAACTTTCCTTCAGATTATGCCTAAACCACTAATTGAGAATACACTATTTAACTGCACATTATTCAACTACAGCACTTCTCATCCTAGGCTTTTTTTTTTTTAACCATTGAGATCAGCAAGTTCTTGACAGCTGAAACATCTAGTTAGATTTAGAAAGACCCAAGTTAACTGCAATGTAATCAAAGTATTCTTTTTTAATCTGTTTATATCTTGAAGCCATGTTCACTTACCAACAGATAGTAAACGCACCTTTTTAACATTTCAAAAACTTATATTATTAAAAAAACAATCTTTCACATATCAGACCAAAAGTACATGATCACAATTCAATTTTCTGAAGTCAACAGTCTTAAAAAATGAAAATAAATCAGAATGCTAAATTAGAAAAGTCATTCAGTAGAGATACAAAAAATATTAAAACAATCATTTATAACTCTGAACATTATATTAACGTAAAGAAGTCATAATTTGGCAAATTTAAACAACTGTAGAAGTGCTTTCTTTGTTAATGGAAATAAGAAAGTAAAAGTCACAAAAGCAAAGACTACTCAAGTACTATAACCCACTAAGAAGGGAACACTGAAGCAACCTAGCAAATCTCTTACTGAACTGGTTTCCGAGTGGCTAAACCAAACATCAACTTGATTTCTGAACATGTTTAATAGTCACTGGAAACTGCATACTTTAGTTTCACAATTTGACAGCTGTATTTTCACTTCCATCAAATCAACTGGACCAAGTGCATCAAAAAGTTGGTTCTTTGTATTTCAAAATTTAATTTAAAACCTCATTGATTTTGGATTTGGAGGCATGCTTTTTAAACATAAGTTTTTTGTATTATTCCTACTTTGATATGCAATATTTAACAAAGTTGTCTTCTACTTACCTTGATTTTGTCTTATTAACATCTCGTTGCAAGAACAATCTCATTCGAAATTAAATCAAACCTGAAAGAATACATGTAAAGGCAATCACTTAGTTTTTTTCCTTCAGGTATGAATAAATACATCTATGACACACTATTCTTTTAAGTTAAAAACTATAAATTGAATTATTACAGTAATCTTCAGGAAACTATTGCTAAGTACCATTTTTTGAGGAACAATCATCTATTCAAATGAGAAACAAACTTTTTAGTTCTCTTGTTTTCATTAATATTAATAGTATGGCAATAGCATAATTAAAATTATTATTTAATAAAACACACACTTCTATCTATATCAATGTTTATCTAATATTATTACATACGTACCAAAAAATACACCAAAAAGTTGAAGAAAAAAAACATGAGATGGCATAAAAGTGTATGTTAATAGCCATAATAATGGCTAACACTGATTAAATATTTACTAAATGCCAGGAAAGATTATTCTAGAGGATAGTGTATATTGATACTCTCCTGCTTCCTCAATTTAGCCTTCAATCTAGTATAAGGTGACCTCCACCCCAACACTCCACTGAAAATTTACTTGTTAAAAATCTACCCACCCCTAATTTTATCACACTTCACAAATGATGAAACTCAATATATCTTATCCTGAACTCTACACATCATGTTTCCCCCATTCCTAAAACCAGCTTGTTACTCTTCGGAATTTTTATTCACAAAAAATGGCACCACGATATCTACTACTATCCTCACCTAGATTACTGTAACTGTTCTATTTCTAGATTCATTATCCTCTCAAATTCATCCTTCCCAAAACTATGTAAGTAATCATTTTGCAATGGCTACCCTGAAGACATCACATCTATGCCTCAAGGTCTTCAGTAGTACTCATCAATGACCTAAGCCTCATCTATTTATCCCCAATCTTTACTCTCCCCTTCACTCCATGTTTCTACTGTACTAAACCCCTTCAACTCCCAGAAGAGCCCATATGCTCTCTCAGCTTTCCTGCCTTTTCACACGGTGAACTATACCTTTCTATCTCTCCTTAACCTTGCTAACACCTTTCTACTAGTTTTTCGATACTTAGCTCAGTCACCCTGGCAGATCCTTCTTTAACTTCTCCAACTATGTAAAGCTGTGTTTCTCCATTGTTATAGCAACTAGCGATAGCTCTATATCAATTCTGTTTACCTGTGTGTTTTCTGAGCTACAATGTGGACACACTGAGGAAAAGAATTCATTTATCTCACTTCAGCACTTTCACTGGATAGCACATAATAATAGCCTAACAATGTAGGCAGAATGAAAGATTAGAAATATTGTATTGTATCCCCAAATGTACACAAGGATACAGAAGATAAAGGAAAATTCAGGCTAATGAGTTTATCCACATTTTCAAGGACTAGAGAAAAAATTCATATCACTTCTGGATCCCAGTAACATTACTTTATAAAATGACTACATCTAAGTAAAATACAACTGACAAAAATTAGCCCAGTGCAACCTTTTATTGAGTAAATGAATTAATTTCACTGATTATCAGTACCAAGATTTGGTACTAAATGTCTACAGAAAACAAAGTTTGTGGACAATAAATCCTAGACTAATTTAAGTATTAGCATTAAGCAGAAAAACTTTGGAGAGGATAGGGAATATGGTTTTAATACTAATAATGTCAATAATCTAGAAAAGTGGTTCTCAAACTTCAGGGTGCATTGGAATGACCCAGAGGGCTTGTTATGCAGAGATGGCTAGGCCCTACCCTCAGAGTTCCTGATTTGGCAGGTCTAAGACTGAAGCCTGATCATTTGTATTTCTAAGTTCCTAAAGTGATGCTGATGCTGACACTTCTGGGACCACCCACTGAGAACACAGCCCAGAATTTTTTGCATAATGTCTAGAAGAGATGAGAAAATTCTGCCACCCACTGCCACTGGCCTTTACCCACCCAGAACTAGATACTGAGACCTATTACAAACTATAAATCAAAGTGGGAACATCAGAAGTCTACTATGAGTTGCTCAGTATGATAGGCTAAAAAATGGTCCTACAAAAGATATCCACATCCTACTCCCTCGAACCTGTAAATTTTACTTTATATGGCAAAAGAAAAAAGTGTCTTTACAGATGTGATTAAGTGAAAGATTTTGAGATGGAGAGATTATCCTGGATCATCTGGATGGGCCCTAAATACAATCACATGTATCCTTATAAAGAAGGGGACATGGAGACATCTGACTATACACAGCGAAGGTAAAGACAGAGCAGAAAGATTTGAAAACACTGGCCTTAAAGACTGCAGCCAAAGCCAGGAATGCCAGCAGCTACCAGAATTGAGACAAAGCGAGGAACAGATTCTCCTATAGAGTCTGGAGAGAGATCATCACTGCTGACACCTTGATTTCTGCCCAGTGATAGACTTCAGACTTCTGGCTTCCAGAACTGTGATAGAATTAAGTTTCTATTATTTTAAGCAACCTAGTTTTTGGTAATTTGTGAGAGCAGCCTAGGAAACTAATATATTGATGATGATGGCAGGTTTTCTGGGAGATAAATTAGAAGCACTACATAAAAGATGTTATGAACTGAACTGTGTCCCCATAAAATTCCCATGTTGAAGCTCTAACTCCCAATGTAACTGTATTTGGAGATAGGGCCTGTAAGGAGGTAATTAAGGTTAAATAGGGTCATAAGGGTAGGGCCCTAATCCAATATGACTGGTGTCCTTATAAGAAGAGACAGAGACACCAGGGATGCAGGCTCAGAGGAAAGGCCGTGAGAAAACAGCCATCTGCAAGGGGACAGGAGTCAGTGGAAACCAAACCTAACTCTCAAATCTTGGACTTCCAGCATCCACACCTGTGAGACAATAAATTTCTGTTGTTTAAGCCACCTCGTCTGTGTTTTTTTTATTATAGCAGCCCTAGCCAACTAATACAAAAGGATATACACGTTTGCACAACAAAGTGAATGTACTTAATGCCACTGAGCTATACACTTCAAAATGTTTAAAATGTTAAATTTCATTACATGTACATTTATCACAATAAATAAAACAAAAGCATACACAAATACTACACACAATAACTAACTTTGACTTTAGCTGTTTAATTTTTTTATCTTGTTCTGCTCACAGTTATATTTCAAAGTCTGGGGGGAAAACCCCACTTTTAATTGTATCTGTTCCCCAAAGAGACAAACCAGGCCATTTTAAACACTATATTTTTTTAAAAGGTGGATTTTATAAGGAAGTTTGATAGAAAGTTCCTTTTAAATCCATACCTTAAAAGTATAATATAATTAGGATATTCTTTAGGTGAATACTGGAAGGGGGATACAGAAAAGAGAAAACAAAGTAACTGATATAACTGGGTTTACCTCAAAAGGTACATTTTAAGAGAAAACTGCAGACTAAAATTTCAAATATATCTTCCCCAAAACCCATAATCCCAGTCTAATCATGAGAAAAACATCAGACAAATTCCAGTAGAGGAAAATCCTACGATATGCCTAACCAAAACTCCTCAAAACTGTCAAGGTCATCAAAAACAAAGCCTTAAAGAGCCTAAAGAGAAATGACAACTAAATGTAATGCAGTATCCTAGATGGGATCCTGGAAGAGAAAAAGAACATCAGGTAAACACTAAGGAAATCTGAATAAACTATGTTCTTTAGTTAATAACAATGTAACAATATTGGTTTATTAACTGTAACAGTTGTACCAGACTAAAGTAAGTTGTTAATAATAGAGAAAACAAAGTGTGCATGGGGGAAGAAGGACAGTGTGGGAAGTCTTTGTATTATTCTTTTCAAATTTTCTATAAATCTAAAATTTCTAAAAAGTAATATTGGGACTTCCCTGGTGGTGCAGTTGTTAAGAATCCGCCTGCCAGTGCAGGGGATGCAGGTTCGAGCCCTTGTCTGGGAAGATCCCACATGCTGCAAAGTAACTAAGCCCATGTGCCACAACTACTGAAGCCCACACACCTAGAGCCCGTGCTCTGCAACAAGAGAATCCACTGCGATGAGAGGTCCGTGCACTGCAATGAAGAGTAGCCCCTGCTCGCCGCAACTAGAGAAAGCCCGTGCACGGCAACAAAGACCCAGTGCAGCCAAAAATAAATAAATTTATTTTAAAAAATAAATAAAAAGTAATGTTTTCATTTTTCAAGTATTTTAAGTATATTGAAAAGGTATGAACATATTTTAGAAAATTAAACACTGACAAATTAGAAAAGGCTTCAGAATTAAACCCTGAAGTAAACATAACACATCAAAAATATGTATAAGGTAGGCCACAAAACAAGTCTTACCAAATTTAAGACTGAAATCATGCAAACTATCTTCTCTCACCACAATGAAATGAAACTAGAAATCAAAAGCAAAAGGAAAACAGGAAGATCCACAAATACAAGAACTAAACAACTAACTCTTAAACAACCAATGGGTCAAAGAAGAAATCTCAAGGGAATTTAGACAATATTAGGAGACAAATAAATATGAAAACACAACATACCAAAACTAATGGGATTCAGTGACAGCAGTACTAAGAGGGAAGCTTATATGCTTACATTAAAAAAGGAAGATCTTAAATCATCAACTTAACTTTATACTTAAATAAGAACAAGCTAAACCAAAAGTTAGCAAAAGGAAGGAAATAATAAAGAATAAAGCAGAGATAAAGAACAGAAATAGGGGGGAAAAAATCAACAAAACCAAGAGTTTGTTTTTTAAAAGATCAACAAAACTGACAAATTCTTAGCTAGACTAAGAAAATAAGAGAGAAGATTCAAATAAAATTACAAATGAAAGAGGGGACATTATAACAAATGCCAAAAGGATTATAAAACATTACTATGAACAATTAGCTGCCAACAAATTGGACAACCTAGAAGAAACAGATAAATTCCTAGAAACACATGACCATGATGACTGAATCATGAAGCACTAAAATATCTGATCGGACATGAAACTAGGTAAGGAGATTGAAGCAGTAATCAAAACCCTCTCAATGAAAAAAAGAAGAACCAGATGACTCCACTGGATAATTCTACCAAACATTTAAAGAAGAATTCTCCTCAAACTCTTCTAAAGAACTGAAGATAAAAGAACATGCACAAACTCATTCTCATTCAGGGTAATGAGGTCAGCTTTACCCTGATACCAAAGCCAAAGACACAACAAGAAAAGAAAACTACGGACAAATATCCCTGATGAATATCAGCAAATATGCTCAACAAAATACCAGCAAATTGAATTCATTAGCACATCAAAAGAATGATACTCACCATGACCAAACTGGATTTATTCCTGGAATGCAAGGATGGTTCAACAAATAAAAATCAATTGATGCAATACATCATATTAACAGAAGGAAGGATAGAAACCACGTGACCACCTCAATTGATGCAGAAAAAGCATTTGACAAAACTCAATACCATTTTACGATAGGAACATGCAATAAACTAGAAATAGAAGGAAACCACTTCAACATAGTAAAAGCCACATGAGAAAAGCCCACAGTTAACATAATACCCTACAGTGAAAGACTGAAAGTTTTCTCTCTAAGTGCAAAAAGAAAGTAAAGGTGCCCACACTTGCTACTTCTACTCAACACAATACTGGAAGTACAAACCAGAGCAATTAGACAGAAAGACAAAATAAAAGGCACACAAATTGGAAAAGTAGAAGTAAAATTACCTGTTTGCTGATGACATGCTCTTATACATAGAAAGTCCTAAAGATTCTTTAAAAAATGTTAAAACTTCTTTAAAAAATGTTAAAACTTCTTTAAAAAATGTTAAAACTAATAAATGGTTTCAGCAAAACTGCAGGATACAAAACCAATACACAAATATCAGTTGTGCTTCTACATATTAACAATGAACAATATGAAAAACAAAATTATGAAACAATCCCATTTATAACAGTGCTGGGAAATAAATAGTGCTGGGAAATAAATAGTGCTGGGAAAACTGGATCAAAACACGCAAAAGAATGAAGTTGGATCTTTACCTAATACAACATTAAAAAATTAACTCAAAATAGATCAAAGACATAAACATGAGGGCTAAAACTCTGAAAAAAAGGCAAAAAGCTTCATGAGATTGAGTTTGGGATATGACACCAAAAGCAGAGACAACAAAAGCAAAAACAGACTAAGTGGACTACCACAAACTTAAAAACTCCTCTTCTTCAAAGGAATCAATAGATAGAGTGAACAGATAATCTACAGAATGGGAGAAAATTTTTACAAATCATATATCTGATAAGGGGTTAAATATCCAAAATATGTAAGTAACATTTACAACTCAACAACAAAAAAAAACCCCAAAACAACCTGATTAAAAAATGGGCAAAAGATCTGAATAGACAAATATCAAAAAAAATATACAGATGTTCAAAGAGTACATGAAGAGATGTTCAAGAAAAATACAAATCAAAACCACAATGAGATATCATTTCACATCTCAATAGAATGGCCATTACCAAAAGAAAAGAAAATAATAAGCTTTGGAAAGGATACAGAGAATTGGAACTCTTGTGCAGTGTAGGTGGGAATGTAAAATGGAGTAACAATTACAGAAAATAGTATGGCAGTTCCTCAAAAAATTAAAAACAGAATTAGCATATGATCCAGTAATCTCAGTTCTGGGTATATACCAAAATAATTCAAAGTAGGATCTCAAAGAGATATTTACATACCCATATTCCTTGTAGCATTATTCAAGAGGTGGAAACAAATTGAATGTTCATCAACAGATAAATGGATAAAGGAAATGCAGTACATACATACAATGGAATATTATGTAGTCTTTAAAAACGAAGAAAATCCTGTTACATGCTACATCATGGATGAACTTGAGGACATTATGCTAAGCGAAATGAGCCAATTACAAAAAACAAATATTGTATGATTCCACTTGTATGAATTATCTAACATAGTCAAGATAACAGAAAAAAAAGGTAGAAAGGTAGGTGCCAAGGGTTAAGGATGGGGCAGGGGGGGATAAAATTAGTGTTTAATGGTAGAGTTTCAGTTTCACAAAATAAAAAGTTCTAGAGATCTGGCTGCACAGTACAAATATTCTTAACACTACTGAACTGTACAACTAAAAATGGTTAAGAGTGTAAATTTAATGTTGTGTATTTTACAACTTAAAAAAACAAAGAAATATCAAGAAAAAAATACATACAAGGGCCAAGATGGAATAACAAGGATTGAAGTTGCCCTCCACCTGAAAAGCCTAAGAAACCAAAAAATATATATGAAATGAAAGTTTTCAGGTATTAGGCAGTCACTGATGGTGAACCCTAAAAGAAGAGAAACAAATGCGGTGAGCCTTCCAACATTCCCAACTTACCACCTGAAGAAAATACAGCCCCCCAGGGAAGAGCTACCCAGGTAGAATATGATGGTCTCCCTGGACTGAGGAGACTCCGCTGGAAGTCCAACGAAGCCATGACAGCTAGAGATTGCAGGGCAGAATCCTGGAGAGAAGACAACTGCATAGAGCTACCACACCCTTAAGTATTCAGCTGCATAACAATTAGAACAAGCCTGTGTGGAAACTACCCAAGGTGAAGGAAAGAGCCACTCAAAAGGATGAGAGGGATTATTGCCCTAGTCTCACACAAAGTCAGAAATAATGCCTGTTCCCTTTAGAAAGAGTATATAAAACCTCTTAAGTCAGGCAGCACTAACTATAGCAACCCTAGATTAAATGCTTTTGAAAGACAGACCCAAAAGGGGAATGTAGCTGAAGAGGGAAGAATTACAAAGTGGCAAGAGGAAACTTTCGGGGGGTGATAAATATATTCATTATCCTGTTTTGTGGTGATGACTTCCTGAGTGTATATATATATGTATCTCAAAACTTATACTGTACACTTTAAATATGTGTATTTCACTTCAGGTCAATTATATCCCAATAAATCTGTTTTTAAAACTTCAATTACAACAAAACAAACAACCCAATTATAAAATGGACAGAAGATTTGAAGCAGCACTTCACCAAAGATACATGAATGACAAGTAAGTACATGAAAACATGCTCAGTATCATCTGTCAATAGGGAAATGCAAATTAAATCCACAACAAGTTATCACTACACAACTACAAGAATGGCTAAAGTTAGTAAGGCTAACCATACCAAGTGTTGGTGAACATGTGAAGGAACTGAAACTCTAAGTCACACATACAGGAAGATAAAATGGGACAATCACTTTGTAAAAACAGTTTCAACGTGTCTTTTTAAATTTTTTTTTTAGTATTTTTTTAAGTCTTTATTGAATTTGTTACAATATTGCTTCTGTTTTATGTTTTGGTTTTTTTGGCTACGAGGCATGTGGGATCTTAGCTCCCCGAACAGGGATCGAACCCACACCCCCAGCACTGGAAGGAGAAGTCTTAACCACTGGACCGCCAAGGAAGTCCCAGTTTCACCATTTCTTAAAATGTCAAACATACACCTACTCCTAGGTATTTACCCAAAGAAATGAAAGCATATGTTCACACAAAGGCTTACATACAAATAATCATCTTCATTTGTAATAGTCAAAAGCTGAGGGAAAAAATGTCCAGCAACACACTAATCCTTAAATCATATCTGTAAAATGGAATAAGTAGAATTTAACTAATGACACATGCAACACAGATGAATCTGAAAATAATCATGCTGAGTGAAAAAAAAAATGCAGACAAAAAGATTTCACACTGCATAGCTTCACCTACATAAAATTCTAGAAAACTCAAACTACTCCATAAATGACAGAAAGCAGATCAGTCATTGTCTGGGCATTAGGGGAGGAGCAATAAATAGGAAAGGATTACAAAGGGGCACAAGGAAACCTTTGAGGATAAAGGATATGTTTATTATCTTGTAGTGATGATTTCATGGGTGTATATAGATATCAAATCCGTTCAAACTGCACATTTTAAACGTGTGATTTATTATATGTCAAAGGTACTTCAATAAATCTATTTAAAATATCACAATATGCAAAGAATAATAAGCAGGGAAAAAATAAAGTCAAATCTCAAATTAAGAAGGTTAGAATGATAATAAAAAACACAAAAAACCCATTGTCATTTATAACTAAAAGAGTAAAGATACAAATTAATCATCTATTAACACCTACAACTCGTAAGACAACTGGCACTACAATTACCCTATATTTGGTAACCCTGTACATGAACAATGCTTCCAAAATCTCATCAGACACATCCCATGAAACAAGTAAAACAAGTCAGCTGGACTACTGGACAGATCAATGTATTTAATTTACACTTGTCACAACTCCTATACTTAAACTCAATTCCTACTGAAATATAATGGGGCTCGACCTAGAACAAAATAACATCAAAAATTAATTCTACAACATGAGTCAAAAAGTCTGTCTGCAAAAATAACCCCAATTCTGTACCATCCCATTACTCATGCAATTGGCAATAAGGCTTTGCAGTTTCTCCTACCAAGAGGAAGAATCTTTCCCCAGTCCTTTTAATTCTGGGCTTGACCTTATAAGGAAGATCAGTAGAATGTAACAAATGTCACAGTTGGCCAGTTCTGAGCTAGACTTCAAGAGACCGTGTATGCCTCTGCTCTCTTGGAATCCTGCCATGAGAACAAGCCCACTCTAATCTGCTGGATGACAAGAGGACAGCCCAGATGTCCCACCCCAGGCCATCCTAGAGAAGCCAGCCAAGAGCAGCAGAATCATCCTCCTGAGCTGCTTCTGAATGCAGACTTAAATGAGCCCTGCCAAGACTAGAAACACTGCCTGACACATAGACTTGTTCTAATAATAAATGTTTGTTTTAAACCAAGTTTTAGAGTAATTTATTACACAGCAATAGCTAACTGATATAGCAACTCTATCTTAAAGATACCATATTATTCTTATCCCTAGAAAGAGTTATTTTAGATTAACAACTGATCTAGGTCTCTTAACTTTTGAAGGCAAGGGAAAAGGAGACATAAAAATCTCTTTTATTATTTTACTAACAGTGACTCTAGAAAACGTCACAGTTTGTCAATCTCAGAGATATATAAACTGAGCAAAATCATTTTAACAACTAATGTTATCAGTCAACTATAATCTTTCATGAAATTTTGTTGCTAGATAGTTTTACTGGATTCAAGAATACAATGAAATCTTTCAGGATATGCCATAAATCTATATAAACTGTTGCAGAGCAATCTGCAACCCTGCCTAACATTCTTTTTCCTATTTACGCTAATGGAATTTTCCTTTAAGGAAACACTCTTACTCAACTATTAAAGTTGCACCAATCTTAGGCCCACCCCTGGATCAAGGGATGAACAAGTGATACCCAGGCTGATCAGAGTACCTTGTTCTCCTAGCCATCATAATTTTATTATGGATGGAAATGTAGTCCAGAATGGGAAATCTGGAATCCTTCTCACGATGTTTGCAAGGACTACTGGGAAAGGTATACTCTTCAGTGGAAATAACAGCTATGACAATGATGTAGATCATAGCAGACAGTGGCCATCTTTGCCACCTCATGGAGATTAACATATTTAGGAATAAAGTCATCACAGAAAAAAATCAAAGCCAAGAGACAGAGACATTATCCTAATGCTAACATTTGCACTCATTGATTCAAACATGTCAATTCAAATAACTGCAATAATAGCAGAAGAGGTAATATCTATCAACCCACTCACTGAGACCTACTAGAAAAACTGAGCAAGATATTAAAAACCATCAATTTGTTAACACAACAACACAACACAAAAGTTAACACAACAGAGAAGAATGACCAGGCCAAGATCCAAGACAAGATGGAGACCTACAGATAGAAACCCAGCACCTGAGGATGCTTTTACCTTTGGGTTATTTGCCAATCCACCTGATTCAGCTGAGAAACTGATCATTATTTCTGACACTGTTGTAGAGCTAGGGGGATCAAATGGAGATTGCAAGGTTCAGAACTGGTGAGTACTATACTAAATGTTACCCAGTATTTGAGTTGAGACCCTAAAGGATTAAACTGTAGTGAACAAGAAGTAAAAAAAAAAGTTCTTACATGCACTGCAGCCCCACCTGAACACATCTAGGTGGCCAAATAAAAATCTCAATCCTTAAAATTTAATTAAGGTAAACCCAGATTGCTGGAGACCTCAGGTGTGACACGAACAAACAAAAATTATCTCTGGAGAAAGATAACATCACCAAAGGGCTCAGAACTGAGGCATGGAAAAGCAGTTGTAAATTTAAATGGAGAAAGCATGGCAGTGAGAGAACCAAAAAAGGAATATAACAAAAATTCTCAAGGTAAACTTTGCCCAAATCACTGGATGACTGATAAACTATGTATGCACAGAGGAAAACTGAAGGAGTTGAGGGGGAAAAGTTGACAGAGGCCAGAGAGAAAGCTACACTTGAAAAACAGAGCTTTACTGTGAGTTTGATGCTTTTTCAACAGGGTACATTCAACTGTGTAAAGTTTACGCAGCAGGAAGCTGAAGCCCTACAAGGTTGAAGTGTCAGAGGACAGAATCCAAGCCCAGCAGAACAGCTGGGAATTAGTAGAATCTCTAGAAACATGTAAACCACAATCAACCTTCAAAATCTGACTATAAACTTCACACAAGGATTCTCAGAAGAACATTAAAAGAGTCCAGTCACTAAAATATATTCATAATGTCCAGTTTTCAGGCAAAAACTACATGATATGCAAAGAAACAGGAAACAGTGATCCATACTCAGGAAAAAAGGGGTGTCAGGAGATATAATTCTGAGTACCCTGAATATAGGAGTTAGCATATAAAGAATTCCAAGCAACTATGTTAGAGTATGTTATGAGAATTAAAAGAAAATACATTCAAAGAATTGACAGAAACTATAACAAAGAAAAAGCTGATAAATAAAATAAGTGACATAAAAATTCACCCAAAGGAGGTGATTAGAGATGGCAGAAGAAAGAACTCATGAGCTTGAAGATAGGGCAATAAAACTGTCCAATCCAAAAAAAAGAAAGTAAAATGAATGAAGAAAAATTAAGAGTCTCAGAGACCAGTAGGACAATATCAGGCAGTCCAAAATAGATGACACCCAACTCAACACGTATGTACAAGATGTAACGGAATGCGAGAAGAGTAAAGAAGGTACAAAATAATTTTTGCTGAAGAAATAATGGAAAAAAAATATCTCAAATGTGGTAGAAAACATTAACTTATAGGTACAAAAATCTCAACAAACCCAAACAGGATAAACACAAAGAACCATTTCTACATATACATCATAGTCAAGCTACTAAAGGCCAACGAGAAAACCTTGAGTACAGCCAGAGAAAAGTGACTGGTTATATATGGGAAATGACAATACAAGTAATGGTTGACTTATCACCAGAAAAAAGTGGATACTGGAACATCTTCTATATCTAGTGATTCTATTCTTCAAAAATGAAAAAAAGATATTTTCAAATAAACAGAAAGATACTTGTGGCTAGCAGACAAGATCAACAGTTAAAAAAAAAAAAGACAGGGGAAAGGGAGAAGTAATAAAAATAGTTAATCCAAAAGACGGCAAGAAAAGTGACAAAAAGAATACAACAGTCCTAATAAATAGAAAGCACAAAATAAGATCACTCACTTAAGTCCCAATAACCAGTAATATTACGAAATCTAAATAAATTTTATGTTACAATTAAAAGACTAAGAGCGTTAGATGGGACTGAAAGTAAAACAACAATGATATGGTGTATACATGAAATACTTCTAAAACATAAAGGCACAGAAAAATTTAAAATAAATGGTTGGGGGGAGAAAATGAACCACACAAACACTAACAATAAGAAGGCTTGTGTAGCTATGTTATTATCAATAAATGTAGATTTAAAAGCAAAAAAGCATTACCAAAGATAAAAAGAATCAATAATGATAAACGGTTCAACTCATCAGAAACATGAAACCATTCTAAATTTGTGTGCCCCTAGTAATATGGATTCCAATATGTAAACCAAAAATCGACAGCAACACAAGAAAGACAAATCCATAATAGCAGCAGCAGATTTTAACATACCTCCCTAATTGAACAAGCATGCAGAAGTTAAGCTGGTGAGGATGCAGAAGTTTTGAACAACATGATTAACAAAACTGACTTAACACAGCGGTCCGCAACCTTTTTGGCACCAGGGGCCAGTTTCATGGAAGACAATTTTTCCACGGACCGGGGGGCGGCGGTGGCGGTGGGGGTGGAGGGAAGGGTTCAGGTGGCAACGTGAGCCATGGGGAGCCGCAAATGAAGCTTCCCTCACTCGCCAGCCACTCACCTCCTGCTGGTCAGCCTGGTTCCTAACAGGCTGTGGACCAGTACTGGTACGCAGCCTGGGGATTGGGGACCCCTGACTTAACAGACACATGTAAATACTGCGCCCCAAAACTGTAAATACTGCACCCCAAAACTGCAAATTCTTTTTCAAATACACAAAATATTTACAAAACCTGCCCAATAAACATAATAAAAGGTATTCAATCACATTTGCAATCAGGGAAATGGAAAATAAAACCACTATGAGACAGCACTACACACCCTCCAGTATGGCTAAAATTAAAGATTAACAATATAAAGTGTTGGAGAAGATGAAGTGCAAAAGGAACTCTGTTGATGACTATAAATTGCTACAAACACTTTGGGAAAAAAATGTTGAATGTCTTCTGAAATTAAACATAAATACACTCTAAAACCAAGCTATTAAACTCTTAGATATTTACTAAATATACACATGTGCATGTGTGTACTAGGAGACACGTACAAGTTAATGCATAGCATTATTTACAGAAGCCTAAAAATGGAAATAACTCACATTTCCATCAAAAATAGAATGAATAAACCATGGACTATTCACATACTGTACAGCAATGGAAGTGAATGAATTACAGTTATAAGCAACAATAGAACTAAAGCTCATAAACAAAGCTGGAAAAGCCAGGACCCATTTACATAAATTTCATTAACAGAAAAAATTTCAAAAATGTGTTTTTTAATAGTAAAAATATAAAGCAAAAAAGTTAGTACCAGAAAACGTAGGATGGTAATACCCTAACAGAGAAGAAGGTTTGGGAAGAAGCAGAGTGGAGGATCTGGCAATGTTTTCATTTTTGACAGGGGGTGACTAAGCAGGTATGTACTTTTGAATACTTAAGTTGGACATTTTTTCCCATGCATTATTCTGAGCATTTTTTCCACAGTAAAAATGTTTCAAAACTAAAAACACAGACATTTAAGGCTTTGAATTTTTCCGTAAATAAGGCACTAGCATTACCCTATAGTATTTTGTTTTTATTTTAATCAAAGCTATACAAATACGTATTTTAAAAATCAAATAAAGCATGTTATGAAAAATAGCAGTAAGTCCCCCCCACCAATTTCTAAACAATACAGATATATCTTGATTTTTCATTTTGCATCTGATTATTTCCAGTGTAAGAAAATGACTTACCCTCTTATATCCCTCTGTAACCTCCCCAAATTATTCCATAGCCCTACAGGAAGATGGCTAATTGATTTTTTGACAAAAGTGCAAAAGCAATTCAATGGAGACAAAAAGTATGTTCAACAAATTGTACAAGAGCAACTGGATATATGTGGAGAGAAAAAACAAAACAAAACACTGACTTAAATCTGACATTCTATACCAATGTTAATTCAAAGTGGATTATAGGTATACATGAAAAATGTAATATTATTAATCTTGTAGAGGATAGAAAAAAATCATCAAGCTCTAAAGACAGAAAAGTATTCTTAGAAATAACAAATGCATGATCCTTAGAAGAAAAAATCTGATAAACCAGACTTGATCAAAATGAAAATTTTCTACTCTGTGAGAGATTCTGTGAAGAGGATTAAAAAGCAAGTGACAAATTTGGAGAAAATGTGTGCAAACTACATACCTGACAAAAGACTCATATCTAAAACATGAAATAACTCTGGGGACTTCCCTGGTGGTCCAGTGGTTAAGAACCCACCTTTCCAATGAATGGGACATGGGTTTGACCCGTGGTTGGGGAACTAAGATCCCACATGCCGCAGAGCAACTAAGCCCGCGTGTCGCAACTACTGAGCATGTGGGCCACAACTAGACAGGCTGCGTAACACAACTACTGAGCCTATGCACCACAAATGGAGAGAAGCCCACGCACTGCAACAAGGAGCCCACATGCTGCAGCAGAGGATCCCACATGCTGCAACAAAGATCCCGCATACCGCAACTAAGACCTGACTCAGTCAAAAATAAATAAATATGTTTTAAAATGACTAGTGTGTTAAAATTATATATATAAAATAATTTTGAAAACTCAATGGTAAGACACCAGCAAAAATGCCAAAATAAGGAGATTCAAAAATCATCTCCATAAAACCAACAAGAACACTGACAAAAACAGAGTCAACGTTTTCCAAACTCTAGAAATTAACCAAAGACTTGCAGCAATCTGGGGAGAGTTTATTCAAGAAAGATGGCTGAATCTTGATGAGACCAGCAAACTTTATGGCATTTATTTTGCCCTATTCCCATCCTCCCACCCTAGCGCCACAGTAGACTTGAAAGCCAACAGTCCACAGGCCTGGTGAAAACCAGCAGCCTGGCAGTTACCTGAGGGGGGCAGAAGAGGGTGAGAGCTCCTTCACTACTGCATTCTCAGAGGGCTGTCATTATTTGACATGTCTGGTGGTTTCCTGGAAGACACCACTCCCAAAGCTATCTTAAATTTGACCTAAGAGGGCACTCAGTGCAAAAAAAAAGCCTTTCCCCAAGGGCATTTGTCAAAAACGACTGGAAAAAACTGTATCATGTTACAGCTGACTGAGGCAGCGGATAACAGATAAGACCAAGAATAGACTAACCAAAAAGCTTAAAAAGAAAAACTGGGGGCTTCCCTGGTGGCGCAGTGGTTGAGAGTCCGCCTGCCAATGCAGGGGACACGGGTTTGTGCCCCGGTACGGGAGGATCCCACATGCCGCAGAGCGGCTGGGCCTGTGAGCCATGGCCGCTGAGCCTGCGCGTCCGGAGCCTGTGCTCCGCAACGGGAGAGGCCACAACAGTGAGAGGCCCGTGTA
>NW_006796397.1:2298808-2310378 GCF_000442215.2 Lipotes vexillifer
GGAACAAAAAAAAAAAAAAAAAAAAAAAAAGAAAAATTGGGGCTCAGAAAAGCTCCAATATATTCCTGAGAATCTAGATGGTCAAATGTGTGCCCAGAGCTGCACACATGCTTTAGGTTGTACACATACTCAGGAAAGGCCTGAGAAGGCCCTAAGTGCTCACCTCCGGCTAACCTGGAAGTTCTGCACAAACAGGAAATGAAGGGTAAGGCAAAGTTACAAATTTACTGGCTGAGTGCTGAAGGTATGCCCCAACACACACACACAGAGCCTCTCAACAAATACTGGGAGACTTACTGGTCCCAGGCGTTTAAGGAAATCACTGTCCAATTACTGGCTGACCACTAAGCTAAATGAGTAGAGAGACTTCAGTGGCCATACATAGCAAAGAATACATATTTTACAGAATTAGTTCTGAAAAATCACTAAACAAACTAACAACAACAAACAGTAACAACAACAAATGCTGGGGAGGGGAGAATATCTAATCATCAGAGCTGCCACATTATTTAAAATGCAGTTTTCAACAAAAAAATGACAAAATAAATAAAAAAAGTATGGCTCATACACATTAAAAAAAAAAGGCAGTCAAAAGGAACTGTCTGAAGAAACTCAGACATTGGACTTAGTGAACAAAGTTATAAATCAGCTTTAATATGTTCTAAGACCTAAAGGAAATCCATGTCAAAAGAACTAAAGGCAAGTGTGGATGTCTCACAAGCAGAAAATATCAACACAAGAAGATTTTTGAGGTGATAGAAAAATTCTGCATCTTTATAGGGATGTAGGATATAAATGTATATACATTTGTTAAAAATATACAGATAGAGTTTGTGCATGCAAATGTGTGTAAATTTAACTTTAAAAAGTCAAATTCAGGTCTGTAGAAAATGTGTATAGTTCTTGAAATTGGTAAAAAAAAAAAAAAGAGATAGAGAAATCATGAAGAAGGACAAAACTGAAATTCTGAAGCTGAAAAGTACAAGAATGAAAATGAAAAATTCACTACAAGGTTTTAGTAGCAGATGTGAGTAGACAGAAGAAAGAATCAGTGAATCTGAAGATACACCAATTGAGATTATCCACTCTGAGGAGCAGAAAGAAAAGGAAAAAACAAAACAGTGTGCCTAATATTCCTGAAGGACATCATTAAGAACACCAATACAGAATGGGAGTCCCAAAAGAGAGGAGGAAAGAAGGGAAGAAGTAATAACTGAATAAATAATGGCTGAAATTACTCCATATTTAATGAAAAACATTAATCTAAACACCCCAAAAGCTCAAGGAATCACAAGTAGGACAAACTCAAAGAGATTCACACCTAGATACTTCATAATCAATCTCTCAAAAAACAAGGAGAGAATCCTGAAAGAAGCCAAGAGATAAGCAACTTGTCATATAGAAATCCTCAATAAAATTAACAGCTAATTTCATGTCAGAAACCATGAAAGCTAGAAGACAATGGGAAGACATATTCAAAGTACTGAAAAAAATAAGACTGTCAACCAATAATTCTGTAACTACTTTGCCAAAATGAAAGAGAAATTAAGACACTGAACAGATAAACAAAAGAGAGAACTGGCTGCTAGCAGACCTGCTGTACAAGAAATATTAAAGGGTGTCCTTCAGGCTGAAATCAAAGGACAGTAGTCAGTAACTTGAGTATGCCTGAAGAATTAAAGGGCATGTAAAGGTAACCTGATAAGTAAACATAAAAGACACTGTAGGGCTTCCCTGGTGGCACAGTGGTTGAGAGTCCGCCTGCCAATGCAGGGGACACGGGTTCGTGCCCCGGTCTGGGAAGATCCCACATGCCGCGGAGCGGCTAGGCGCGTGAGCCATGGCCGCTGAGCCTGTGCGTCCGGAGCCTGTGCTCCGCAACTGGAGAGGCCACAACAGTGAGAGACCCGCGTACCGCCCAAAACGAAAACAAAAACAAAAACACACTGTCATTTAAAAATTTGTGACTCTTTTTTTCTCCTATTGGATTTAAAAGACATAGAAAGACAATTTGCATGACAATAATAGCACAAAGGAAGACAATAATAGAGGAATAAAGGAACAACAACAGAAAAAAATCTTAAGACATATAGGAAACAAATAGCAAAAGGCAAGACATAAAATCTACCTTATCAGTAATTATATTAAATGCATTCCAGTCAAAAAGCAGAGATTTGGCAGAATGGGTAAAAGAACACAATCCAACTATATGCTGCTTACAAGAGACATACTTCAGATTCAAAGACTCTTTAGAGTTAAGTAAATTTAAAGTGAAAGGATAGAAAAAGATGTACAATGCAAACAATAACCAAAAGACAGCTAGAGTGGGTATATTCTTATCAGATATAAGATATTAAGAAAAAAAATCATTACTAGAAACAAAGAAGGACATTTTATAATAAAAGGGTCAATTCATTAAAAATTATGGATGAACTATAAACATATATATCCCTAACAACAATGCCTCAAAATATATGAAGCAGAAACTTACAGAACTGAAAGGAGAAACAGACAAAAACAAACATAGTTGGAGACTTATATGCCTCACTTTCAATAACGGATAGAACCAGACAGAAGACCAACAAGAAAATAAAAGACTTGAACACTACAAACTAACTAGACCTAACAGATAGCTACAGAATACTCAAGGAGAGCAGAACACACTTTCTTCTCAAGTGCACATGGAACATTCTCCAATATAGACCATACGTTAAGCCATAAAACAAATCTCAACACATTTAAAAGAAATCAAATCATATGAAGTATGTTCTCCAACCATAATGGAATGAAACTCGACATTAATAACAGAAGAAAATTTGGAAAAGTAACAAATATGTGGAAATTAAGCAATAAACTACTAAATATTCATGAGATCAAAGAAGAAATCACATGAGAAATTATAAAATACGTTGAGATGAAAACAAAAACACAGCACACTAAAACTGGTGGGATGAAGGGGAAGCAGTGTTTAAAGGGAAATTTATAGCTATATATGCCTACTTTAAAAGATATCAAATCAATAACCTAACCATCCATCCTAAGGAAGCAGAAAAAGAGCAAATTAAACCCAAAGCAGATAGAAGGAAGGAAATAATAAAGATTACAGCAGAAATGAAACAGATTTTTTAAAAAAAATAAAGAAAAATCAATGAAACCAAAAATTGGTTCTTTGAAAATATCAACAAAATTGACATTCAGCTAGCTACTACTGACCAAAAAAAAGAAAAGGACAAATTACAAGCAAACCTTGTTTTATTGAGCTTCGCAGTTACTGTGTTTTTTTAACAAACTGAAGGTTTGTGTGACCCTGCATCAAGCAAGTCTATCAGCACCATGTTTTTAATAGCATTTACTCACTTTGTGTCTGTGTGTCACATTTTGGTAATTCTTACAACATTTCAAACTTCTTCATCATTATTGCATTTGTTATGGTGATCAGTGATAGTCATCTTTGATGTTACTATTGTAACTGTTTGGGGGCACCACAAACCATGCTCACATAAGATGGTGAACTTAATAAATATTGTGTGTTCTGACAGCTCCACTGACTGATTGTTCTCCCACCTCTCTCCCTCTTCTCAGGCCTCCCTATTCCCTAAGACACAACAATATTGAAATTAGGCCAATTAATAACCCTACAGTGGCCTCTAAGTGTTCAAGTGAGAGGGAGAGTAAATCGATGCAGCAAGCTTCACTTAAGAGTTGTCACAGTCACCCCAACCTTCAGCATCCACCACCCTGATCAGTCAGCAGTCATCCACACTGAGGCAAGACCCTCCACCAGCAAAAAGATTACAACTTGATGAAGCCTCAGATGATGGTCAGCATTTTTTAATAATGGAGTTTTTTTAACTAAAGTATGGACACTTTTTAAGGCACAATGCTGTTGCACACTTAATAGACTTCAGGATAGTGTAAACGTAACTTTTATATGCACTGGGAAACCAAAAAGTTCATGTGACTCACTTTATTGTGCTGGTCTGGAACCAAACCTAAAATATCTCAAGGTGTATTACAATCATGAATGAAAAAGGTTTTAATACTGGCTTTATAATAGGAAACAAAAAATTATAAGGGAAGCGTACAGTTGAATGGCAACGAATTAAGAAATCTAAAAGAAATGGACAAACTCCTAGGAAAACAACCAAACTACCAGAACTGATTCAAGAAGACACAGGAGGGCTTCCCTGGTGGTGCAGTGGTTGAGAGTCCGCCTGCCGATGCAGGGCACACAGGTTCGTGCCGCTGTCCGGGAAGATCCCACATGCCGCGGAACGGCTGGGCCCGTGAGCCATGGCCGCTGAGCCTGCGCGTCCGGAGCCTGTGCTCCGCAACGGGAGAGGCCATGACAGTGAGAGGCCCTCGTACCGCAAAAAAAAAAAAGAAGACACAGGAAATCTTGAATAGATCGATAACAAGAGATTGAGTAAGTAATGAAAAAACTCCCCACAAGGAAAGCCAGGACTAGATGGCTTCTCTGGTGAAATCTATCTTTAAACCAAACGTTTAAAGAATTGACACCAATCCTTGTCAAACACACGAAAATAAAACTACAGATATATATCCCTTACTAATAAAGTCACAAAAATCCTTTCTATATCTTGTGTATTTTCAGAAGACATACCATCTAGAGCCTTTTGTCCTCCTCAGGAACTGATTATTCTTCAGACCTGCTGCACAGCCACATGCCTTGCATCTCCCTGCACAATCATCATTTTCTCCTGTACTAAATCCTGTTTCCTGGATCCCTCCTTTTTTTGATTTACCCAATCATTCTGACAGAGCCCATGTACTCTACTAACTTCCTGAGATACAGTACATTTGAAGTAAATATTCTAACAACCTCATGTTTCATACTTTTAGCCTACTCCCACATTTGACAGCTTGGGAAGGTACAGAATTAGTAGTTTGGAAATAACTTTCCTTCAAGATTCTGAGGCATTATTTCATTATTGATTGAAATAATATTAATGTTATTATTATTAATAATATTAATAATAATCCAATGTTACTGATTCCTAATCTTTTATATGCTCCATAACCAAAAGCTTTTAGGATCTTCCCTTCATTTCTGGTGTCTGAAATTCCATCATGATGTACTTTTATATGGTTCTTCTTTTTTTTTTCCAGTCACCATGCTGTGCATGATATGAGTCCTTTTCATGTGGAAACTCAAGATTTTTGTTCAATTATTTAAAAATAATTGCTTCCGGGCTTCCCTGGTGGCGCAGCGGTTGAGAGTCCACCTGCCGATGCAGGGGACGCGGGTTTGTGCCCCGGGTCCAGGAAGATCCCACATGCCGTGGAGCGGCTGGGCCCATGACCCATGGCCGCTGAGCCTGCGCGTCCGGAGCCTGTGCTCCGCAACGGGAGAGGCCGCAACAGTGAGAGGCCCGCGTACCGCAAAAAAAAAAAAATTGCTTCGATCCATTTCCTCCCATTCTGTAATTCTGATTTTTCACATGTTGAACTTGCCAAGAGTGATCCTCTAATTTTATCTTCTCCTACTTTACATCTCTTTTGTCTTACTTTGTGGAAGAGTCTCAATTTTATCTTCTAACCTTCAACTAGAAATTTAGCATCCTAAATTTCTAACTCTTCTATTAAGTATTCCATATTCTAAATGTCTAAGAAAGAGATTGTCTTTTTTTTCTGAGGACTGCTTTTTTATAGCATCCTTTCTTATTTCAAAGATACAATTATCCCCTTACTTGCAAAGATATCAGTAACTTTTTAAAGTTTTCTTTTAAATCTTAAACAGAAAGTTTTAAAACTTAACAGAAAGTTTCTGTTTCCTTCTTCTCTTTCTTATTGTGGTTATCCTAAAAGGTTTAATGATCCTTAATCTCATATTTTAAAATGAAACACCTAAAAGTTGTCTAGTTGATGAACCTAGAGGTTATCATACTAAGTGAAGTAAATCAGAGAAGGACAAATACCATATGACATCACTTATATGGGGAATCTAAAATATAATACAAATGAACTTATTTACAAAATACAAACAGTCTCATAAACACAGAAAACAAACTTATGGGTTGCGGCTGGGGTCAGGGGAGGGACAGACTGGGAGTTTGGGATTGGCAGAGGCAGGCTGCTGTATATGGAATGGATAAACAACAGGGTCTTACTGTGTAGCATGGGGAACTATATCCAGTATCTTGTGATAAACTATAATGGTAAAGAATCTTACTTTTAAAAAGTTGCCTTCAAGTTCTGTGTTAATGGGTAGGTGTCAGTGTGAGATGATCAGCCTGATGATTTCCCTAGTGGATCCTTATCTATTATTATCTGTTGGTCTTTTTTCCTGATAATCAGTTTGCTACAGCAGGATGAATCTTCCAATCTCACATCTGGGGGAAGAAGCCTGATACCTAGTATTCTCAGAACTAGGAGGAGAAAAGAGACTGTGGATGATTCCCAGTTCAACATGTAAATTTCTACTCAATTCTCTGTTTTTGAGTATGACAGACACCCTTAACCTGAGCTTGCCTACTGTTCAAGAACAGAGATTTTCCCTTTGAGTATCAGAAAAGAAACTTCGATAAAGTTTCTTGGCACCATGAGTGTTCTTAACTTGTTATTAACTCTTAGACAATTCTTTCAAGGTACCTGCAGCCACTAAATTCCTGAAGTACCCCAGGGTTCAACAGCATAATTGTAGACCATTCTAGGCCTTCCCCACTGAAAGTAGAAAGTTGAGTAGAAAGTAGAGCTACGAAGTTGTTGCTTTCCAGCTTCCAAAGTTTTACTTCTGTGATCAAATTTCCAGTTTTCTTTGTCCTTGACAGCCTATGATTAAAAAAAAAATTACTATAATTCTAGTAGGGGTTTGATATCAAAGTAAATGGTTATTTAATCCACCATGTTTAAAAAGATATTCAACTCATCAGTTTTGATGTGTCATGTCTTCACTGTTGTTCCTTTTTAAATAGTATGAAATTTAGGCTCAAGTTCCAGTAGTATACAGAGTTTTAATCGTCCAAGTAGTTACAATCATTTTGGCTTTAACATCTAGCTTTTCTATACTGTAGTCAAAAAATATTGACCCATATAATTTCTCATATTAAAATTTCAAATTCTCAAGCCCAAGACATTTAAAAAAATTTTTTTAATTCACATAAATTGGAAAAAAAATGTGTATTTCTTTATTGGGAACAAAGTTTGACATACACCTATTAAATAAAGCATATTGTTATTCAAATCTTTATAGCCTTTTTGTTTACTTGATCTATTAAAATCTGAGAGTTAGTCTCCTGAAAAGACTGATGTTACCAATTTCTCTAAGGAAACTATACTTCATGTTTCAGTGCTCTGAGTTCATCACACAAAAACTCAAGCCTAATATTGCTTAGTGGTCCTAATTTTTTATTAATTAAAAATTCCTTTTTCTCATTCAAAGGTTTTGGCCTAGAAAAGTTTTAGCCTTTGCTTGATATGAATGAAACTTGCAAGTTTTAGTATCATTTTTGCCATTTATTTCAAACATTTGTTATTTTTACTTAGATAAAACTTTTATAAAACCACATATCAAGAATTTTTAATTCAATTTGTAAAAGGGGAGGAGAGTGGGAAAGAAATCAATTCCAATTAATTTAAGAAAAAGCTGTTAGAAGGGTACTAGGTAATCAAATGTGACAGGAAAGTTGGTGAATAAGGCTTGGAAAATGAGATAAACCAGGAGATGATTAGGCGAGCAACGTCACACCAAAGGACACCTACTTGGGAAGCCATTTGTATCACTGTTAATGGCAATGCCACCATTAAGACATTCAGTTTCATTGCGTAAGACTTTTGTTTCCACCACAGCCGCTGACGGTTACCTCTATCTCCTCCTTTACTGTATGAGCTGTTTCAGTTGGATCAATATATATGGAATAGTCAATTTGGTTTCCGAGTTTCCAACCCATTTAAACTGCTGCCTCTCCTTATTTATGCAGTGATTTTTCATGGCTTTTCAGCGTGCAGAGACCCATGGCAGTGAACACAGGTGAGGATAGGTCTATTTCCACTAAGTTTGCAGCCAGAAAAAAGTATAAATAGGGAACTATTTAAGAAAGAGGTTAGGGCAGGGTTTTCAAGCAAGCTTCCTATTCCCAAACCACCAGTTCATCCAATAATAAGGAACAGTAGATTGTTCTGCTGTCATCTATTCTCACCCACTCTATCTACATAGAAACCCCAAATTTCAGAGAGGTGGATGAAATCTTTTTCCCACCCATGGTAGGGGACAACCTCTTCTCTTTTGCTTTAGCTGATTTGCCTCCACAGGTAACTTGGATGGAGTCAAATGTACCTCCCTATTTTACCATGGTGCCAGAAACCGCACTAACTTCTTTACTAACCAAAGTTAAGTCTATACTAACTGTGAGAGTGGTTAAAATATAAGCTTGTTATAAGACTAACGTACTGTCTTAAAACTCCAAGACTCTATTAACTCCTAAATTCTGTTCTATTTACTAACTCTAAAAAAGGCAGAAAAATACTTTTAAAATTCTATTACTTTTATAATTTTTTCATATTTTCTAATTCCATTTTAAGAATTAATGGTATTCATTGTAAGATAACAGTACATATACATTCAATTTAAGAACTCCTAAAAACTCCAGTAAAGACAAACATATTACATCTTAAATATCCCAGAGGGAACTACATTTTAGGGATCCCCCTCATAAAATCAGTGTGTTCTCAACTGTCCCCAATTTTTAAAACAATATCTATTTTTTTTAAATTTAAACACTGGTAGTCCAGGTATTAATTTTTGTTATCTTTTGTTTTCATACCAACTCCCATACCAATTAGAATGTCTCTTAAACCATGGCCTAAATGTACTATTATAACTCCAAACACAGCAATACAATTACAAGCTCTTCTTACTATTCATCTCAAATAGTTTTTTAGTTGAAAGTACTAGCAATTCAGAAAATACCACTATAGCATAACTTTCTTGAGTTTTACTTAGTTTTCAAATCAAAGGTTTTTTAAAAAGCTCGTAAGTTTTTTTTTATAGGATAAGGCAAATGTACAATAATACCTCAATCGGTATTAATAACTTACTTGCAAACTGTGTCTCCAAGTAAGTTTATTTTCAATACCAGAAGATAATAAAATGGTTCCATTCTTATTTTAACTTTGCACTACAAACTCAGGAGCCACATTTTTCGCCAGTTTTATTTTAAAACTACCCGTTCTTATTTCTAATATATCCTCCCCGCCATTCACCAAGATGATAACCTCTAACTGACCTTACTCACTTCAGTCGCTTCTCTAATCATGTTATATCTGGCTGCTGATCTTTCTCATTTTCCTTCATGTATTTCTGTTCAATGGCCTTTAGCAGAATTCCTTATTTCTAATCCAAACTTTTTTAAGATTCCTCCAGCTCAGGCCACAACTTTATAAGCTTTATTTTCCATTGCATTCATTTAAAATAGATGCTACTTCAAACAAGGAAAATGCTTGTATTCCACAAGATCCATCTCTGTGCTTTTTAACATACCCTCCCCCTAGCTGATACGCCCTACCCTCTCCACCAATCTTTACATAACACTTCTTCAAAATCTAGATTAAAAAGTATTTTTCCCAAGAATCTTTTCCAGTCTTACTGTATACTGTTCATATGATTTTGTGTCAGTCCAGTAATTCAAATATTTCATTATTAAGCACTCTTTAAGTTAAGTTGTATCTTAGATAATGACCTCTTTGGAGCAGGAACCACATCATTTGCTCTATGTATCTGCAGTCTTACCCTTGTGTGGTACTAAATGAATTGTGTATAATAATTAACCCAGTTAAAACAAGTGAAGGTTGGGAGAAATACAACCAAGGAAACAAGGTTTTTCTGAATACAAAAAAATTAAATCTCCCAAAACAAAATTCAAATATAACATTCATTTTTTCAAAACAACACAAAAACATAGAACATACCCTTAAATATTTTTTTTTCTACACACAGAAGTCAGGTCTTAAAGCTATAATAACATGCTAATTGTTTTGTTTGTAATATTCTAACTCTAGCCCAAAAAACTATTATATAAAGTCTTAATATTTTATAGATAATAAACTTTTTCAATGTCTAATCTAATCAATTTTACTTTGGCCTTCTATACTTCACAAATACAAAACCTACATAATAAAAGTTCACAGATGAGGTTTTATTTCTTCAAGACAACAATTAAAATTCTTGGAGCAAGAGTATATTAAGCAAACTTGGTACAAATTCCAAAAAACAAAACTTCATATAAATACTTTCATTCATAAGCTCAAAAACATTCACAATTCAAACATTAATTAGAAAGTATTTTCATGTCCACTTCTGCACAATTTACAAAACATATTCCTCAAAACTTGGCATACTGGAATGTGATGATACATATTTTCATTGTTATGTACTTTTAACAACTTTATTGTAAGTGATACATATTTCAGAAAAAAATCTTTCTCCCAAAAGCACCAATTGTTACACTACAATAAGGCTTCCAGTGCTCAACAGTTATGAAAAACAATGCTGTAACCATTAATCCCATTTGGAAAAAAATGACTCAAGCACTACAAGAAAAAAATCATGATCAATAATTCCATTGCAGATCCATTTACAAAGTGTCCTTCATGGATTTTAACCATTCAAACTTTTGTGCAACTGTCCTTAAGGTAGCATTCTCATTCTTTACACATAAATGGCAAAATCTTTCTGGTTAAGAGTGGATACTTACCTGTAAACAAAAGTGCACCAATTTATTCCTCGCCCTACAATCACAAATACTCAAATACCTTATTAAGTAATCTGAAATGCCTGAAAGCTAACTTACATAATGCCTAGAAGCTACTAATAAAGACGTTCCAAAAAGCAGCTATATAAGGAGGCAATCCAAGATCTCTTCTACCTACTTCTTGGCTATATGCCTAGAGAATACTGTAATGAAAGCAAGCCAGACAACTATGGTATCTACGGAAGCAATTCAAACCCCTGCATTCTAAACAAATTTTCTGGTCATTAAAACTAACCTCTAAAAAGTTACTATTAATGAAAACTAAAAAATATCTCTCTGATGTTGGTATATATATCACATTGGAAAAAAACAGCAGGGCCACAGTACCAACTACTTATCATCTGATTTATCTCCAAATTCATCCAACAATGCCAATGATAGAAAAGAAAGAGACAGATTCAGGCGTCAACTCTCACTACCCTTGGAAAGGGCAAATATGCCATAAGCAAGTTCAAGAATAAGCCAAAACTATTTAAGATGATGGAGATCAGAATATTCTAACTTCTTTGAGAAAGAATTAATAAGAAGGGGCACAAAGCACCTTTTTCAGTGAAGAAAATGTTATGTATCTTGATCTGGCTTGAAGTTACCTGGGTATATTTATTTGTGGCATTTCACTGAGTTGTACTCATATAAACGTTGTGCACTTCAATATATGTAAATTATATATAAATAAAACATTTAACAACAAATCACCAATAATGGTAAAATCTAAAAAGCTTTTCTCAATTCTCATCTTTTTCATCATTCTCCATCATATTTCTAATCACAGAACACCAATATTCCCTAAACGCAACTCTT
>NW_006796397.1:2310722-2327902 GCF_000442215.2 Lipotes vexillifer
TTTCCCCTTGTAAGACCCACAAGGCTTTGTTAGTATTCTGCCAGCATTTTTCTTATTCTGCCTCATATTAATTCACTTAAATGTTAATTCAATATTCATCAAGTGCTCATGTGCAAGACATGGATTACGCACCCTCCAGCATCTATCCCACACACACACACACACACACACACACACACACACACACACACGTAGAAACCAAATTCCGTAAGCTGGATTCAAGCCACTCTATTATATGGTTTCTAATAATGTCTCCTATTTTAATTTCCATCACTTCTTTCTGGGAATGTTCTTCCCCAGCATACTCTTTTCTCAACTATCCTTTAAGACTCAGTTCAATTTCTACCCTTTCTCCATGCTTGTATAGAACTTACTGTCTATATTTGCACTGTCCAATCCGTGATTAATGAGCACTTGAAGTCTGGCTAGTCTAAACTGAGATATGCTTTAAGTATGTAACACACACTGGATTTTGAAGACTTGGTGTGAAAAAAAAGAATGGCAAGTATCTCAATGTGTACATGTTGAAATGATAATATTTTGGATGTACCAGGTTAAATAAAATGAATTTAATATTAATTTTACTTTTTTCTTTTTATTTTTTAATGTGGCTATGAAAATATTTAAATCACATTGTGGCTCAACATATTTCTACTCGGCAGTGCTGACCTATACAATCGATTTATAAATGTCCCACAAATTATCTTTTAATATATGGCCTCCACCCAATACGAGTGTAAGAAATTCAATATTAAGCTTTTCTTTTTATATATTAAAGATTATTACATTAAGAATTATTAATAATAACAGTTGATTTAAGTACCTATTTAATTTTAATATCAACTTTAAAGGTTTTTAACAAGGAAGCTTAAGACATTTCAAAGCGTAAAAATATTTTAAAACTTCTGTTTTCATATGGCTATAAACTGAAAATGTCACCTACATTTTACATATATCCATTTTGAGTTAAATGTCTCACCAGAAAGGGTAGATAGTAGTATTAAACTCGTAGAATTTCTAATCCCAGAGAGTATTAGTTCTAATTAATACTTTTATGATTAAAATATGAGTATTTTAATACTCTAAAATATTAGAGTATTTTTTCTAATTAATTATTTTTCATCTTAGTCACTGAGTAAAGAAATAAGCAGCTTCTATTTTGACCAATATCACTGTATCAATGTCCAGCAGCCAAGACAAAGAACCTTTATATGGTGGTATGAATAAACAATGTGGGCAATAAGACACCACTTGAAATAAGGGTATGCAGAAAAACGCTTCTATACTGTTACATTTCATGAGGAGATAAAACTTACAACTGTATAAGGTAAAAACGTAGATATACAGAAAGAAAGGCTAGGAAGGCAGAATAGAAAGGTCTCATCTGTAGAATCAAGATATGCCTAGGTTGAAACTTGGCTGCTCTACTATTTACTATCTACGTGACCCAAGTCTGAGTTTGTTTTCCTGCATATGAAATGGGAATATATATATATCACAGCATAATTATAAGGAATACATAGTAGATGCTTAATTAATGTCAGTCTCATCTCCCTTTCCTTTAATACTAATGATTATATAATGGTGACAAGATTATCGGTGATTTCCCACTTCCTTTTCCAAACCATTGAAAATATTTTTTCAACAAATATTAAACTTCTAATATTTCATATTCACATCCCCTCCTCACGTGAACTTAAAAGTACTTTTACTAACTGCCTTTTATAGTTTCTTTTAAAGTTTAAAATTTGTGTTTGTGGTGGGGAAGGTAGGTGGTACAAGAAAAACTTAAAGTGGGAAATAAGCTTAAGACTATACCAGCACAGATATATACAAAACAAAGAGAAGTGTAGAGAGGAAAACAGCAAAAGGAAATGCTGTTTGAGGAAATTCCCCTGACTCAGACTAAGTAATGAAAAGATAACATTCTTCTCCTCAATCTAGCTTCTGCTGAAGCCACTCCTCACTCTCATCTGGGGTTTCTGTGCACTTTATATAAAAATACACATAGCCACTCACGCGCTTCTCTCTACTAATGGTCACCACCAACCTCATGGTCAAGAATTTAAAGGCAAGTGAAGAAATTGAGGATGTTGTAACAAAGCAAACCAACCCACGGGTTGGGAAAGCCCTTCACTCAAATGCACTCACTCCCAAATGCATTATTATCATCATCATCATTAGCTGACAGCCATAAAAGAGAATGTGTTCCCGAAATATTGACCCTGGTTATAGCTTTAGCTGCTAGAACTGGAGATGCCACACTTTGATGACTGTCTCTTACTTCCTTTGTAGATATGGGCCTCAAAATGGAACTTTAGAAAAAGTATACAACTTCAGATCACTCACAGGTGAAAATTTCACGTTACTGTAGGAAACACAATTAAACAATGATGATAATAATAATAACTGTTATTCTAACAGCTAACATTTACTCAGCATTCATTACATATCAGAAAGCTAAGGACTTTACTACATGAATTATGTAATATAAACCTAAACCTCTATGAAGTTTTCTTATTGTTAAATCTACTTGCCTAGTGCTCACACAGCTAGATCTTAACCCCACCAGTTTTACTTCAAGGCTTACACTTTTTAAACCTTATCCTCCCATCCTGCACAAACTATTCAACAATAATTAGGAACCATCCCCCTCCCCAGTAATTGGTGTTTTGAAAATACTAGTTATGTTTGACATCTTCCTCAAGAAACTGATGAAAAGATACTATGCTTTCAAGTAAAAGGATAAATACTCTAGAAGGATAAAAATGTTCAACCTTCATAAATATTAGATAAATAACTGATATAATACAGGTAAATATGGCTTGTAAACTGAACTTTAATCCCAACACTTTATTAGGTGCTTTTTAATTTGAAATTGTCCTTTTGACTCACAACATATTTAGTTTCCTGACTTTGTACAAAGTCTTTTAAAAGCTATATTTTCCCATAGATAACAGAGAACAAACGGGGTGGTTGCCAGAATGGGGAGGGGCATGGGCAAAATAGGTGAAAGGAATTAAGAGGTACAGACTTCCAATTTTAAAATAAGTAAGTCATGGGGAGGTAATATAATATATAGCATAAGAAATATGGTCAATAATATTATAATAACTTTGTATGGGGTCTGATGGTTACTAGACTTATCCTGGTGATCATTCCATATGTATTTAAATGTTGATCACTAAGTTGTATACCTGAAACTAAAATAATATTGTGTATCAACTATATTTCAATTTAACAAAATAAAGCTGTATTTTCAATTTCAATGAATGATATACATTCTAAAAAGCTTAATACCTAAAACATTGTGTTTATCACTCTAACCAACTTCACTTCTATCACAGTTTAGACTAAAAGAATCATATTTCAAGAACAAATCATTCATCCATACTTTAAACAAAGCTACCTACAAAATCACAGTTCCAAGAATCCCAAATGAAATGGGAAGGCTACAGCTTACAGACAGAAGAGGAGTTAGGGCAACCGTTAGTAGAGGTACAAGGGAAATCTCTTAGAAACGCTAATCTTAATAGTCTCGCTTTCCCTCATCCAAGAGAAGTAGGCACTGCTGTTGCTGCTACCCTAGCATTTTTCTCCTCTTCCTCCTCTTGAAATCCTCGACTTTTCTCCTCCTGAAAAGTTTATCTCACAGGACTGCTAACATCTCTCAGTAGTCAAAGGATCTTTTATCTTGAATTTAAAGGAACAAAAACATACTAACTCCTCCTAATCACATAAGAGTTCCCAGTAAATTCAGAGAGGATAGTAACTTCACAGTTCAGCTTCAGCAGATCTAAGAAAAAATTAAACAGTACAGCAACTGAGGCCCTAGAGAGAATAATAATACAACTTTTTCATGGAGACTCCAGGTATCTGAAGAAAGACCACGAATTGAACTTGGTGTTCTACCTTCTAGGTCTCAAGTGATCTTTATGTTTGGTGTTTTAGTTTAGTTTAGTTTAGTTCTGTTTTGTTTCGAGAGGGGAAAGAAGAGAAATACTTTAGCCAACCAGCAGGGTGAGCTAGTGCTAGAATCAGTTTGATTATTCTCAGTTTTCTCAAAATTCAATGATATAAATGGGTTGCACTATTAAAAGCAGCTATTCCCTCCTAATAAACCTGAATTAAAAGACACCACTTCTAAAACTGCTTCAGTCAGTGCTACACAATTCTGTTCAATATTTACAGATTCTCCAAAGCAGACATTCTCTATACCAGATGGATTAATAACAAATAAATGTAAAAAAATTAGAGCTTATTTGGATATCTATCCAAAACATTATAGTATCCATCCTTTATTCTCATGTTTTATTTTACAGACTATCAATTTAAAAAATTTTTAAGCATTAAAAAAGAACTGCTAAAACTAGTGTTCTTTAAAAATTAGGGCTGGATAATTCCAATTTCTGCATTCGGTGCAAGCTATAGTTGCCTTAATATATGTCTGAAAAAGCAGTCATGAGAAAAGCATTCCCACAAGAGTAAGATCCCCTGCTTTCCTTTAGAATCACATTCTGAGAAGAGTCTAAGTAAGTAACCCTAAACACTAGTAATATATTTGGGGTGAGAGAAAGATGAACCTGATCTTTTCTAACAACCGATTTCTTTAAATTTTTTAAATTGCAGGTAACCCCACCACTTCAAGTAACTGTCCTTGAGTCTTTCTTTTCTCCTCCTGTTACCCAATACAGTCTCAATTCAACCACAACAAACTTCTCCCTCTTTTATAACCTGAATGACAAATTAAACCTGCAAAAAGTTTAAGGTCTGCAGGTGACAGACTCACTTCATAATTATTGATACAGAGAATCCAGGAGTAATCTTAATTATCACAAAACCAAAGTATAATTAAATCCACTCACATAGTGTTGAAAATTAAGAAATATATCAACTTTCCTAGAAAAATCAATAATTTAAGTGCACCTTAAAAGACCCATAAAAACTTTAAAACCTAAAGCCAATTTACCTGTTTTTTTTAAAACGTGATATCTAAAGAAGTTAAAGGTAACTGTGGGATCCCATCATAAATGATTTTACTACTTGTTGAATTTGCTAACAGATGTTACAGATTTACTACTCAGCAGTAGTACTAGTTAGTCTAAACAAGTTGTTTTTAACAGGAGGCAAAGTGGTATGTCCATTTTTCCAACTAAAACACTATTACAAAATGAAATGCACTAGCACCACTGTTTCAAGCCTCTATCTCATTTCTTATCTAATAACTAGTAGAAATGGCAATTACTTCAAACTTTACAAGAAGTTTATCAAGCTACCTGTTTTGTTTTGTTTTTCAAATCTCTGAGTCCATTGTTTTGAAAACCTCAGAATTTAAAAGCAACATTGCTTTGAAATTATCTGAAATGTCTTTATTTTGTAACTGATTTTGTTTCACTTTGGAAGTCACTTTAAAAACTGTTACCATATCAAGTTAAATAAAAGTTTTATTGTCACAGAATTTCTCATTAATATAATAGTATCTGAATAACAAGTACTCTCAAGCATACTTCCTTGTTTTGTTTTATAACCATTATTAGTTGCAGATAGTCACCTCCTTATCCCAGCAATGTGACCAATGAAAAGACCAATGGGGTATAAGTTGAGAGACAATTTTCCATCATGCCATTAACTTAATCATCTCTGGCCCTTAATATATTGAAAAAGAGAGAGTAATACTAGTTGTTCTCTAAGATTCCTTCTACACTAAAACTATATGATTCAATAATAATTTTGCTGATATTAATATATCTCCTATTCGTTAATGCAAGAGTGCTCTCTATTAGAAGGAGAAAACCTAAAAGGGGGGAGACAAATCTGGGAAAAAACAAGGAAAATCAAAGTTTTAAGTAATGTTGAAAAGTTCAAATTCGATTTGAACAGAGATCTAAAGCTAGTTATATAAATGTGCTTAAATCTCCCTTCAAGTAATTTAATTTGTTAATGTGACCTAGCCAAAACATTAGTTGTTTCCAAATTTTGTACTTCAAATATTACAAATATACCAAGTACGATGTAGATGTAAGCGCAGTATAAGTTTAAATTGTTAGAAATTCTAAAACTTACACGACCATGATTTTAACAGCAATATATATATCACTGCATTAATACTAGTCAAGCCTTCGTGTTTCACCTATTAAAATGTCTAAACTAAACTGTAACTTCTTTCTAATTTTTTCTTACCAAAACCTATCGATGTAATATTGCTGCCATCTAGTTCCCTGGATACTTACACATATGACTGAAGGCAAACAGCAGGTTTCCTTTCTTTGAGCAATTTGAGTTGTCTATTTTTTGAAATGCTCTTTTTCTTGTGGGACCAAAACTATGTAACTAAACTACTGCAGAGAGGCAATATATTATTAAGGCAAATCTAATCTATCATCCAGATGCAACAAGCCTGGCATTAGTTAGGACTGGCCAGAATAGATGATGGTGTTTTGGTTATTTCTGTTGAAGTTATTAACTTGTATACAAAACAGGACCATCATTCAGGCTCTCAATTGTGTTTCTCTCCTCGTTGAGTACTTCTTAATGACCACACAAAATATGAAGTCTAAACATAAAAGTTTTATAACAACTAAATTTATGTCAATATTACTTAAAACAGTTCAAGAAAAGTTTTCCACTAATGTTGCTAAACCATGGATGGATCCCAACACGAGAGTCGTCTGTGGAAGTCTCGTAACAAGAAACCGTTAGTTCCACCACCTAAGTTTCCAATCACTGAGAAGGGTCTGGGACAACTCATCTTCAGGTTCACGGGAGGAGTGGAGCACACCTGCTTTCCTCTGGCAGAGATTAAGCTCCCAGGGACACAAAGGCCAGGGAATCAGACCTGGAGAAGCAAAAAGCTTTAGCTGGACACCCACCAAGCCCCTGGCAACCCAAACACTTTGAGCGATTTACCTCTTGCTGTTACTTCCCAGGCACCTATCGGCATAAGATCTTGCAAAACAGGGGGGAGGGGAGGGCTCTGCGGTCCTGGTCCCACGTTAGGGGAGGGGTGTGTACAGTTAACGCCAGAGCCTACGCTTCTGGCCGAGGCAGAGCAGCCCCAAAGAGAGGGGTTGGTGGCTGCTCTGGACCGCCCCGTTACTCAGTGCATTGCAATGGCGACCGCAAGGCTCCCCAAGCCGCCTGGTCTCGGCCCCTTCCCTCTACTGCTCACTGGCTGCTCAGCTTCATGTGACTAAACAAAACCCCCAAGTCTAGTGCCCAGCTCAGCCCCTTTGTGTCCGCTACCGGATCCTCCGACGCCGCCGTGGAAAAGTCCCCCCCCGCCCCTCCGCCGAGTCCCCTCCCCGAACCCGGGTCCCGGGCTCCTTGTGTAGCACCAACTCCGCCTCCTCGGCCGCCGCCGCCATCTTAGCCTGTGCGGCAAAATGCGTCCTTTTGGATGGTTGGGACCCAGCCTAGGGCGTAGCTCCCCGGGCCCGAGCGCCGAAGGCCGGGTCCCCCAAGTTCCTCCGCCACCCTCAGTCCCGCCGCCGCCACAACCCAGAGGCCCGAAACCCACACAGGTCCCGGCGAATCCGACCAAATAACCCCTGAAACTCACAGTTTGGTGCCGTGTGCGTCAAACCGGGGCGACGTTGGGAGCGCGCGGCGTCCCCGCGTCACACGCCGCTCTGTACGCTACTCGGCTCCAACGGCCCCCCTCCGCTCCCCGCTTTTCGCCTTCGGCCCCGGTTCCCACGGCGCAGGCGCGTTGCTTTCCCGCCTCTTACCGAGCTGCGGGCCGCGGGGGCGGCCAGCGAGGAGCTCTCCGGCGGCTTCGCGCTGGTGGAGCGTCTGGGCCAATTACACCAAAGGGTGCAGCAGAAACAGTGCACCACTGTTCTCGGGTGCTAGAAACCCAACAAGGTCACCTCCCCCAGCGCTGACCTAATCACTCTCAAGGAGGTTCCCGCCCCAAAGTAGGCACGCTCCAAATATGGTGGTGCCCAAACTCTGCAAGACCCAAACACTTAGGCAAGTCTAGGCCCTTTAAGGTGGAACAGACCCATATTTGATTTCCACAATCACGAGAGGGCCACAGTTCCTTTTCTTTCTACTGTTGAGGAAAACAGCTAAAGGACTCGACATTGCCGGTCACAGCTGTAGAGTAATGGCAGAAGAAGGTTTCTGGATCTTAAGGGGAGCAATTGTTGGGAGATGCTTGATGGACAAGCAGAGCATCAAGTGTAGCATCTCAGTTAACGGAAAAGCCTACCCTAAAAGGTTCCCTGGGTTTGGTCCAATTTGATTCTGTGAACATACTTTCTCCCTGCATTACTGAATGTGTTGTGGGTCTCCGAATTAAAGTTATATAAGAAGCACCCGGTATGCTGGTTACCCTTCAAAGAATTAGTAGGTCCCGAGAGAGTTCTAGAAAACTTTTTAAACAAGTATCCACCTCAGAGTCTGAGGACGGAGTTTCACAGACCACACTTTGAGAAACATTGATTAGGAGCTATTCTCGTTGCTTTTGAACTGAGCAAACATTAAAGTTGCTAACATGTCTGACATGAATCAAAATTTCCTGAGGAATCTACTAGTCCTGCCTTAATAAGTTCTTTGGCTGTTCTGAATTTCTGGGTTCTCAAAAAAAAAAAAAGTTTTCATTAGTTAGTTTAGCAGCTATCGTAAAACTCTGCTTTTCCAAACCCTCAAGATGTCATTGGCATTCAGAGGAATACACTGTAATTGCACGTATTTGACAAGAATGAGAAACATTCCCTTTACTATAGGATGGTGACTTCATCATCATTATCAGCAAACATAGATTCCAAAGGACAGGTATTTATACTTGCTGAATTAGTTAATAATAATAGCTAACAATTTTGAGTGCTTACTATTTACCAAGCATTGTTCTAATTCATTCAATTTCATTAAAACCTAAGACCTAATGAGGCAAAGAGAGGTTAGGTAATCTTCTCAACGTCACACAGCTCTTTGCACTCTTTCAAAATACAAAATTTTCTTCTTTACTTACACAAATGGGTAAACAATCAAATGTATATAAATTTTCAGCTAATTTTGGGGGGTTGTCTTCTGGGTTATTTCATCTGTAGAATCCATTAAAATTGGACATTCTCAGTTTACTATTGGACTTACAATAAATAAAATTATAATGTTCTTATAACATATCACTACAGAAGCAGTTACCAACAAAAACAAAAACTCTGTTGTGAGTGTACACCACTGACTGACTGATGTGCATCAGATCACATCACCAGCAAATAGAACTCAACCATGATCAGGAACTTGTCTCATTAATGAAATTGTTTATACAAGAATTAAGCAACTAAACTGTAATACTATAGAAATAGTATAAGTAATGGTAATAATTGTAATAGTAAAAGTAGTAATGGTTGATGAAATTCTTTATAAACAAAATAGATGTCAAAAAAGCTTCTATGAGGGAGAAACTTTGAAAAGGGCAGAAATCTTGATTAAGGTAATGCAAAAAAAAAAAAAAAATGCAGGCAACTAGAAAAATCCAAAGACAAATTAGGTGGCTCAAGGCCAAAATATTTAAAGACATTAAAAGGAAAATGCAGTTGAGAATGAAAATCAAGATGTGGAAAACAGTTTGACCCCTGGAGAAAATTCACAAAGCACATCTACTCACTGTAATAAAAGAATGCTCTGACCTGGGGAAGAATCTTTGAAAACAAAAAGGAAAGAAAGGAAAAGCCAGACTGGCTATTGTTAAAGTGTTAAAACTTGACATTATTAACACAGTGTATGAATCTATTAGTTTTTCCAGTGAATGGGGTTACCCAATAAAAGATACAAAGTAAGCTGTGGTCTCAAATGACCTAATCAAAAAGAAAATGCAATTTCATGTTGGATAAAAATGGTTAATTCTCCACATTCCAATACTTCTGAATTGCAGGCAAAAAGAAGAAAAAGAAACATTAATTAATCTACTATCCTAGTTACAGCAGAAATTAACACAGCATTGTAAATCAACTATACTTCAATTAAAATAAAAACCTACTATCCTAGTAATAAAGTCAAGTCCAAGTTTGGATTTATCTTAGGGCCTCACCCGAAGAGGACCCACCTCTGAATACCAAAATTGTTAAGACAGTCTCATTTGTGGAATTTCAAATATTATGACATGTGTTAATTAGGGTGGAGGTCAGAGGATGTTTGGCATAGAGAGAGGTGAAGAGAGTAAACAGAGATCAAGCCTTATATTTATTTTCGTCACACAGTAACCCCAGCACAGAGACTTTTACATGTAAAGTATGCAGTAAATAATTTTGTTCAATTCAACCAACATTCACCAATTGCCTATACCATGCAAGGCACTGTGCTAGGCACTGTCAGCAAAAAAAAAAAAAGAAGAAGACAGTTCCTTGCACATATTCAATAAATATTAGTTGAGTAGATGAGGAGCTTTTATAGTCCAGTAAAAGAACTACACAAAAGGATATAATCAACTCTCAATTTACCAGGGAATGGGGGAGATGAGGAAATAGATAATAATGATTTCAAAATCGTTGAAACAAAATTTCATAAAACATGATACAAAATAAGTTTCATATACACGTATTTAGTAAAAATTATATCCAATATTTAGGAACACATTTACTACTCTAACTCATCAGCATATCAGAAGTAGACCATGAGTATGGATTTGTTCACAGAACATATGTAAAGAAAGAAAACGGTGGGCTAGGGAAACAGATAAAAAAAAATATTTAAGGAATGAGTAGAGCAGGCCAAGAAAATTAAAAAATGGAGGGACAGAGGGATATGAGGAGATTTAGGCAAGAGTGCAGCCTCACAGAAGCCAAGGAAGTATTGGTAACAGCTTAACTACTATGACAAATAACTTCAAATATCAATGGATTAACGCAGTAAAATTTCACTTCTTATTCACATCACACTCCACTGAAGTTAGTGGGAAGGGGAAGGGAAGGCTCAAAGCAGTTTACTCAAGATCCTAGGGTCCTTCTGTCATCTGGATTTGCCATCCCCTAAGGTCTGGAAAGAGAGACAGCACACGTGGAGAATCGTGAGTGCAGTAAGTTGAAGTGGCCAAGCCCAGAAGTGGCACACATCACTTCTCACTTTCTATTAGTCAGCATCTAGTCACGTGGCTCCACTTAACTGCAGGCAAAGGCTGGGAAATGTAGTTGTGCTGTAGGCCCTGGAGGAAAAGGAAATGGGACCGGTGAGCACAAAGCAGGGTCTCTGCACATCCTGAGTAAATGCAGCAGAGAGGTTATATAAGTAAGCAGAGTGCACTGGGTGTGCAAGATCATTGGTGACCTTGGTAAGAGCAAGGTCAGAGGAGTGGCTCAGCCCACTGCGGTGAGTTCAGGAAAAAATGAAAAGAAGGGGGGCTTCCCTGGTGGCGCAGTGGTTGAGAATCTGCCTGCCAATGCAGGGGACACGGGTTCGAGCCCTGGTCTGGGAAGATCCCACATGCCACGGACCAACTAGGCCCGTGAGCTACAATTACTGAGCCTGCGCGTCTGGAGCCTGTGCTCCGCAACAAGAGAGGCCGTGATAGTGAGAGGCCCGTGCACCGCGATGAAGAGTGGCCCCCGCTCGCCCCAACTAGAGAAAGCCCTCGCACAGAAACGAAGACCCAACACAGCCATAAATAAATAAATAAATAAAATTTAAAAAAAAAAAAATGAAAAGAAGGGGAAATAGCAACAGTCTGAGCAACCGTGGAAACCTGACAAGATCAATTGACTGGACTTACAAGGCTGAGAGACTAATCTCACACTATAGGTAGATGCCACTGCTTAAGGATTCTTGGCAACTAACTAGCCAGCCTTCTCCTGGTTAGAAGAAAGCCCTCTCTAGGCCTTCATCAAACTTTCACCCACATTAAACTTGAGAAATGTCTTTATTGTTTATTTTTTCTAGAGTGAAAGATTCCAGATGTTCCAGAATATTTGCTTGAGATCCATCCAAGGAAAAAAAGCATCTGTAATTTCAGCCATCCCATGTGTTTTACTAAAGAAAATGAACATAAAATAGTAAGCCAAAGTATTGCATTATATGTATTGATTTCCTTTGTAATCAATAACTGGGAGATGTAATCGTACAAATGTGTTCCTTTAGCCACGTGGCAATAATTAGAAATTGAACTTTGATATTTCTAGTTTAATTGTAAATGAAATTAAATGTCTTCAAAATGAACATTAAAATCTCTATCATGTATCATTTACTTAAATTTTCTAAATATGTTTTAAGAAGGCAAAGAATGGTGGTTGCAACCTGTAAAAATTAGATTTAGGAAACATTTAGTTCAAAGTAGAAATACAGGTCTAAAAATATAACATGATAGTATCTTTATTTTTCTTATCCATTTCTCTTTTTATTGCAAGGCATTAAAATCTCTCTTACAAATTCTCATTCAGATTCGTTCCTGAGTGCCATACTTCACCCTCAACATAGAATGGCTGTGGTCTCCAGGCATACCTGAAAGATGCCCTGAGATGTAGAGCCATCCTCTCTTCTAATATTCATCTGGTACCTACAATATTCCAAGCATTATACTGGGCCCTGTGGAAGATGTGAATATAAATAGAACACACTCAGCTGTCAAATATTTTATGGTCAAATAGATCAAAAGTCACATGCTCAAAAGGCTATTTGTATTTTAAAGTTGACAAAGAAAGAGGTCAGTTTATTGTTCAACTAATGCCTCACGAGGTGATAATGCTGTGGAGTCATTTCTTCTAGAGTTTAGCTCTTAGCTTTGCAGGTTGAGAATCAGACTAGAATTGATCAGGCTCGGATGCATGAAACAGATAAAAGACTAATGTATAAATCACATGGTGATATATTAATTTACAGTAAAAGTTGTGACTGCCAAGCATAATGGAATACACAAGCAGATTGGTCAACATATTCTTTCCCCTGTAGAGAAGGGTTCCAGGAGCACCAATTACTTGTTCAATGAGCATGGAATTATATGAAAATGATCTTAACAGATGGTGTTATGAAACTTTGATAGCAAACTGTACTCTGCCATGAAGATGTACCTGTCAAGGGAACTTGAACCATTAGTTTGCTCTCACAGGGAAATAACTGGTATTTTCCTTAAAGATATAGAGCAATATATTAGAAGCACAAAAATATGAAACGTTTTATAATCTATATTTCATCAACTCTGTAACACTTTTAAAAAAATGATTGTAACATCTCTGAAATCGAGGTGTGTTTTAAAAATTATAGTTTGTAACTGGCATTTTTTTTCTTGCTGAGGGGTGCATGTAACAATGGCACACCTTTCAATGAGTGATATCTTAGAATAACTGCCTGACACTTTAAGAAATTCCCCTAACTCTGTTTTGGTAAATCGACTTTCACAAACTTAGTTGTTGCCCCAGTATATCATAGCTCACAGTCTAAGTTCAAAAACTATGTCAAAGTTTAATCTCCTCAGTTCATACTCTGATCAGGCTGAAGTTCCCAAGGGATACAGAACACTGGAGGATATTAGTTCATACACAAGTGCATTCTTTCCTCCTAAAGTAACCCGGAAGTAACCTTCACTGGACTTGTCACCACTTTTTACTGCAGGACCCTTAAAACCCCTGCACAGTTCCTTGAAAGAGTCTCATGTATACTCAGAAACAGGTCCTACCAGCTACCTCATTACTCCTCTGATATGACAAAGTATCTTCAGCAGCTACTGGTGAGCCTTCTGCTGGAAATGACTGTCTTCCACATGGCACCACCATTTTTTGCCAGGCACCTCCATAGTCATAGCTGATAATGTGCATCTGGAATACACATTGGTTGGTACTAAGGCAGTACTGAGGGCCCTAGTCTAAGCTTTTATTTTTATGGACTACTTTTTAAATATTTACCTGTTGTATGTCAGGCCCTTTACTATTCACTGCAGAGACTACAGTGAAAAATCCATGGTCACTATGTACAGTTGTGGAGTCTGTGCTCTGCACAAAGACTCTCAGCCAAGCAGGTACACAGAGGCTAAAATCCAGACTGTTCTCTACTCACCAAATCATGCCCCTTAGTGCAGGGCTAAATTTTTCTTTAGAAAAGGATGCCATTTTCTTCCCACAAAGTGCCTTTTCTTGTGAAGCAGTTTGTATTTGTGGGCCTCCATCAGCCTATGTCCAATTCTTTCGCACAGAGTATCACCTTTTTCAATCTCTCTGCCCAGAGAGGGTCTTTCTGGAATTCCTCCTTCCTACTTCACACAAAGGGCATTTATAGGCTACTGGGTCCTAAATATTAAGTCCCTGCCCTCAAGGAGCTTACAGTCTAATGGAGGGAGATAAAGAAAGAAAAAGACCATTGTTATATGTGTGATAAGTGTTAGACAGGAGTAATTACGAGGAGGGCCTTGGAAACAGGGAGGAGGAGGACCTAAGTTAGTCTGGGGGACCAAGGAAGGCTTCCTGGAGAAGGCTTTCTCTGCCTAGGGCCATCTTCCTACTCCATCTGGGCTACATTCTTCCAGTTTCAGTTAAGTATCCCTCAGAGAGGCTTTCCCCCGCCCCCTTAACCTCACACCCACATCTAGTACACATTTTTTCCCTTTGTTATACTGGTCTTATGTGTATAGTAAAACCCACTACAACTGAACAAATCAGGCCCAAATATTCAGTTTCATAAATTACAAGGTCATAATAGGAAGTTTACGAAATGACTGGAGTAAGCCTACATAGTTTGCTTGCTAGAGTTCCAGGGGTCTGGCTGTGTAATCAGAATCTATCCTGGTTTCCTGGTTAGAGTTTGGAGCAATCTGCTGGTACTTGACTGTTCCAGCTTAAACGTGCTGGGAATGACTCTAGGTCCTATGACTAGCTGGGAATTCCAGGATCATACCACAAATTCCAGTTACTTGGTATCCATTTCATCTGCCTAATCCAAGAAGATTGGGTTGGGAGAATAATGCAGAATTATTCTGGGAATGCAGAATCCCACTTGTTCCATTTCACCTTGCCTCTCTCCATCCCAAGTCAAGAACTTTAGCCCACTGCATTGGAAAATGGGAACTGGGCAGAGGACAGGATTAATGGCTGGAATCATTATAGTTGGTTTTGCATTATCAGGAATACGATTTTCCTATATCTTATTTTCTACATCATTGTAGATTTGGATTTAACTATAATTACTTGCTTAATGTCCACCTCCTCCTCCAGACTATATAGAACATGAGGGTGTATTAGATGTTCATATTATATTCCTTACTCATAACACAGCTCTTAAGTCATATTAGTTGCTTAATAAACATTTATTGAACTGAATTGATGTTATATCTAAACCAGGATCTAAAAACTTATAAAAGCTAGCTGGGGGGAAGGAATTGAGGGAAAGTATCCTATGCAGAGGGAGCAACATGAAAAAAGCCTAAGAAGAGCAAGAGTGTGTGGCATGTTTGGAGAATTGTAAGTAATTCATATGGCAAGCATATAGCACATGAGTGGAGAGTGGGGAGTAGTTAAGTATTGAAAATGGAAGGGGAAGCAGTAGTTGGATCTCAAAGGACAAGAACTTGGACTTTATCCTAAAGACAATGGGAAACCATCGATGGATTTTTCCAAAAGAAATTATATGATCAGATTTGCATTTTAGAAAGATCTACAGTGTGAGAAATTTACTGAAGGGAGTAAAACTGGATGCAGGGAGAGACTGGAATGTTTTGAGGATAGACCCTGATGCCTGCATAAGCACGACATATGTTAAAGAAAACTGCCCTGCTCTCAGCCCGCATGAAGAGGTGGTCCTTAGCAGCCCTGCTTTGTACTTTGCAAGCCTCCTCCCACAAACACTCAGCTGCAGCTAACTGGATCGTGGATGGGAACCTGATCCAAAGAAAACCAATTCATAGGCTGGCAAGTGGTCTATGACATAACTGTCATGGAAAATAATACTCAAGACACTGTGGCATTATAATTGACAAATAGATCAATGGAAGAGAATAGAGGGTCCAAGATATAGACCCACAAATGCAAGGTCAATTAATTTTTGGCCAAGCTGAAAAGGTAATTCAGTGGAAAAAGAGTAGTCTTTTCAACAAATGATACTGGAAAAATTGATTATCCATATGGAAAAAATCAAACTTTGATCCATATATAAAAATTAACTCAAGACGAATCATAGAAATAATATAAAATATAATCTGAAAACCTTTTAGGAGAAGAACTTTGTGAGCTAGTGTTGGGCAAAGTTTTCTGGAATATGACACCAAAATCATGATTCATGAAAGAAAAAATTGATAAAATGGACTTCATCAAAGTTAAAAATTTTTTCACTCTTCAAAAGACTCTATTAAGAGAATGAAAAGACAACCCACAGATGGGAGAAATTACCTGAAAATCATGTAATTGATAAAGAACTTATATCCATATACAGAATTCTCAAAACTCAATAATTAAACAAATAACCTGGTGAAAACTGGGCAAAATAATTAACAAGTACTTCACCAAAGAAGATATAATGATGTCAAATAAGCACAGAAAAATGCTCATTAACCATCAGGGAAATGCAAATTAAAACCACAGTGAGCTATCACTACACACGTGTGAGAATGGCTAAAATTAGCAAGACTGACCACGCCAAGCATTCGGCAGGTTGTATAGAAACTGGAACTCTGCTACACTGTTTGTGGAAATGTAAAATGGTACAACAACCTTGGAAAAAAACTTGGCAGTTTCTTTGAAATGTTAAAAAATATGATTTATCCCTTTCGCTTCTGGGTATTTACCCAAGATAAAAGAAATATACATCCACACAAAGACTTGTACAAGAACGTTCATAGCAGCTTTATTTATAACAGCCTAAAACTGGAAACACTCCAAATGCCCATCAGTAGATGAATATATAAGGCCAGCCCCCCAAAGGAATACTTACTGTATGATTCTTTTTATATGAAACTCTAGAAAATTCAAATTAACCTACAGTGGCCCCCCCAAAAAAAACAGATCAGTGGTTGCCTATTGTGGAGTAGGAAGAAGAGACAGGAGTGGGGGTAAGGGATTACAGAGGGGCACAAAGATATGTTTGGGGGTGAAGGTATGTTCATTATCTTGACTGTAATGGTATCTTCTGAGGTATAGCTATATGTAAAAATTCATCAGACTGTACACTTTAAATATACACAGTTTGTTTCAATGAAAGAGTTTCAATAAAGAGCTTCAATAAAACTCTTTTAAAAATTTTTTAAAAGAGAGTGATAATGGAAAGAG
>NW_006796397.1:2327912-2347528 GCF_000442215.2 Lipotes vexillifer
GAGTGAGCTCCTTGAAGGGGTAGAATAGTAGGCTACTAAGATTAGACTTGGACAAGGAGAGGTAACACTTCTATTTGACATGTTTCTACACGGGGTGTCAGGCAGATGAGATTATTTCTTTTGCTTAGGTGCTGTCTGTTTTCTCCATAAAATTGGCAGCAGTCTTTCTTTCTGCACAAAGTGATCTGAAGGAGGTAGGCAGAAGGCTTGTGGGTAGTGGAGCAACTTTGAAACAGCTGCTGGAGAGTGGGTCAGCCCCAACCCTTTGCATTTGGGCAGCATTGGGGTTTCTCTTGATATTGGAAACCAAGAATCCATAGTGACACCACTTCCGTATCATTATGTAATTTTCTCTAGCACAAATCAGCAGTATAAATGAAGGGAGGGTCAGTCCTCTCACTTCTTTGAACACGTCTTATCTTCGAGAAGCTTCTTTAATCTTTTTTTTTTCTTTTTTTTCTCTTTAATCTTTTGAGCGCTCAGATTTCTACGGCATCTGCTTCACCATTTTGCCAGACATGTCGAGACTTTTTTTCATTTATTCATTCATTCATCCAATAAATATCTATTGAGCCCCTTTGACTCAGGTGTCAGGTGCTAATGGCAATGAATACACAGTAGTCTAAATATATATGGTCCCTGCTTTCAGGCTTCCATGCCTGAATAAGCAACTTGCTCTTCCAGGCTCCACCCTGATCCATTGCAGACAACAGGGCACCAGACACTTCCCAAGTATAGGTGACCCCTGGGACTTATAAAGATCACTTGGCCACCCATCATCGAGGTGGCTCCATTGCACGTTCTATTTTCATACTGGACCCATGTTATATTCCTCCTTTCGAGTGTGTATTGTGAACTGGGAAAAGTATGTGGCCAACATTGAATTCCTAAGATCTATAACTAGGGACCCAAGGGCAAAAGGAAATGAGCACAGCCGTCTAGTACACTATCAGTGAGAACTTTAGGTAATTTTTTCCCTTAAAATTCAATAAACCTTCACAATGAACTTCCATAAAAGATGAAGGCTAGGGGACTTCCCTGGTGGCGCAGTGTTTAAGAATCCGCCTGCCAACGCAGGGGACACGGGTTTGAGCCCTGTTCTGGGAAGATTCCCCCATGCCGCGGAGCAACTAAGCCCGTGCATCACAACTACTGAGCCTGCGCTCGAGCCCGCGAACCACAACTACTGAAGCCCGGGCACGGAGAGCCCGTGTTCCACAACAAGAGAAGCCACCGCAATGCGAAGCTCGTGCACCACAGCAAAGAGTAGCCCCTGATCACCGCAACTAAAAGAGAGCCTGTGCACAGCAACGAAGACCCAACGCAGCCATAAATAAATTTACTAAAAAAAAAAAAAAAAAAGATGAAGGCTAAACTGCTTGTCTCACTCAGTTTGGATAACAGATTATTAAGAAATCTTTACATATTAAATAATGTGGCACTACTACATCATATGGAAGTAACATTATTTCTTTATCCTTTTAAAAGAGAGCTACCAGATGAAAAAAGTTAAATACACACAAGTGTGTATTTATATATATGGAATGTTGAGTTAGGAATCACATTATTTTTGCTCTAAGGGAAGATAGAAAAGTACGAGTTTTTTTTCTACCTTTCTAAGTCTGTTTTGAATAGTGTAAGAAATTCCATATGAGATTACAATTTTGGGCCAGGAGCCAGCGTACAGTGTCATCTAGCTGACTGTCAATATTCAGTCTGTGAGGACACCACCAGAAGAGACAGCTAAACAGTAATAAAAGGGGGGAAATGGGGTATAAAAAAATATATGCATGTTCTTTCCTCTACTGTGGTTGTGATCCAAAAATTTAAAATAAAAAATATGCACAAATGCATAAGGGATGTTTCTTTTAGTGAAAAGGGGAAAAACAGATCCCTGAGGGTTGGGAATAGAAATTGATGAGTTTGGCAGTGGGCTTTGGAAAAGAGCAGTGATAGCCAACCTGACTAATAAGAAAAAAATGTTGCAAAGAAGCACTAGTACCAAAAAAGCAACAATCTTTGAATTGTGCAGAAAAACAAAATGGTCTTGTAATAGCCCCCGAGGGAAGCTTTCTGTGACAAAGAAATTTTCCTAAGTAACAAAATGGAAAAAGGGGACTCTGCCTGCAAGGTCCCTTAAGAGATAAAGTATTAATCTCTCTATCCCTATGGGTAATAACAGATATTTTTTATAGGAAAAGTGATCACGTGCAAGATATTTCCCTAAATCACAGGTCAATGCATTTTATTTTCCATGTAGCCATCCATGATAAGAAATCTGGCTGGAGATTCCAGGGTGATCTCTATTCATAATCAAGTATAAAGGTTACATCTAGCCAACTATTAATATTTTGCCTGCAAGCATGTTGCCAGAAGAAATTGCTGAAATGAGCACCAAAAATAAGAGAAGATCCATGAATTTATTGTAATTTGATCAAGCCCCCTCCCCCCAATGAAAAAGATTTGTTTTGGAATTCATAATTTCCCCCAGCTTTTTGGAGCCTTAACTGTTGAGATAGGAAATTCTTAGAGCTTATTACTATGTGTGTATTTTTATTTAGATAAATAATCAGAGAATACTTATACAAATAACTTTAAGTCATTCTTAAGACAGATTACTTTTGTGAATTATCTATAGTGACTTGTGAAGAATTTCCCCTCCTCCCAAAGACAACTTACTCTTCTCACCTCACTCATTCCTTTTGTGTCTAGAAGGATTGACCAACAGAGCATTCACGCAAACCTTCATGAAAACGGTTTTTCTCAGTTGAGCTTTTGATAGGTACTTGGCATCCATGAGTTTATGATTTTACTCTCTGTAAAGTGCCCAAGCATAGCATGTCTATCTTGCTGTGATAGTCAGCCAGTTTTGGGGCCGCACCACCATCAGACTGATTCAATCAACTTTTATCTATCATGTTCCTACTGGATGCTGGGAATCACACTTGTTCATGACACTGGGCATGATTCTATGAACAAGATTAACAAGGTCCCTGTCCTCATAAAGCTCACATACCAGAATGCTGACTACAGTCCAAAACTAGGAAACCACTCTGGGCACTTCAAGCCAAGGATTCTTAGGTATTCCCATGAATCAGTGGGATAAGAACTGTAAGGAAGGGAAAAATAGAATTAGAGTATTGATCCCAAGAGAGACTTCCTGCTTAGGAAACCAGTTTAATCAAGCAGGCAGCCTTAGGTGAGGGAATGAAGGAAAAACTTATTGTTTTGAAGGTAGGGAGGGCAACTCTGTGGGGACTCAGAGTAAAGCATTCTTGGAGCAAGAGCAGGCTATTGCTATGTGCTATGATTTGAGATGAATTGGGAAAGCTGCCAGTTCAAAAATGTCTCTTCCACAGATGTCTGTAAAATGTGAATGTTTACTTCTCTTGGGAGAGATGGCAGTTAAAGGAATGGACTTTGGAATCAGGCAGACTTGTTTGTGAATTGCAGCTCTGCAACTTAATAACTATGTGACTTTGGAGAAGTTACTTTTCTCTCTTAGCCTCAGTTTCCTCATCTACGAAATGGGGATAATTATGCACCCTCATAGGGTTTTTATAAGGCTTAAAAGAGTTATTATAAATCAAGCACTAGCACAGGTGCCCAGAAATAGTAAATATTCAATAAGTGATAGATATTCTTAATATTATTTATACCTATTGATTCACTCATTCATTCATTCAACTAACATTCATTGAACTCCCACTGTGTGTCAGGTATTGTGCTGGTCATGATGAAACAGAGAAGATAATCATGGAAGCAACTGACTAGTAAATTGTGAAAGGTGCCCTAAGAGACAGTAATAGAAAAAAAAAGTAAAAGAAAAGAACTCCATTTTTTTTCCTTTTTCCAAAAGCAGAAAAAGGAAGGAGAACATTCCTGGAAGATAGAACAAAAAAGGCTCAGTGTGTGAAAATGTTTTAGATACATTTCTTCCTAGAAACTGAGATGTATATGGTAGAAATTGGACCATTGATATAAGAGGTTACTTTATCCTAAAAACACTGTGTTTCTTTGACTTCTGTGACGCTGCACTCTCCTGGTTTTTCCGCATTGTCTCTGGTAGGTCCATCTCAGTCTCCTTTGTGGGGTCTTTCTCCTTTACCGTTGTATGTTGGAGTTACTCAAGATTGTCTGAGATGCTTTTCTTACTCCATACGCTCTCATTAAGCATCTCATTCATTATCAATAATTTTAGGGGGGTTTAAGTTACTATGTAAATGATAACTCCCAAATTTTTATATCCATCAGATCTCTCTTACAAACTCCCCCTATTTCCAGCTGACTCATACTTCCAGTTATTTAGTGAATGTCTTCACTTGGTTGTCTTAAGAACACCTCAAAATTAGAATGTCCCAAACTAGCATGACTCCTTTCCAAAGCCCCTTCCAGTGCATCCTCTCAAGTGCCGTCCAAGTTAAAAACCTGGCAGTCATTCCTGACTCCACCTCCATCATCACGTCATCAAATCTCTTCCTTCTACCTCTTAGATATGGATGTCTCACGTCTGTTTGTTTCACGGTGTTCATTGCCACCACCATAGTCCACCTTGACTTTCATATTGTCTCCTCACATTTAGTCTACTGCTTTCCCACCTAATCCAGTGTCCACACAGCAGCCAGAAAATGCAAATCCATCCAGGTCACTACCTTATTTAAAACCCTTCAAAGCCTTCCCACTGCCCTTAGGAAGAATGCCAAACTCTTTACCAAGCTGTCTGCTTATCACTCTCTTATTTCTAGTCATTCTAAAACTTTCTTTTCCCAGGACAACTCTATCCAGGCTATTGCTTACCTCATACGTTTTCCCACTTGTTCCCTGTGCCTGGAATGCTTTGCTCTCCTTCTTTTCACCTAACTATACTTAGTCATTCTTAAGGTCTCACTTAGAAGTCACTTCCTCATTGAAACCTTCACAACCCCTCACTCTGGGCCCAAAAGCCATGGATAAGGGGGAAAGAAGAAGGGATGGGAAGAAAAAAATATGACCAAATTTGCATTGTGAAAATCACTGTGGATGATGTGTGGAGAACAGATAGGAAATAGGAGAGAATGGTTGTTTCCAGTAGTTGAAATGGTAAGAAGGCTATTGCAGAGGTCTTGTTGAGAGATGATGTTAGCTTGGATCAGGGAGGTGGTAATAGAAATGGAGAGAAGGTAAAGTTGTCAGAGATATTTTGGACATGAAATCAATAGGCTTTGATATTACATTGTATTAGGAGAGTGATGCCTCCCTACTCCTCTGGTTTTCATGAAGAGGCATTTTCCTTAAAACTCCTGGCTTCTTGCCTCATCTCATACTCTTTTCGCACAATGGATGAGTTTGGGAGAGTAACTGGGCTTGCAAGATTCAGCCCTTCCTCTCTTCTCTTTAAGACTGGCCCGCCTACAGGGAGCATGTGCTCTGGGGTCTGCAGAGGGGTCAAGTTTTTTGATAAAGAGCCTGTCCTTGTAAGTAGAGGGCTCTAGTGGTCTGATGCTATCAGAGACAGCGTAGGTAAATCCTCCTAAAGCTGGGGTTCGGAGTTACGAAACTCATTTTTGCCACACACCTACATCACATTATTCAACCTGGCCTTCATCAGTAGGAAAGCTGACACATTGATCTGTATTTTCCTCACTCTTAATTTACTTGCTAATTTACTCAGAGCTCAGATGGGGGTTGGAGGAGGGAGGAGACAATGAACAGTGATGACTTCTAGATTTCCAGCTTATACAGCTGCATGAATGAATGGTGCCATTCTCTTCCCTCCTTCCTTTTTCTTTTTTTCAAATGGGGCAGTCAGAACTCACAAATTCAGAATTTGGGACATATTAAGCTTGAGATAACTTTAAGATGTGCTGTGGCAATGTCAAGTTGGCAATTGTATATACAGATCTGGGGCTCAAGGATGCAGCCTGGGCTGGAGATAGAAATTTGGGAGCTATCAGCAAGTGGATCACCATCATGGGTTAGGCTGAACTCAACTTGGGGGGTATTATAGAGAAGGGAAGGAGGTTAGACCTGAGCTTCAATGAACTACAATATTAAATAGCCAGTTTGAGGAGGATGAGTCTGAGAATGTAGGCCAGTTTGCTGATACTAGAACAGATCCAGAGGTCAGAGAGGAAGGGTTTAGAAGATGAGCAATGAGGGAGGGGCTGAATGAGGGGCAAGAAAATACATAACATTATGAGGAAAATGGTACATAAAAGATACAAGGCCAAGGGTGGACTTATACTTTGGGCATTGACAAATGAACACAGGATTCTGATTTAATCTCACATCTTGTAATAATTTAATGATTTATAATTATTTGTATAATGCTGCTTTTGCCTCCAGATAGAGACCTTATCTTTTTTAATTGAAGTATATTTGATGTGCAATATTATATAAGTTACAGGTGTAAAATATAGTGATTCATAATTTTTCAAGGTTATATTCCACTTAGGTTAGTATAAAATATTGGCTATATTTCCTATGTTGTACAGTATATCCTTATAGCTTATCTTATACATGATAGTTTGTACCTCTTAATCCCCTAACCCTATATTGCCCCTCCCCCCTTCTCTTTCTAGTAACCACTAGTTTGTTCTCCATGTCTATGAATCTGTTTCTTTTCTGTTATATTCACTAGTTTGTTGTATTTTTTAGATTCCACATGTAAGTGCAGTGTCATACAGTGTTTGTCTTTTCTCTGTCTGACTTATTTCACTTAGCTCAACACCCTCCAAGTCCTTCTATGTTATTGCAAATGGCAAAATTTCATTTTTTTTAATGGCTGAGTAGTATTCCATTATATATATAAAACGCATCGTCTTTATCCATTCATCTTTTGCTGGGCATGTAGGTTGCTTCCATACAGATAGAGAGACTTTGAAAGACTGTCACTTCTTGGTCACTGCTGAATCCTCAGCCGTATCCATCAACACAATTCCTGAAACAAAATAAGGACTCAAGATCCTTTGACTTCCTACTTCCATATTAATGGTTAAATGGACCAGAGAAAGAGAAGCCTAATAGCATTTCTTAGGTTAAGCTCTAACTACTGTCACAAAGAGAGAGGAGTGGTAGTGAGAAGAAATATATATTTGTTACTCACTTCATTCCATACTAACAAAATGTGTTTTCTTACCCATTATTATTAGCCAGAGCTCCTCTCTTTTAGTGTTATAATTAGTTGATTGCATGGAACTCCTCATCAAATAATTTTTTAAAATGTTCAGACTTCCCAAAATATATCTGGCTTACAAAATTATAATTTTGACTATGTTAAAATTTGCATTTAAAAAGTCTGGAAGGAAATGTGATAACATGTTCATAGTAGTATGAGAGTGATTTTTACCCTTTAGATCTAATTTCTAAATAGTCTAGATATTTTATTTGTTAGTATTTTAAAGAAGTTTTTATATTTTGTGGATATTAATTTTCTGTTGATTGTATATTGTAAATATTTTATCACAATTTGTTACTTCTTTTAACTGTTTGTGTTTTATTTTTAACCGCTTTGTGGAGGTATGATTTGCATACCACAACATTAACCTGTGCTAAATATACAATTGAATGGGTTTTAAAAATTTTATATAGTTTCACAGACATCAGTACAACCAAGTTTTAGAACACTTTTCTCACTAGAAAAAGTTCCATTGTGCCCATTTGTATCAACTTCCTCTCCCACTCTCAGCCCCAGAAAATTGCAAATCTACTTTCTACAGTTTTGCCCTCTCTAAATTTTCATATAAATGGCATCTCACAATAAATAATCTTTTGTCTATGGCTTATTTCAATTAGTACGATATTTGTGAGATTCATCTATGTTGTTAAATATATAGTTTGTTCCTTTTTATTGCTGAATTTTTTTATTTATCTATTGTATGTATATACCATAGTTTGTTTATATATTACATTTGATGTTGTAATATTACATTACAAGTTGATGGACAGTTGGGTTATTCTCAGTTTTGGGCTATTATAAAAAGAATTTTGTGAGGGCGTATATATTCATTTATTTGGGGTAGATACATAGGAGTGGATTTTCTGGTTTATATGGTAACTTTATATAAACTGCTAAATTGTTCCAAAGTGGCTGTAACAATGTGTGAGGGTTCCAGTTTTTTCAAATCCAATACAACACTTTGTATTGTCAGTCTTCTATTTCAGCCATTCTAATGAGTGTGTAGCAGTACATCATTGTGATATTAATTTGCACTTATCTAATGACTAATGGTGCTGGGCATCTTTTCATGTGCTTATTTAATCTGTACATCTTTTTTTTTTTTTTTTTTTTTTATAAATTTATTTATTTTATTTATCCCAGCCGCTTCGCGGCACGCGGGATCTTCCCGGACCGGGCCTGCATCGGCAGGCGGACTCCCAACTACTGCGCTACAAGGGAAGCCCTGTATATCTTCTTGAGTGAAGTGACTATTCAAATCTTATGCCAATGTATTGTGTTGAGTTGTTAGAATTCTTTATGTATTCTGGATACAACTCCTATATGAAATATATGCCTTGCAAATAATTTCTCTGTCTATGGCTTGTCTTTTTACTTTTTAAATGGTGTCCTGAGAAGAACAAAATTTTTAAATTTTGCTAAAGTGAAATTTATCAATTTTAAAATTTTATTATTTGTGCTTTTTGTGTCACTCCTAGGAAATTATCGCTTACCCAAGGTTACACATTTTTTTCCCCATGTTTCCTTCTAAAAGTTCCATAGCTTTAGCTCTTACATTTAGGTCTATTATATATTATAGACTGATATATTTTGAGCTAATTTTTTGTGTATGAGTGAAGTAAGGACCAATTTTTTTTTGTTTGCATAAAGATGTCCAATTACACTAGTACCATTATTTGAAAAAAAAAATTCTTTCTGGCTGATTTAGCTCAGCACCTTTGTAAAAAAAATCAGTTAATCTTAGGTCTAGTTCTGGACTTTCTATTTTGTTTCATTGATCTGTATGTCTATCCTTCTGCCAAAACCTGATTGTTTTGATTACTATAACTTTATTGTATCACCTGAAATAAGGTGTGAAAGTCCTCCAGCATGTTTTTTCTTTTTCAAAATTGTTTTGGCTATTCTAGTTTCTTTGCAATTTCACATAAATTTTAGGATCAGCTTCAATTTCTACTAAAAAAAAAAGAGCCTCCTGAGATTTTGTTAAATATTGCATGGAATCTATAGATCAGTTTGGAAGGAATTGCCATCTCAACAATATTTACTCTTCCAATTCTTAAACATCGTATAGCTCTCCATCTGTTTAGGTATCTGTGGGCATTATTTTTATTATCAGAAAAAAATCAACAACACGTTTGAAAATAGTTTATTTTTTATCAGTACCATATAATCTTAAAGGAGAATGGATTTCTCCTATAGCTACTAGTTATAGGTAAATGTGTCATAGGCATGTCGGGGGCTGCTCTCCAAGAAGTGCTCTGAGCTCTTCAGAATATTGCTGACATTGGTGGTTTATCATGGAAGAAAGAGATGCAGTGAGAGTGTGGTGTGTGGGCTGCAGAGGTCAATGGATCAAAATCATTCTCAACTGTTCTTTACCACTTGTTTAAGATACTTATAAGAAAGGGTCATTTACTTTGTCCTTCATCATCAATAGTAAGTATATAATCTTATAGAAAATAAGTGCTCAAGTACTGAATAGTTTTCAGTTATTGAAAGATCATTAGAAAATTCTGGAAAAATTGTTTATGACGGCATTTTTTTTTTTTTTTTTTTTGCGGTACGTGGGCCTCTCACTGCTGTGACCTCTCCTGTTGCGGAGCACAGGCTCCGGATGCGCAGGCTCAGCGGCCATGGCTCACAGGCCCAGCCGCTCCGCAGCATGTGGGATCTTCCCGGACCGGGGCTCCAACTCATGTCCCCCGCATCGGCAGGCGGACTCTCAACCACTGCGCCACCATGGAAGCCCTATGACAGCATTTTTAATACATGAAGAATAACAGGTGAAAATATTGCTGTTTTTTTTTATAGATCATTGTTTATTTTAAGACTTTTCTTGCTGAATTTTATTGATAAAGTAAATTATCTTAAAATGAATGTACTTATCCAAACCAGATAGTTTACATAAATTTTAAAATGTCACTCAAATATCAATTCCAAAATAAGTAAATAATAAATACCGTAAACCTACTGGAAGACTTTAAGAAATACTGTTGTCTGTTAATATTGAAAAATTGAAAAATACTGGATGAATAAAGTAGCTTTAATAAATGAAACAGCAACAACAGCAAACCTTCCTTATATGGAGTGAAAAACATTTTTTCTTTAAAATTTTTCTATTTGAGGAAGCAAAATACATTTGCACTAAGATATAGTAAACTAAAGAAAAAGAGCAAGCAGTAACCTGCAGAAACTAAAATGTAACACTCTGTAGCTCCAATTACAGAACTGCAGAATGAAAGAGAAATAAATGAGACACAACAAATATAAACACTTTATATCTCTTATATTCATGTTATCAGCTTCATTTACAAAGAAAACATGAAGAGTTTGCAGTAAAAAAAGAAAAAGATATAAAGCTAACCCAACTACATTCATAAATCAATAAAACCTCCTCAAATATAAATGGACACATTTCAAAAAAAAATCAACAATTATAATACTACTCATAGTAGAACTTATTCAGATTAAAATATTTCTGCATATTTAATAATTTATTCAACATTATAGGGGATTTACTAATAGCCCAATGGTAACTAACATTTATAGGAAAAAAGAAATTTTATACATAGAAAGGAGAGACAAAAATGGATAGATAGATAGATATAAACAAATACAGCACTTGTACTAGGCATTTTTTTCCCCACTGTATTTTGTCTCTCTGAAGGGAACTACAGATCATTTAGTGGGCACATAAAAAGTTTTTGAATGGATGAATGAATTAATCTACCCTGATTTCTTCATTTTATAGATGAAAGATTTGTGGTCCAAAGAAGTTAAATGACATTCACTCATTCATTAATGTATGCATGCATACATTTACCAAACAAATCATTTTTGAGCACCTACTGTGTGCTAAGCCCTGAGTTAAGAACTGGGAATTCAAGGATAAACCAAAATCCAAGAGGTACCTAGTCTGTAACTTATTGTTTAGTGGGAGGAGATGGACATTAATTACACAAATAATTAACAGCTGCAAATAAGTGCCCAAAAGAGATACATGTGGAACTATGCAGAGGTAGAAGAAAAGGGGATGTAACTTACCCCAGGTTCATAGATGTAACTATCAGAGACAGAATAACCCAGATCCATTATCTTTCCAAAATATCTTTAGTTAAATGGTTGAAAGTACTTAGTGTTCACAGTAGAGGACATCTCTGAAAAAAAAATCAGAAGCTGCTAGTATATCATCCCATTATATGAATAAATTAGGCATACATATACAAACCTTTCAAAAGCATTTAATTCTTAAAAATCAAATAAATGAACTGTTTGGTAAATGGTGTTAGGTAAATTGATCATTCTTTTGGCAAAGTAGATTTTCCATTTACATATCATAGAAAAATCAATTCCTTTTGACTTAAGGATCTAAATACACTTTTAACAAAACTAAGAAGTATTATAAGAAAATATAATTTTAAAAAAGTATGGGGACAGTATGAACTTCTTTTTTTTTTTTTTTTTTTTTTTCCCTTGCGTTATGCGGGCCTCTCACTGTTGTGGCCTCTCCCATTTGCGGAGCACAGGCTCCGGACGCGCAGGCCCAGCGGCCATGGCTCACGGGCCCAGCCGCTCCGCGGCATGTGGGATCCTCCCGAAACAGGGCACGAACCCGCGTCCCCCGCATCGGCAGGCGGACTCTCAAGCACTGCGCCACCAGGGAAGCCCAGTATGAACTTCTTAAAGAAGAAACAAAATTCAGAAGCTATAAAGGAAGAGATTGACAAGAGTAACTAAATAAAAGTTAAATTGCTAAGCATGGGAGAAAATATTCTCTCTCTCCACACACATACACACACACACCACTATCACTACCACCACCGCCACACAATTATATCTATAGTATATAAAGAGCTCTGGCAAATCAATAAATAAAAGACAAACAGTCCTAGCGAAAAATGGGCAAAAGATATGTGGTGGGAAGACTCTAAAATGGTCTCCAGTGATCCCTGTCTCCTGATTTTCACACCTCTTCTGTAATTTCTTACATGTAGCCAGGATCCAGTAAATTCAACAATGCCAGTGGGAGGTCACTTCTGTGATTAGGTTACACAAGATTGTGACCTCTGTCTTGCTAGCTGTCTATTGCCTCTCAACTTGCACACTTTGATGAATTGAGCTGCCATGTTGGAGAGGCCCACATGGTAAGGAACTGAGAGTGGCTCCTGGCCAACAGTAGGCAAGGAGCTGAGACCCTCAGTCCAACAGCCCCTGAGGAACTGAATTCTGCCAACAACCACAGGAGCTTGGAAGTGGATCCTTCCTTAGTTAAACTTTCAAATGAAACGATAGTCTTGTGAGAAACCTAAAGCAAAGGACTCAGTTAAGCTGTGCCAGACCCTGACCCACAGAAACTGTGAGATGATAAATGTATGCTGTTTAAGCCATTAACTTTGGAGTAATTTGTTATGCAGCAATAGATAACTAATACAGGTTATGAACAGGCAATTTATAGAGGAAAAAATACAAATGATCAACAAATACACTGTCAAAATGCTTAATCTCACTAGTGATTAGGAAAATGATATAGAAAAATTACTGTGAGATATAAATTTGTACCTATCAGGCTAGTAAAAATGTTGAAGATTGATAATTTCCAATAAAAGCAACAGTAGAAGGAAAAGAGTACTTTCATACAGTGTTGAGAGCAGTGTAAACTGGTACAATTTCCTCCTTAGAGAGCAATTTGGCAGCACCTTTGAAGAGTTTAAGTATATAGACTGTTAACTCAGTTAAATCCATCTCTTGGAATCTATGCTACAGAAAGAAAAGAGACATATCTCAATGTTCATTGCAGCATTTGCTGTTGTAGCAAAATATTGGAAATTACCTAAATCTCCATCAGTGGGGAGTGGCTGAATAAATTATGCCACATTCATACAATCGTAGTCAATAAATGTAGATCTGTGTGTACTAACCTGGAAGTGTTCTCACTACTTATTAATGGGTTAAAAAACAGGTTGATAATGATCTTTTTAGTTTGATCTCATTTCTAATGATACAGATATACACATACATACTTTCATATGTGCACACGTATGTATATGCATAGGAAAAAGCATAGGAAAAAGTTTGGAAGGATTCACACCAACTATTACCAGTGGTTACCCCTTAGGGAGTTAGAAACAAAGCGGATGGAAGAGGGGCTTTCACTTTGTGCTTCCTATTGTTTGAATATTTTCAGGGAGCAGTTCATCCTTTTTGTACAATATTTGTAATTCTTAAACCAATGAAAATAAATAAAAGGAAATAAAAAACAAAACAAAAGCATTCTTTCCTTGTTGAAGGAAGAGAGCTTTGATATTCCACTTCATCTTGTAACAAAAGAACACTGAAAACAGAAACAGATGTCCCTCATTCAAGCATAGGGAAGGAAGCAAAAATAGGAGGACTGTTTAAGAAGGAAGGTTTTAAAACAAAAGTAATCTCTTAGAATTTAATCTACACAAGCACATATGGTCTACATTTTAAAAAATTATTTTATAATAAAAAAGAGAAACAGAAATAACTTGTTCATTTTGCCGCTAAAAACAAAAACTGCATTTGATAACCATGAACGTTTCACCAAATAGAAAATGTCCAAGAACAGATAGATAAAACAAACAAAACAATGGAAAGTATTTCTCAAACAGACCAAAATTATATGTGATTAAATGAGAAAACTTTTAGACTGAACAATATGAAATCACCATTTTTATAAGTCAAAACTAGTAAATAATCAGTAGTTTTATATTGTTCTATCAACTATATAGGAGGGTTCTACATTATACAAGCCTTTGGGAAAATAGCAAAAATAAAGAAATTTAAAAATCTCAAGTTTTGTTTGCTCTCGCTTTTTTTTTTTAATCCCATAAAGCTTTATGGGACAAACCTGAGATCCCACTTTGTTTTCCAGACAGGGAAACTCATTTTTTTCCACAATAAATTACAAGTATAAAGGTTAATATTTGAGGGAATAATTCAGTTGTCCTTTGTGCCTAATTAGTGTTCAAAGCAGAAAAGAAAAAAACAATTTCAAAAAATTATCTTTCATGAAAGTCAAAATGAAGAGATAAAAATTAGAGAAAGCTTTTCCACTGAGAGCTAAACTTTGAAGCAATCTCTAGGTAAAAAGAAAGCATCAAAATTCAGATTGTTTCAAATCTAAGTTCATTTTTTTAAGAGCAAAGGAAAACAAAGACCCACTTAGCTATAGACAAATGGGTTGTTTTAACAACATAACCTGTAGATATATGTTCAGAGTGAAAAATACAGTATCAGAAGATTTAAAAAGTAGCAAAAGGAATTTTCCTATAAACTGGGATCCTTTATCCCTCAAATGTGCAATTTTACCTAGAAATTCATCATAAAATAGTTTCACCCTCAAAAAAAAAAAAAGAAAAGCCCTTCAAACATGGATTAGTTTTTCATTAAAGGGAAGATCCTATGTACAAGAAATTTCTACGTTTTGAAGCATAAATCTACAACCATTGTCCCTGTTCTAATATCAGAATAGGGTGCATCAGTAAAGATTCTACCCTGTCTTAATAATGAATATTTTCACTGCAAATAACAGATATACACTCAAAATAGCTGAAGCAAGAAAAACAAAAAAAGGAGAAAAGAAGGAAAAAGAAAAGAGAGAGAGAAGAACGTGGAGAGAGTTGTAAGACTATAGGACTACCTCAAGAAACTGAGGCGTACAATGTACCATTGCACTTCATGAAGAACTAGAACCTGGAAAGAGCCCAGAACCACATTTCTTTCTCTGTGGACCACATGTTCTCTCATTGCTTTCTCTGTACTTTTGTTCTACTTTTTCTATAGACCACTTTCTCTGCTTTTTCATATGTGTGCCAAGGGATTGCTACCTAAGTTCAGGTGCTAGCTAACATTGGTTAGCATTATCATCTCTGAATGTAAAATTCCAAATTCCTTGGAAGAAAGAATCTGATTAGTCCAGCTTGATGTGTCTATTCCTCATCCTATCAACGTGGGTGAAATTCCATAGTCTAAATATGGCTGTAGGGTCTGAGCCTGTGAAGGGGGAGCAATACTTTGTGTATATTTGTGGGGGAATGGGAAGGGTCATGGTCTAATATACACCCTGATTCTAAAATTCTGTATTTTCAGGCTCACGATATTCCCATCTACAAAATATTCTGAAATATATGCATGTCTATTTGACTTAGTCTCATATTTTTATTGTTTGTAATGTTTATATTATTTGCTCATACGGTAAATACTTGTACCAAGAAAAAAAGAAAAGAATATTGAAAAGTAAGAACAACGTAGACTTTCAGCATAAATTAACCACACCTGTATGTTTAATTTTTACACCAAAAAAAATCAGTTTGGTAGGCTGAAAAAAGACATCAGAGTTCTAACCCCCTGAACCTGTGACTGTTATCTTATATAGGACTTTGTAGATATGATTAAGTTAAGAATTTTGAGATGAGGACATTATCCTAGATTACCCCTGTGAGCCCTAAATGTAATAATCATAAGTGTCCTAACAATTATAAGAGGAAGGAAGAGGAAGATTTTACTGCACAGAGAAGGCAATGTGATTCTGAAAGCAGAGATTGGAGTGATGCACTTTGGAGATGGAGAAAGAGGCCACAAGCCAAGGAATATAGGGGACGACTAGAAGCTGAAAAAACGGTAAAGCAATGGATTCTCCGCTGGAGCCTCTGGAAGGAACTAGCTCTGCCAACACCTTGATTTTGACTCAGTGAAACTCATTTTGGACTTCTGACCTCTAAAACTGTAAGAGTGTTGATTTAGGCCAAGTATGTGGGGTGTATAAGGTGCAGTACAGAAGAATGAAGCCATGACCAGATCTGTGTTGGGGGGGTATCAGAAAAGTCCTGATCTTTGAATTGAGTCTTGAACAAAGTGTAGACTTTGGTCAAGTGAACAAGGGAGGGTGAAGGATACTCTAGGGCGAGGGAGCAGTGTGGTGCTGCAGGGCTGTGGTGGATCTGCCGCTGACCAATATGCAGGGACTAGCTATATGTGGCTATAAGCCTTTTATCATAAAAATTTGGTCATGAAAATTTTCAAACACAAAACAAAGTTGAAAGAATATTACAGTGAACACCCATGTACTGCTTCCCAAATCCTACCATTAATATTTCTATGTTATGTTATCACATATCTAGCCACATGAATTTCCAAATACTAAGAGGAAAAAAAAGTATGTGCTAATAAGGATACTTCTATAATAAATTACCATTTTTTTAGTTCTTTCCGAAGTCTGACTTCTGCTGGAATCAAAGGTTATATGAATATGATTTTTTTTTTTTTTTTTTTTTTTTTTTGCGTTACATGGACCTCTCACTGTTGCGGCCTCTTCCGTTGCAGAGCACAGGCTCCGGACGCGCAGGCTCAGCGGCCATGGCTCACGGGCCCAGCCGCTCTGCAGCATGTGGGATCTTCCCGTACCGGGGCACGAACCCGTGTCCCCTGCATCGGCAGGCAGACTCTCAACCACTGCGCCACCAGGGAAGCCCTGAATATGAATTTTTGATAAGACTTCAGATAAAGAAATTATATTTGTGGCATTAAATAAACAAAGGAAAACACTATTACAGAAAAATATAACCCATATACTATATAATGCTTTCATGTATCAAGAAAGTGCCCCTTGTTTTGTTTTGTTTTTAATTTTTGTTTTATTTCGTTGCAGCTGTGAAAAGGTTTATGCTGATTAGGAATACTAGGTTTGTGATTTAAATTATAGTTGGTGGTCTAAATTCTCTCATCCAACTGATAACTGGATTCCAGTTTCTATATTTTTTATGAAGGCTATGCTGTCAAGCCTTCTTAGGATTTTTAATGTTTTATATACTCCTTATGGTAATTTAAGTATGTCACTAAGAATCTGTTATGAATATGTAGTAAAAATATAAAGAAAATGAAAAGATGTGCTGAGAAGTAATCTCTCTTATAATTAAGTACTTTGCTAATGCATATTCCAGGTGAGAAGATTTTAGAAAAAGAGACAGTTCTGAGAATGTATGAGATCTAATTTAGAACCATGTCTTAGTTCAGTTGTTCTAAACTTCGGCGCTCATAGGAATTACCTGCCAGTCTTATAAAAATGCAGAATCTCCCAAATTCTAATCAGTAGGCCTAGGACAGGGTCCAGAATCTGCATTTCTGGCAAAGGATGCAGACAGTGCAAGAGTACACTTTCAGAAACACTACTGAGAAAGTCCCAATTCTGCGGTGCTCACATTTGACTGAGCATGTCTTCGTAGATCTCCTCAGTCCATTTGGACAAGATATCAGTGACTTTTTATTGAGTACTTATTACACGTTAATATTAGAACTATGAGGACAGGTTATTTGAACTAATCCTCCTGCTAAAAACAACTGAAAAATACTGGGTAAAATATGTTTTTAAATATCTTCTTAAAAGTATCTTATCATTAGGTAAGAAATTGGCAGACCAAAATACAAATGAAGGTAGAAATCCTGAGTGTAGCTGAGTCAAAGCTGCTTTTGGTCTGAGGGTATTTGCTCAAAGGGGGAAATTGAGGGTCTGTTTTCATAGTTCCAGCTTATGAGACACTCAAGCTAGGCAGTCTAAATGGTAAACCGTCTCCTAGTAAAGCTGAGACTCAAAGGGGCTAGATTCCAGAGTACGATGACCCAGAAGCAACACCCGAAACCCTCACCGCTAGAGAAAACAAGGAAAGTCACCCCTGTTCTGGGAGGCTGGGGAGGAGAGGAGGATATTTCTATGAAACTTTTAGCCACAGCTATAGCATTTGTGCTGTTTTTCAGCCCAAATTTATATCACCTGAGTGGTACAAAACTATTACATTATGTAAGCAGAAAGGGGATGGATGGGCAACCTGGAGGCTCATAGAGTGGGAACCTGCCAGGAGGTCTCCAGCTTAAACCAGGGTAGCGCGTACCTGACATTGTTTCTCCACCCTCCCTTCTAACAGGCAAGATGGTAGTTCAATTGCACCAGCAAGAAAGATAATCAATGTAGCTCACCTGGCTCTGATTCCTGCTCAATTTCTTGCTCAGTAACCTGCTGATTAAAAACTTACTTTGCAAAAAAAAAAAAAAAAAAAACCAATTACTTTTCATAGAAATATTTCATAGGCTTGGAATATATTAGTGTACGGATGCCAGAATTTTGATATTTATATAAATTTGCATTGTTTTATATACCAGTCTTTTGAGTTCAGTGTTATAAGTCTGTCCCCTAGAAATTGTTTCTTGCTGCACTAGCAAGAATAGAGTTCCTCAGCCAGGAGGGCTGAAAATAACCTGCCTGTGAAGTCTTTTGTGAGTTATTGCCATGCTGGGAAGTCTTGCCTGGAGGCCAGCCAGTCAGGCCACGAACCCATTGCTTCCGAACAACTACAGGACATTTCTCCCCAAAATTAGCACACTCAAAAGAAACATTTAATTGTTTCCCACAGAATCCCTATAAACTAAGAGCGGATCAGATCAGGTATGCTATCTCTGGAAAGCGCTGTCCTGGGAGTCAAAAGAAGCAGGTTTAAATTCTGCCACTGCTAATTACTAGCTCAGTGGTTATGGGCTGTTTAAACAATTTTGTCAAAAAAAGAAAAAAAGAAAAGAAAAGTAGGTGGAATTCCCGGGCAGTCCCGTAGTTAGCACTCAGCGCTCTCACTGCCGTGGCCCGGGTTCAATCCCTGGTCGGGGAACTAAGATCCCACCAGCCACACGGCGTGGCCAACAAAAACAACAACAACAACAAGGTAGGATTAATTAAAAAAGAAAATAAACAATTCTATCATCTGTAAAATGGGATCAATAATATTTACCTTACAGTATAACCGTGAATATTGAGTAGAATAACATATATGAACGTGTCTAACATAATGCCTGACATTTAACAATAAATATCAATAAGTGTTGGTTTCCTTCCTTGCTTCCACTACTTGCTAATAATACAGACACACTTTAGAATTTTTTTCTCCTCCTCCTATCAAGTTGTGTCTGGAAGAGCTGGTGGTTGGTTTGCTGCTGCAGCTAATCACAGTAAGAAGAGTAATATAGAAAAATCAGTGCTAGCTTTTATCAAGGACATCTGGTTTTCTAGATCCTTCCCTTACCCCCAAAGAAAGAGGAAAAGAAAGTGCAAAGATTGAGAGGTAGTGGCTATAGAAGTGTGAGGGAAAGCAGTTCAGGGTGATGTCCTAGAGATCAAGGGAAGAAGGAATTTCAAAGAGGGAGTGATCAAAATGTTGTAGAGCATGAAACCAATTCAAATGTTATAGTAAATGTTATAGTATATCAAGTAAAATAAAAGACTGAGAACTTCCCATTTAACTTAGTAACTTGAAGGCCACTGGTGGCCTTAGCAACAGCATTTCAGTGGAACTGAAAGGGAAGCTGGTTTGCAACAGGTTGAGAGAAGGAGAAAAGGAAGTAGACTAGAAGAGTTTGGACAAATGTTTTCAAGTCTGGCTATGAAGGGAAGGGAAAG
>NW_006796397.1:2347540-2359911 GCF_000442215.2 Lipotes vexillifer
AAAGAGGTAAGGCAGTAGCTATAGAAGGACATGAAGTTGAGAATGTTTGCTTAGATAGGACAAAACTATAGGAGTTAAAATACTGGATGGAGATGAGACAACAGAGAATGGAAAGTACAAGACACAGAAGACAAGATGATGAAGAGAAGGAAGTTCCTTAAGAGGCAGAAGAAGCTGGAGCCAGGGCTCAGGTGGAAAGATAAGCCTTAGAGGGAAGGATACCTATTTTCCTATAAGAGGAAAAGGCAGAGTGCACACACAGGTTTACTTAAAGATTTGGAGCCAGGAAGTTAAACAAGCACTTCTTGGATGGCTTCTGTTTTCTCTGTGAAGTAGGAATTTAAGTTGTCTTTTAGGAGGAAGGAGGAAGGAGGGGGAGTGTTAGATGTTGGAGGGAAGTGGAGAAAGTAAGAAAAAGAAAAGTCTGGTACATGGAGGAGAAAACTGACCAGAGAAACATAATAAGATGTTAGAGCAGCACTGAGGGCCCCACTGAAACTGAGCACTCTGAATTTATACTGGTAGCAAAATGTAGGGCTCTGTCGTTCAGACACTGTAGAGGGAATAGCTGGGTTTTCCCACTGCATTGCATAACGTTGTGCTGGTAAAGACTTCGCAACTGCTTTTAGGGGGTACAGTAGGAGGAACCCTGGTTTGCAGCAGTGGTGTAAATACTCCCACCATGTCAGACTTCAAGCTACCAATGTGATGGCATTGAACTCAGACTTGGGAAGCGATGCCCAGTGGCACACTGATATGTAGTATTCCCGTCATACAAATACAGTAGACGTAAATAAGCTTAATCGCATAGAAAATTGTGAAATGTAGTAAAATAAAGAGGTGATGAGTTTTGATTATTTATTACCTTTGTTTTTATATAATTTTCTTAATAGTAAGTGTATATAATTTAATTTTTAACAATAACCATATCTGGCTTGCAAATTTCCTGAGAAGTTTACAATCAGCTCTCTCAAGACAGCATGAGCTGGCTCCAACATACCACTGGTTGTGGGAAACCAGCTTGAAATGGCCTACACTAATAGATTGGGTGGGGTTGGGGGCAGGGAGAGAGCTGAGATAAAAATGACAAGATTGCTTTCACCAGGGCCAGGGACTCTGGGCCTGGTAGAGGAAACCTGAGTTCACTAGAAAAGAAGGTTAGAAATGGTTGAGAAAAGCTTGCCTCTGGGGGAGGGTCAAACGATCCAATATTAGAGTGGTTATCAAGCTTGTATCTATTTTGTGACCCTGAGTTTTCTCTCACTGCACTATAAATAGCTTTTAAATGTCTGATGGAATAGGTTGTCACAGAGGACAGGTGCTGCAGGAGAACAGGGAGAGTGATTGTGGACCCAGGGGCAGGAAACCTGGGCCCCCCTGGGTAATGTCAGAAGAAACTCACCTCTACAGAGGCACAACCAGCTGAGAATCTTGCTGTTCGCAGTTTCCCTGCACTGTGCTTTGTCTTATGTTAGCAGGGAGATAGTTGGGCGATGGAAGCTCTTCAGTTCTAAAATTGTACCATAGGAATAAATGCTGTATCTCAGTTTCTTCTATCAAACAGTTTACTAAAGAAACTTAAACAAAAATCTTTCTTTGCACAGAGAACAGGAATAATTTCACTTCAATTCTATTCAGTACACTTTTCTGGTGTTGGAAAGTCACTTTCCACAAAAGAGCTAACACGTTAGCGGCGTCGTCTTGGCTTTTATAATCATGACTGGGTGTGATTCAGAATCATGTTTGGTGTGATTTACCTCAGCAGGCAGCATTTTCACTCTTTTCAAAGAAAATATTTCAGAGAGTAGCTACATTATCAACATCTCCTTGTTTGCAAAACGCCTGCCTACCATATGATCTTGCAATCCTACTCTGGGGAATATATCCAAAGGAAATGAAAATGGCTTGTTGAAAAGATATCTGCATTCTCATGTTTATTGCAGCATTACTCATAATTGTCAAGATATGGAAACAATCTAAGTGTCCATCAGTGGATGAATGGATAAAGTAGATGTGGTATATATATATATATATATATATATATATATATACACTGGAATATTATTCGGCCACAAGAAAGAGGGAAATCGTACCACTTACAACAACATGGATGGACCTTGAGGGCATTATACTAAGTGAGAAAGTCAGAATGAGAAAAACAAATTCTACATGATCTCACTTATAGGTGGAATCCTAAAAAGTCAACTCACAGAATCAGAGAGTAGAATGGTGGTTACTAGGGGCTGGAGTGTTGGGGAATGGAGGAGATATTCTTTAAGGGTATGAACTTGCAACCATTAGATAAATAAGTCTGGAGATCTAATGTAGAGCACAGTGACTATACTCAATAACATTGTACCATAAACTTCAAAGGTGCTAAGAGACTAATCTTAATTTTTCTCACCAAAAAAAAGAAATGAAAATTTTGTGACAAGATAGACGTGTTAGCTAACTACACTACAGTGTTCATTATATTGCAGTACATAAATGTATCAAATCAACATGTTATACACCTTAAACTTACACGGGCGTTATATGTGTGTTTTATGTGAATTACATCTCAATTTAAAAAAGAAGTAAAAGAACTGGGCCAGACCCAGGTTCAAATCCCAGCCCTGCCACTTACAAATTTGGGGACCTTGGGGCAAGTCACTGAACCTCAGTTTTCTTCTCTTCAAAAGTAGGATAATGATAGGTACTTCCCAGGTAGTCATGATGATTTGATGAGATAAAATATAAATATACAATAGGACTCAGAAGAATGTTTAGCATTCAATAGTTGTTTGTTCTCATCTTCTCTCCTCCCGATAGCTTTCTTTTTAAAATGATAAAAACAGAAGCTGGTAATAATTTCTTTTTTAACGTCCTGAACTTGACTTTATGTTTGGTAACCTTGCCTCTTTAGAAACACACACACATGCATATGCTGGTCTCTCTTCCAGGAATGCTCCACTTTCTCACTCTCACCCCAGCAAACAAATAAATTATGTCACTTGCTACTGCTCTGATTAGAAACATGAACAAGGCAAAGAGGTGGTAAGATCTAGTATACTGAGTGGCTAGGTCATAGCCTTGTCAAATTTCATGTCTCCTATTGAAGTTATCAATATATCTTCATGTGCTTGTCCTGCATTCCGGTGTATGTAGATTCACTGGGTCTATGTTCAGTTGGGATAACTGGTTTCATGGGTATGTGCTAAGCCATCTTCTAGGTAGAGTTTGGAGACCCATGCTGGACCTTGCTCTAGTGTGTAGGTGTTTTAGTGTATTTAACGATCACGAACGTTCCATTTGTTCTAGAGAATGTGTACCCCAGAGTTGTACAATGATACGAAATGCATGGCCCAAGAAAATAAGTATCACATGATATACGTTTTTTTAAAATGAGGGTTGCTGCTTAGGTCTATGCCATCTAGTAATAATTTCCCCCAAGAAACTCATTAAGCCTGGATATCAATTTATTGGGCAGCCCTGTATCTCACCAACAATTGAACTAGAGTCCTGGAAGCCCATTAAAATGGAATGAATAACCTACTCTCTTCTGCAAAATCAGCACAGGATTCTAATTTACACTTATCAAAAAAAATCATTTCTTTCCAAATTAACCAATCAGTAATATAATGTTATATTATATTATTAGGCAATTATATTAGACAATGTTTCCAAGAGATTAAATGACATCAAATTAATCCCATGTTGGCTTGGATCTTCAGGCCAGGCATTTTCCAGGGGCCATGCGCTATGAATATTTGTGCCACATCTGGGTTTCTGTGGGCCAAAAGGGTACTGATGATACCAAAATGGTATAATCATAACATGTATTAAACATACACACACAAGCTACTCTGTAATGAATTATAGTTAACTAACTTGGAGCAATCAATTAGGAAAGTTTAAAGAGGCTAATATCAGTGCTGGGAAAAGAAGAAATGCAACTGCCAGCAGTAAAACATTAAAAAAATTATTTCTAAAACAAGTTGTATAGTATAAATGAATGAAAAGATGAATATGTGTAACAGTCAGCAGTGTACCCAGAATGCATTTTTTTTTTTTTTTTTTTTTTTTTTGGTACGCGGGCCTCTCACTGTTGTGGCCTCTCCCGTTGCGGAGCACAGGCTCCGGATGCACAGGCTCAGCGGCCATGGCTCATGGGCCTAGCCGCTCTGCGGCATGTGGGATCTTCCCAGACCGGGGCACGAACCCGTGTCCCCTGCATCAGCAGGCAGACTCTCAACCACTGCGCCACCAGGGAAGCCCCAGAATGCTTTATAAAAGCATATGCTTTCCTAACTCAATAGCTATCCTCAGCAACATCACATCACATGCACACATATAAATCCAAATCAAAAAAATGATTTTTTTTCTCACTAGGCACAATCCAATATGTTTGAAAACAATAATTTGGCAACTTGATAGAAACAGAGAGAAGATAGCTGCCTGCCAAAGTAAAGGGCAATGAAAAACTGCGTGGCATCTTTCTGGTTTTGTCAGAAATTGCCGCTTTAACCATTTCATGCCAGATGTGTCAGTGGGCATTTCAGACTCTCTTTGGGAACTGGTGCCCTGAGGCCTGGCACAATGTAATTCCTAAAGGAAAGAAATTCCATTATTTCAGTGCTTAATATGAACTAGCTTGTTAGCTATATGTTATCTAATTTAATCCCTCTCCAACAGCTCTATCGGTAGGGAGGTATTAGCATCCCAATTTTGCCAATGAGGAAACTGAGGCTTAAAGTTTCATGGCCAATTTTGGCAGAGAACTCACTCCTTAAGCCATCCTAGTGCATTTCATACCCTGCAAGCTGCCTCTCCTGGCACAAAACCCATGCTGTAAGAAACATCTATAACATGTGATTCCACTGACCTTCGGGAGACTAAGCCCAAATCAGCCGGAAATGGTTGCTGTTTGGAGGGGCGACAACAAGAAATGCCAGCCCAAACAAAAAACTTCTCTACTTTCAAGGAAGATTTGGACTTCAATCCAGCAGACATTTATTGAGTACCTTCTATGACCAGAGCCTGTGCTATGTACTTTCACATATCTCTTTTGTCACAACAAATGATTTTATTTGGGATGCACTAAAGTAATAGAAGCTTCCTATATAAATAAATAAATAAATAAATAAATAAATAAATAAATAAATAAATAAGGACTTCCCTGGTGGCGCAGTGGTTAAGAATCTGCCTGCCAATGCAGGGGACACGGGTTCGAGCCCTGGTCCGGGAAGATCCCACATGCCGCGGAACAACTAAGCCCCGGCACCACAACTACTGAAGCCCGTGTGCCTAGAGCCCGTGCTCTGCAACAAGAGAAGCCACCGCAATGAGAAGCCCACGCACCGCAAAGAAGAGTAGCGCCCGTTCGCCGCAACTAGAGAAAACCCGCACACAGCAACAAAGACCCAACACAGCCAAAAATATAAACAAACAAATAAATAAATTTATATTAAAAAAAAATAAAGTGCACCCTGTGGTTAAAAAGGGCACATTTAGAATTTTCTCTGCATCTCCTATTTCTGGGAAGGGATGTGATTACTGTCTTAAAAGCAAGCTCATTTGAATGCCCAAAGATCAGTTGTAGACACTTATTTCGTTCTTTTCTTTAATCAAGCTCTGTGTTTTTCAATCCTTATTGTGACTAAGAATTAGGGCTATATACCCACTTAATTAATTAATTATTGATTGATTTTTTCTTTATCAACAATTTTACTCAAGCAATAAGCAATTTTACTCAACAATTTTACTCAACATACTTAAAAGACGAGACATAACAAAAGATTTCAGGAGAGATAATATACCAACGTCGTACATATCACAGCGAGGCCATGTTGAAGCTCATTAAAATGTTTTCCTTCCCCGGTAAGAACACTTGCTCTTTCTCTCTCTTTCCCTGTCTCTGACTGTCCATCTCTCTTGATTTATTTTTTTTTCCCCTGGGGGTTCTCTGGTTGAAATCAAAGCAAGATTTTGCAACAGCTCGGGAGACTGGACTTCATCCAGCGCGTTCCCAGGAAAAACATGAGTATGCCATTGGTAAGCAGGACTACGATCGCGGCAAAAACGACGACAGTTTGCACGTCCAGGGTCATGGTGCAATGCAGAGCACTGTAGTGTTTCGGATGGAGAGATGCCAGTCTCTGTTCTGTCAGACTGTCCATACAGCCACCATGCTAGAAAGGAGAAGAGGAAGTCGAGTGGTTAGGGAAGGGCTGGGTTTGGCGCCCAAGTGTGGTACGGGAGAGAAGGAAGGGGGCATGGGGACAGGGGTGCTTGCTTCCTCCTTTCTCGGGACTGAGCTGATCTTCCTTCCCTAGCTGAGAGATCTTAGCTTACGCTGAAGTCCCAGCATGCTCTCTCGGGCTCCACGGAAAAGGCAAAATCCTGGCTTTGAAAGTGAAAGGCGGGAGGAACCAGCACGACGTTCTCCGGCGCCTACTCGGGCTGTCTGTCCGTGGGTGCGTCTGGTCTGCCTGCCTGGCTACCGGTCAGCCTCCCCTACTCCAATTCGCTCACTTTCCTACGCTCGCTCTGTTCGCGGGGCTCCCGGCTGCCAGCCACTCTTTCGGTCCCTGACTCGCCAGCCCTCTTCCTCTTTTCTCCCACTATGTACCCATTTGAGAAAATTTTCAAGGATAACTTTGAGTTATGCAATGTTCCACCTTCAGGCTGACTTTAGTGCTTAACACCTGCTTCAGATACGACCCTTTGATAGACTAGGACTGGAGAAGCTGCCAACAATTCTGATGTCCACGTTGGTGTCATCCCCTTCTTTGGGGGAACCTCCCCCTCTTTTCTGAACTCTAATCCTCTGGTCTGAATGGCTTTCTTCTTATATGATTTCATCCCTGGCCCCAGCGATTGGTTCAAGAGGTTAACAAATAACCCAGGTTGAAACATCACAACTCTCTCCCAGGATTTTCAAAGTGGAGCTATAGAGATTCACACACTATCTCCCTTCTGGTTGCAGCCCTCTGAGAGTGTGAGCCTGAAGCCACCCTTGAAGAAATAGAGAGACAACTCTGATGGTGCTGGAGCCTTTGGATCAAATCTTTCCTCAGGCCAGCTCTATCCTGCCCTTTTCACGATTTAGCTATGTGAGTCAATAGATTTTCTGTCTTCTTAGGCAAAAATTGGGGTTTTGTCTCCTGCAACCAAAAGACTTCTGACTAAATACATCAATGAAATATTTTTTTACACTTACCTGAGAGGGAGTATGCTATAATAGAAGGCATGCTGGACTTGAAATAATATTAGAAAGAACTTTGAATTTTATGAGCTATCAAGGACCTATTATTGACATGTAGTGTTGGGATAGAGTGTGAGAGAATCGGAATCAAGCGGTTCATTCAGCCCAGCTCAGGGGCTGGTCAGCCCGCTGCTGGGACCCAGATGCATCAGAATTAACTTCACAACCTGGTTAAGATGATCTGCTTCACACTGCCCATTCCCCCTCGAGCTGTGGGGACTCATCTTCTTTCAACCTTAGGCCCACAGACATGGCAGAGCCCTTGCTGTCCTTCCCAGCACTGCGTTAACCCTGAGCACAAGCGTGGTGAGTACCAGTTCCGAGCACTGGCTGCAGTACAGATATAATAGCTCACGGGAACCGCTAAACCATTGAACTACAAGAGCAGGGATAAAGAGTGGGGACGTTTAGAGGCCCACAGAAGTAGGTTTTAATTTAACTCTGTTGCTTCCTGACTCTGAATTCTCTGAGTGCCTGATTTTTCTATAAAGTGGGGATAACAATACTTTAAACTTTAGTGCATTTATGAGAATTAAATAACTATGGAAAGTATATGATATACTGCTGGCACATAGTTGGCACTTAGTATGTGGTAGTTGTGTTGATGATGATGATGGTAGGTGATGGTAAATGATGGTAACATTATGACTGTAAAGTATTCTCATTCTTTTCAGTAGAGAAATACAGCATAGGAAAATGATTCTCTTTCCTTAGGGCCATGTGAAGAGTTACTAACAAAGATAGGATTCAAATAACTGACTCATTTTAGGGATTTGTGTCTTCTTATGAGCTGAAGTGTTCAAATGATAAAAGTGCTTAGCTAGTTTCACGTAAGAAGTGTGAATCACTATTATCTTGCTTTTGATTTGTTTCTATATTTCAGTTTACAGAACTAAATTTAATGGAAGTATAATTTTAAAATGTCTTAGACCCTGATTTAGGGTGGTACTTTCTCTTAGATTATACTGGAAGCATACTTCTAAATTCTTCCTTTGTGGTTCTGATGCTTTTCAAAATTCTAAAGTTTTCTTCACATTTTTCAAAGGTAAGGCACTGTTTTCTATCTTAACAAAAAGAAAATGAAACTATTGCATTTCCCCAAAGATACGTCTTGAGGAAAAGCAGATCCCTGAGAGGATATTATTAACTGTCTGCTTCTTATAATTGAGGCCTCTTCTCAGACAACTCTGCTGTTTAATCTCAGCTCTCACCAATAACCCTTTCTGCTTTTTGATCAAGTGTTTAATTTCCTTGAAAGATTTTCTCAGATTTCAACTGTTACTGAGAGGATTTTCATTTTACCCTAACCCTTTAATGGCTAAATCTTGCATATCCATTATTTCAAAAAAGGGTATTTCTGTTCACCTAAGTAAATAGTTCAAGGATTTAATCTTCTTTTCTTGCCTATTACTGCTGAAATGAGGAGTTATTTGGAAACTTCTTTTGCTAAATGACTATCTTGTACAAAGCAGGTAAAATTAAGCAACTCCAAAAACCAATCTTGGACAACTCTCAATTATCTGCAGCAATATGGACTAAAGCATAGATTACTAAACACGAGACATTTCTGAACCTGATTTTGGTCATTCTTTTACTTTCTCCCAAGTAAAATGTGTGTGTTTAACCCTCAATTCAGGTTTTTCTTTCAATCCTTAAAAACCTTCTAATTTTGGAAAACATGAAATATTCATAAGGAGGTAACAGGAAAAAGAAGAAAGAGGTGGCCAGGATAACACAAAAGTCTAAGGGTAAAAATTATTGCCATTAATATTGAAATATGTAAGAATATGTTTTAAAAATATATATATATATATATATATACACACATAAATATATAACAAATCAATCCAGTGTGGATTTTGCCAGATTTTTCCATAGACTTCAATAAGACTTCAACTTATCTCAGTCCTAACCTTAAACCCTAGCTGACTCCCAAATCTCCATAGGGTTAGGTCATGTGTACTAAGGAATTTGGTTTTATACAAAGACTAAGTTTGGCCTTTGCCCTCAGCTTCTGGGAGGTACTCTGTCATAGGAGTGTGTTTGTTTAGAGCAGGAGCTGGCCACAACAGCCTCTAGGGTAAGGCTGACCATATCTAACAACCTTAGGGTAAGGTCTGGTCACAGAAGAAACATGTGACTTAGGAGTCACAACCATGTGACTTAGGGTCAGGGCTTTGGATCGTGCAGTATCATTGAGACTGTGTTCACTAATCATGCCTATATAGTGAAGCTCCAATGAAAACTCTGGACACTGAAGCTCGGGTGAGCTTTCCTGGTTGGCAATACTCCATGTGGGTTGTCATACATTGATGTTGGGTGACTACGCATCCTGACCTCAAGGGGAGTAGGCAGTGGAAACGTCACATTTGAAACCCTCTCAGGCTCTGCCCTATGTGTCTCTTCTCTTGGTCGATTTTATCTATATCCTTTCCCTGTAATTAAACTCTAACCACGAGAATAATAGCTTTCTGTGAGTTCTGAGTCATTCTAACGAACTATAGAAGCTGAAGGTGAATTGGGGAACTTGGGGTCGATGAGGCCAGTCTTGGGGGCTGTGCCCTAAACTTTGAAGTTTGCCTAACTGGGGGGTGCTCCTCTCCAGTTCTCCCACTCTGTCACTACCTCTATTATAGCATCTAATACATTGTTCTTTTTAGTTTGTTTGTTTACTAATATTTAATTATGTAATGGCAAAAAGATGCTCAGAGAGTAGAAAAGGCTTTGTAGTGCGTGGTGGTGTTATTAGCAGTAGTAGTATAGAAAGAATGAGAAAACTAAGGTTCAAAAGGATTAAGAAACTTGCCCAAAGTCACATAGTTAATAAGTGTAGATCCAGGATTCACTGGAGCCTGGTCATTCTGGCTCCAGAGTCCAGGCTATTAACCACCACATTATTTTGTCTCTGCGTTAGTTGCAAGTAACAGAAACACAACACAAAACTTAAATTCTATGCCCCACAGGAAACAATAACAAACAAGGAATTCGTTGTTATAAGTTCTCCTCCTCCCCCTCCTCTTCCTCCTCTCTGTCCTCCTCACTCTGCCTCTGCTTTTGTCTGTGCAAGACAGACGAAAACAACAGATGTAGAGTGCAGGGGAGTAGGTAGTAATAAATGGGGGGATTTCCAAGGGAAAACCCACTGGACCTGTGGGCAGCTGGATCTGGAAGATAAAAGAGAGGGAAAAATCCATAAAACTTTTAAGGTTTTTAACCTGGTTAACTTGGAAGATATTATTGTCCGTGATGGAGCGAGGCAATTTGGAAGGAAGGTAATAAGTCCATTTTTTAAAAACTCTACTTTATTAATGTATAATTTATAGTAAATAAAATTCACACATGTTAAGCACACAGGTTGATGATTTTTGATAAATGTATATGCTGTGTACCCACCATCCTAAACAAGGTGTAAAACACCTGCAGGTCCCCAGAAGGTTCCCACGTGGCCCTTCCTTCCCGCATCGTGCCCCACAACCATCAATCTGATTCCTATGACTGAAGGTTGATTTTACCTGTTCTACAACTTCATATGAACAGAACTATACTTCTTTGTATGTTCTTTGTAACTGTTTTCTTTCACTCAGTATAATAGCTGTGAGATTCATCCATGTTGCTGCATATATCAGTATTTTGGTGGAGGAGGTGGTATAGTATTTCACTGTGTGAATATACCACTATTTGGTCATCCCTTTACCTGTTCATGAACATTTGGGTAGGTTTCCAATTTAGACTAATTATGAATGAAGTTGCCATAAACATTCAAGTACATATCTTTTATGGTCAGATATTTTCATTTCTTACGGGTAAATACCCAGGAAGCAGAATTACTGGCTCATAGGGTTGATGTATGTTAACTTTTCAAGAAACTGCCAAGTGTTTTTTTGAAGTGGTTGCACCATTTTACACTCCTGCCAGCAAAGCATAAGTGTTCCCATTGCTTTACATTCTTGCCAGCCATACTGTTGCCAGTCTTTTAAATTTTAGCCATTCCATTGAGGGTGAAGGTAGTATCTTATTGTATTTTTTAAACGGCTTTATGAGGTATAATTTGCATACCATAAATATTTACCCATTGTAAGAGTACAGTTTAATGATGTTTAGTAAATGTAGAGACTTGTGTAACTATTACCACAAACCAGTTTTAGAATATTTCTATCATCCCCAAAACTTTCCTCATGTTCACTGTAATCAGTCTCTGCTCCCACTCTCAGCCCAAGGGAACCACTGATCTGCTTTGTCTCTATAAATTTACCTTTTCTGGCTATTTCATGTAATGGAATCATATAGTAGGTAGTCTTTTGTGTCTGGTTTCTTTTGCTTATCATAATATTTTTGAGGTTCATCCATGTTGTAGTTTGTATGTCAAGAACTATGAAAAGTCTGAAATTTTACCCTGATTGCAAGCTAACAAGTTAGCCTGCCGCAGTTTCATGGCTGCTGACTGAAGACATGAGACTCCTGGGTCAGGGAGAAAGGACTTCATTACTCACGGCCTAGCAGGCAGCACGAGATTCATGTCTGTGCTGATTCCCTGTGCCTCTCCAGTCCCACAGGGATGATGCAAGTGGGCCCAGATGGATGCTACACAGGCAGAGGGTTTATGTCAAAACTGAGGAATCCTAAGCTTAGGAAACCTAGTTTTTTGTAATGGGCTGCAAGCAAACCAACTCAACTTTTGTCCTGGAGGCAGACATTGTCTTTATTAAACTGGACATCAAGCAAATCATTCCTCCACTCCAGGGTGAGGCACTATCTCAGTCTTTCAGAGCTGTTTGCTAAACAATCATCCTTGAAGAGATGGTCTGGAACAAAGGCAATCAGTGCCTCAGCTCATGGAGAATTGTCACCAAACAATATATCAGTAGTTTCTTCAGTAGTTTCTCTTTTCTTTCCCCCTCCTTTCCTTCCTTCCTCCCTCCTTCCCTCTCCCCCCTTCCTTCCTTTTTTTCCTTTCTTCCTTCCTTCCTTTCCTAAATAATATTTCATATAAATAAAATATTGCTTATATAAAGAAAGAAAAATTTTTTGTGTAGTATATCACATTTCATTTATCCTCATCAGTTGATATTTGGATGAGTTCCAGTTTTTTGTTTTTGTTTTTTTTTTTTTTGTGGCTGGGGCCCGC
>NW_006796397.1:2359934-2367211 GCF_000442215.2 Lipotes vexillifer
TATCCTCATCATTTGATTTTTGGATGATTTCCATTTTTTTGTTTTTTTTTTTTTTTTTTTTGTGGCTGTGCCACGCGGCATACAGGACCTTAATTCCCTGACGGAGCCTTAACCACCAGACCACCAGGGAAGTCCCTGTTTCCAGTTTTTGGCTCTAATAAAGCTGCTATGATTCACAGGCATGATTTTGTGTGAATATATGTTTCCATTTCTCTAGATTCTTAGGAGTGGAACTGTTGGACTGTATGATAACTTTATGTTAAACTTTTTAAGAAACTGTCAAACTGTTTCTAAATTGGCTGTACCATCTGACATTCCCATCAGGAAAGTTTGAGTGTTCCAATTTCTACATATCCTTCCCAACACTGAGTATAATCTTTTTGATAGTAGCCATCCTAGTAGATATGAAGTGGTATCTCATTGTACTTTTAATTTGCATTTCCCTAATGCCTAATGCTGTTAAGCATCTTTTCACGTGATTTTAGCAATTTGTATATTTTCCTTCATGAAATGTCTTCTTAAATCTTTTTCCCATTTTATAATTGGATCATTTGTCTTTTTATTATTGAGGTATAAATGTTCTTCATATATTCTATGCAAGTTCTTCATCATATACGTGATTTGCAAATATTTTCTCCCAACTTGTCTTTTCATTTTCTTAACAGTGTGTGCTGTTTTTCTTATTATTAGCTTTTCATAAAAAAATTATTGAGACATAATTTACTTACCATAAAGTTCACTTGTCTAAAGTGTACACTTCAATGGCTTTTAGTATACTCACAGATTTGTGCAATATCACTGTACTCTTCTTTAGAACATTTTCATCATCCTCAAAAGAAGCATTGTACCCTTTAGCAGTCATTCTTCATTCTGCCCTCAGCCTACCCCCTGGCAATTAGGAATCTACTTCCTGTCTCTAAAGACTTACCTATTCTGGACATTTCATCTAAATTAGTCATATACTATGTGGTCTTTTGTGACTAACTTCTTTCACCTAGTATAATGTTTTAGAAGGTCATCCATGTTGTAACATATATCAGTACTTCATTCTTTTTCTATTGTTGATAGTATTCCATTACACAGTTATGCCACATTTTGTTCATCCATTCATCAGTTGATGGACATTTGGGTTGTTTCTACTTTTTTGGCTATTATAAATAATGCTGCTATGAACATTTGTATAGAAGTTTTTGTGTGGACGTATATCCTCATTTATCTTGGGTAGATATCTAAGAGTGAAATTGCTGGGTCAACATGATAACTATATTTGACATTTTGAAGAACTGTCAAATAGTTTTCTAAAGTGTCTGTACCATTTTACATTCCCACTGGCAGTATAAGTATGTTCCAATTGTTCTACTTTCTCACCGACACTTTCAATTATCTCTCTTTTCAATTTTAGCCATTCTAGCAGATGTAAATTTGACATCTTATTGTGGTTTCACTTTGCATTTTCCCAATGACTAATGGTGCTGAGCAGCTCTTCATGTGTGTGTTCACCATTTGTATATCTTTGGGAAAACATCCATTGAAATTCCCTGCCCATTTTCTAATTTCATGATTTGTTTTTTTATTATTGAGTTATAAGAGTTCCTTTATATTCTAGATACAAGTGCCTTAGCAGATTAATGGTGCTTTTTGAAGTGGCAAAGTTTTCCATTTTGGTGAAGTGCAATTTATCAATTTATCATTTTTGCAATTAATCAAAGCAAAAATGAGTTTGCTTTTGGCATTGTACCTAAGAAATCTTTGCCTCGTCCAAAGTCACAAAGATTTTCTCCTATATTTTCTTCTGAAAGTTTTATAATTTTAGCTATTATATTTAGGTCTGTGATCCTATGTTGAGGTATTTCTGACAATATTTTTTTGTATTTTGTGAAGTAAGTTCATTTGTCTGCACATAGATATCCAATTCCAACACTTATTTGTTGAAAAGCTACAGTCTGCTTTTGAATTGTTTTTGCACCTTTGCTAAAAATCAGTTCATCTTAAATGTGAGGTTTATTTCCAGACTCTCGACTCCGTTCCATTGATCTACATGCCAATCCCTGCACCAATACTACACTGTCTTGACTACTGTGGTTTTATAATACACTCTGACATTGAGTGGTATAAGTCCTCCACCTTTGTTCTCTTTTTAAAATTTGTTTTGGCTCTTCTAGTTCCTTTGCATTTCCATATAAACTTTAGGATCAATTTGTCAATATATACAAAAAGGCTGTGGGGATTTTGATAGAGATGTTGAATTTACAGATCAATTTGTGGCAGAATTGTCAGCTTAACAATATTGAGTCTTCCTATTCATGGACATGGAATGGCTTTCCATTTTAGATCTTCTTTAACGTGTCTCATCTGTGTTTTGTTATTTTTAGTGTTTGTCTTCCACTTCTTTTATTAAATTTATTGCTACATATATTTTTGGTGCTACTGTGAATGGAATTTTTTACTTTATTTTTGGATTGTTTGATGTTAACATATAGAAATATAATTGGTTTTTGTGCATGGTTCTTATATCTTGTGACCTAACTCAAACTGTTTATTAGCTCTGATAGCTTGTTGTAGATTCTTTGAGATTTTCTACATACCATATTGTATCATCTGTGAATGAAGACAGTTTTACCTACTACTTTCCAATATGAATGCATTTATTTATTTATTTATTTATTTAAGTGGTAAAGGGAGAACTTGCTTTGTTCTAATCTAAGGAGGAAATTATTTCATCTTTCACCATTAAATGTAATTGTCCATCTAATTGGCTTAAACAAACCCCAAGTACAATATTGGACCCAAATATTTTTTAAGTTGGGAAACATCAGAGACCGGAAGTAGAGATATAGAGAGAGGTAGAGGCAGAAAGAGAGAGAGAGAGAGAGAGAGAGAGAGAGAGAGAGAGGAAGAGAGGTAGAATGAAAGGCGTGAATGATTCTCCTGAATGACATCAGCCAAGCCAATTCTGTCAATGGGTTATAACAAAGAGGGCCTGGAGGGCCTGGACAGGAAATGATAAAAATCAAGACAATGCCCAGTGGCATTTCATCAGCACAAAAGAACCTTATCTCAAGGTAAGAGTAAGTGCTATCTTAAACTGAGAGCTGGGAAAAAGAGGCTCCCTGAACTGGCATTATCTGTGTGGAAAATGCTGTTGGAAGGACTGGGACAGGATGTAGACATGCATTAAGGGAGGGCAAATCCCTTCAGTATGAAAGTAGAGCTTGAAATATTACATTAGCCAAGTATACCAGCTGCCCTGTCCATTAAATATTCATGTTCAAATGCCTGTCAATCAACAGGAGCAACCTTGTCCCTCTCAGACCTACTAAAGAGAAGCTGTGTAGGTTATTCAGCAAATTTTGAGGGAAAAGAGACTTGGCTTTTTTTGTCCACAATGATGCCAAAGATGCATTTGGAATTGAAAACTGAACTGCTCCCTTCCTTGCCTGTCTTTTGACAGAATGCATCTGAAAGGTTAGGGAGTGTGGCCTTGGTTCTCAAACTTGGACATCCGTGGGAATCAACTGTGGAACTAATTGAAATGCAGACTCCTGGGCTCCCACTGTTCCCACCCACTGCCATCTGATTCAGTAGGTTACTGTTGAGGGAGAGGGAGGGAGTGGACACATTTTGACATGGGTGGTCTGCAGGCCATTCCTTGTGAAACACTGAGGTGAGTAAGAGTGCTGGCTTCTCAGACAGCCTCCATGGCTGCATGCCCTTTGAAGTGTTACCTAACCTGTGAGGGCCTAAGTTTTCTCAAACCTGAGGATGAGAATAATAATAGCACCTCCATCCTCAGAGGGCCATAGTGAGAAATGAATGAGATGATGTGGGGAAAATATCTATAAGAAACACTCAAAAAATGGTAGCTACTGTTATCTTGAATTCAAGCAGAAATGAATTCTCCAACTCATGATGGCTGCAAGTGCATCGGCAGGAACCTTAGGCTCCACTGCACCTCCTAACCCCAGTATAAATTGGGGTGTAGCAAAGAGTTAAATATCGCCGAAGGGCTTTGACTTGGCACCATGGTTGATACAGGAAGCCACGCTTCCCACAGAGGGGTGGTGGCCTGACCTGTGAGGCCAGGATGCAGTGATCTATTGGCTAAGTCTGCTTTACAAAGCCCTGACCGCAGGGGTCTGTGTGACCTGAATCTTTCCTTTCTTTTCCTCTGTGGTGAAGGGCCTGCAGGGAATGTTAGCAGTTCAGGAAGCTGTGCTGTGTAAAGGAAGGCACACTGACCCAATTTCCTGTGCTGCCTCTCCCACTTGAGGGATTGTGCACATGTTAGGTCATTTCTGTAGATGTTAGTTTCCTTATCTCCCAGAATAAGGGCAGATCAGATATTTGTATGTGGGCATTGTGGTTTAGCACTTTGACATACTGCCTCCCTTTTGATTCCCACAAGGCTGTGGATTCCACAAAGCAGGAATTCTCTCCTTATTCACTGGTGAGCAGACTGAGCTCAGAAAGGTTACAGGACTTGTTCGAAGTCACAGGGCAAGCATACAAGTAAGCATGGCGCCCCCAGCGCTCCACAATACATTGCCCCACCCTTGCTGCCTACCTCCAAGGGAAGCAATGAGGAATAAAGAAGATTATGGATGTGAAAGTTTTTGGCACGCTTTGTGATTTGAAAGTGCTATGACTCGTCCTCATTGGCCTTACGGGGACACACAGGTGGGAACCTATTTATAGAGAGCCACAGTTTGGCTTTGGACTGACATGCCAGTATATTTTAGAGAAAGGAATATCAGTGTGGTAAGTGCTTAGTACACTGAGAGTTCTTCAATGTATTACATGGCAAATGTATGCTTTTATCATCATTATCATCATCATCTTCGTTATCATTAACAACATCATTTATAACACTGCATTGGCGTACAGGGTACTGCGGCCTTTCTATAGTGCTTTACATGTAACATCACACTTATTCCCACCAATGTCAAGTGAGCATTAAAAAAATACCTATGAGAAAAGTGCTATTATTACATACCCATTGTATAGAGTGGAACAGAGTTTAAATATTTAGCTATAATTGATGTGCAACAAAATATGAGCTGAGTTATATTTGAGTAGTTGACAGAAAGTTAAATTTGGCAGGCATTTAAACATCTATTAATTTTAATTTTGCCAATTTTCTTTTCCTATTCTACAGCCAATTTCTTTTCAGAGCTAAAATATTTTTATAGGTCCTTAGGAATTGTGCCTATAATGCCTTCTTATTTTAAAAAAAATAGATCTTTATTGGAGTATAATTGCTTCACAATACTGTGTTAGTTTCTGTTGTACAACAAAGTGAATCAGCCATATGCATACATATACCCCATATCCCCTCCCTCTTGAGCCTCCCTCCCACCCTCCCTATCCCACCCCTCTAGGTCGTCGCAAAACACTGAGCTGATCTCCCTGTGCTATTCGGCTGCTTCCCACTAGCTAACTATGTTACATTTGGTAGTGTATATATGTCGATGCTACTCGCACTTCTTAAAGTCCCTGCATAAGAAAAAGCCATGAGCACGAACATGGGCTTTACATAACAATGAGAGAAGGCCTGGAGACCAGGCAGATGGTGCGCTGGCTCAGTTTCATGCAAAACAGGACGCCACTGATGGAGAAGCTCCCAAACTGAATCCCTGGGGAAGCTTTAAAAATTACAGCTTCTTAGGCCGAATTTCTCCCTGTGTTCTGGACCCCATCCCCTGCCTCACCTCTCTTCTACTGCACAGGCTTATTTTCCCAAGTCTCTGTCTTAGCAACTGCTGTGTTTTGCCCTCTTTTCAGGGAAGACTCAGGAGAGGAGGCTTCAGTCACTTTCTTCCCTTAAACTGTCATTCTTTCTCTCATCATCTTTGTTGGGTCTCATTGACATTTTTGCCCCATTTTTATACTGCCAAATGACAAAACAACTTACAAATTTGATGTCCTTTATTCAAGGGAAAACAATCCATGGATTGGGGGAGTACAGTGCCTTACAAGCAGTGGAACACTCTTCCCAAGGGATTTTGGGCAAGAGTGGGCAGAAGAAGCAGGCAGGAAACAGAGCATGACTGGCTAGAGGCCAGGGATTTCCTTATAAGGCTAAGAAGTCTATTTTCTAGGTCAACTATTTTCTAGCTAGCAAGTCTATTTTCTAAGTCAACTCTAGCTAAAGCAGAGTTGGAGGACTGCGATTGGTGTTTGTTAGGTTTCCTTGACAGGTGTTTCCTGTAAATGCAGGCTGATTTAGGTTTAGATTTGTGACGTGGACTGGGCCACTGGGGCAGCCTCCATTTAGTGGGTCTCCATATATGAATTAACTTTTTTTTTTTGCAGTACGCGGGCCTCTCACTGCTGTGGCCTCTCCCGTTGCGGAGCACAGGCTCCGGACGCGCAGGCTCAGCGGCCATGGCTCACGGGCCCAGCCGCTCCGCGGCATGTAGGATCTTCCCAGACCAGGGCACGAACCCGTGTCCCCTGCATCGGCAGGTGGACTCTCAACCACTGCACCACCAGGGAAGCCGTATATGAATTAACTTTATCAATACATACTGTTAATAAGATTGCTGCCTTCAAGTCCCTGCAACAGAATTCCTGGAGATGTCTTTAGAGTCTTCCCTCCCTTGACTTCACTCTTCCTCTAAAATCAACATGTCCTTCCTGTCGGCTCACCTCCTGGCTTGGGTTTCTCCCTCTGGGGTCCACCGTCTCCCCATTGACTCATCTGCTGCTCTCTCTTGACTGACTCTCCACCCTCTGAATACAGACTTGCTGGGGACCCACCTTCTCTTGTTTCCAGCTGGACCTGGACTGGGACTGTGAGGCAGTTTCTCTGGTGGTGAAATACTTTAGATCAGGTGCAAATTATGGTCACCACCTTGAACAGCTGCCCTCAGAGCTTGCAAGCCTTGCCAAGGTGTTTGGTAAGGAAATTCCTTGATGTTAGCCGATTTCTGCAAATTACCCCCCTATGACATTCTGAAATAAATTCCTGAGGCAAGTAGGCACAGCAGTAGTGAGACGTTTCAGTTGGATCAAGGAGTTTGGTGGTAGATGGGAAGCAGGCAGAGGGAGCAGCGAAAGGAAAATAACACTTACTGATCTGTTATATATGCAAGGATGGAGATTTCATTGTAGTATAAGTACAACAGGCCTGCAAGAGACTTGTTATTCCTGTTAAAATAAAAGAACTGAGATTTAAAGAACTTGAATACTTTGTCCCAGGTCAAATTATATACAAGTAACTGGACCAGAACTAAAATCCGCACTTTGGAATTGGCTCCAAAGCCCATCACTCTTTC
>NW_006796397.1:2367221-2377103 GCF_000442215.2 Lipotes vexillifer
GATCATAATTCCTGAGACTACTGTGTGTGATCTTTTTAGCCTTCTCAAGTTATCCCCTATGTCTGGAATCCCCAAGGTGAACTTTTAGGAGGCTAAACCTTCCCTATGCTGGGCTTCAGTTTAGAATTTCCTTTCCTTCTAGCTCCAGAAAGCCCAAGGAAAGATTTTTTTTCCTTTTGAAATACAGCTTCTCCCTCAGGTGATTTGTAATGTTTGCGGCAAAGCATAGCATTTGCTTGGTTCACAATTACGAGTCACTGAAAGCCAGCAGAGATCACGTGGTGTGGTGTAGCTTGGCGTTTCCTGCAGAGGCCTGTGCTGGAGCCCACGCTGTTCTGCCACCAACTGGCTCTCCTGAGCCTCAGCAGATCGGTTGGTTGGTTAGGCCACTGCAGTTGGTTGCAAAGTCTGTTATGGATCTACTTTTGAATGCTTCTAATTGGGCTTTTGGATTTTATAAAAGCTGAATTTGACAGTTCCTGTTCTTTAGAGGATGGTTGTGTAGAGCCTGCCATGTACCAGAAAACTTTTTCACACTCCAGATTTGTCCAACATTAACCAAATGAAAATCATGGAAGAGACATGAGATTTTAAACTAGAGGAAAGGAATGGGGAGTCAAACAGTAACACTAGACTGGGTTCTTGCTTTTAGCAGATAATCTCCAATAATCACATAATGCAAGAATAAGATGCCGCAGTTATTAAATGTCCTGAGGTTCTTGTTTTTAATTCTCCTTTCCTTAAAAAGTTATCTGTTCCATACGCACAAGCCACTTCCCAGCATCCCCCCACTCCCTCCATCACCACCCCCTCCCCAGTGCTAGAGAGATTCGTTTTCTCAAGGATTTATTTAGTGTCAATCAACAGTCCATCTGCCCTGCACCAAAAAAAAAAAAAAAAAAAAAATTTAAAAAGCAAAATATGGCCCCTCTCTGTTCTTCCAACACAGGAATGAACACCCCTCCACACTCTTCAATTAGTCTGTGTGTAAAGCAAAGAAATTCTTTGCTTCACCTACCCTCCCTAAGCTCACCAAATTTAGGCTTTATTCCTAGGCCCCGAAAATTCACCCCTCCAGAAACTCAAGTCTTTGACGAATGTGGTTGGGTCCTAGCTGGCACTTTGTAAATCAATCTCTTTGAGAGCTTTTTCCACCTGTGAAGTCTTTTCAAAAGCCTTATGGTTCTGATAAACAGAATGCAGGCTGCCAGAGGGGGCCCCCAGGAAAGGTTCTTTTCTCTTTCTTTGGGGCCATTTGCATGAATATTGGTCAGGAGTTTTGCAAATTAAAGTGACAGCCATACTAAGTGGTGATTAAAACAAGAAAATGGATACATGTCATGAGCACAGGCTTAAGGTGAAGTCAGTGAAATTAGTGATTTTTAGTAAAACCAAAGAGCCAGTTTCCACATTAGCTTTTCCCTCTGCTTTTTCCAAATTGACCAGAGTAGGTAGCTTCTCTTAGCCACGTTTTCTTTCCTGTGGCCTCTGGGGTACCGAATTCAGAAAGCTGATCATGAGCCAGCTGGTAAGTACCTGCTCTCAGAAACAATATACTATTGCTTATCCGGCAGCATCAGTGGTGCAGAGGGGAAGGAAGCATTTGCCACTCATTAGAGGTGTGCTGGAAGCAGTGATGGGGAGGTAGCTGGTATGCTGCTCTGTCTCAGGACCTAGAGATACTCAGGATACTTGTGACTTTTAAATGGGTGGCCAAAAACTGAAGTAAGACCTCACTTTGATTTAGAAGAACTTACCTGTCTTGAAACATCAGAGCCTTTTCATTACTAAGCCTCCAAGGAAAAAAAGTGTTAGGGACACCTGAGAGTTGCACAATGTGAAAGCAGGTGCAATATTGGGACTGAGTCTGGGAAAGATGGAGGTTAGGAGCCAGGCCACCTGTGGATATACAGAAAAGAGCAGAATGGTCATTATTTGTATTTGCAGTGTCTGGCTGGCCTGATGACTACCTGCATCAGTAATTTCCAGGAGGCTTGTTTAAAATGCAGATGCCCCAAAAGGACTGCCTCAGAGTTTCTGTGGGTGGGCCCTGGACTCCAGAGTTTAACTTTTCAGGCATTTGTGATGCACCTTGAAGTCTGAAAATCATTGCTTTAGAGCTGGCGGAGCCAGTCTTACCTGTTGTAACTTGGAGTTAGAAAGAGATGATCATTCATTGATTCTAGCAAAAGGACGTACAGTTGTCCCTCAGTATCTGCAGGGACTGATTCTAGGACACCGCCCCCCCCTGCCACATATACCAAAATCTGTGTGTTCAAGCCCTTATATAAAATGATGTAATATTTGCATATAATCTACACACATCCTCCTGCATACTTCATCATTTCTAGGTTACTTAAATGCCTAATACAATGTAAATGCTATTTAAATAGTTGGCCATGCTGGCAAATTCAAGTTTTGCTTTTTAGAACTTTCTGGATTTTTTTTCAAATGTTTTCAATCTGTGATTGATTGAATCTGTGATGCAATGCAGAACCCATGGATACAGAGGGTCGACTGTACTCTTAACTGTAGACTGTTTTATGTGTGTGCCTAGTTAGCACCTAGACAGAATCATTGAGGCCCCCATTCAATCAGCAGAAGGTGGCCACATGGAGCCTCCAAATTCTGACCAGCCCCTATTACATCTCTCTTTCTCCATCTCCTATATCTCCTTTCTCTCTACTGTACACTGTAAAGCAGTTCCTAGACTTTTTGTTTTTTGCCAATCAATAAAATAGGAAAAAAAAATAGACAAAACCAAACACATTTCGTCAATCAACATAGGGCTGCTTACTTTTTTTTTTTAATTTTGATTTTAATTTTTAGCTGCACTGGGTCTTTGTTGCTGTATGTGGGCTTTCTCTACTTGGGGTGAGAGGGGGCTACTCTTTGTTGCGGTGCATGGGCTTTTCATTGCAGTGGCTTCTCTTGTTGCGGAGCATGGGCTCTAGGCACACGGGCTCAGTAGTTGTGGCACACAGGCTTAGTTGCTCCACAGCATGTGGGATCTTCCCGGACCGATGATCGAACCTGTGTCCCCTGCATTGGCAGGCGGATTCTTATCCACTGCACCACCAGGGAAGTCCCAGTGTTGCTTACGTTTAATTTTGCCAAGTACGGACATTGAAAAATAGCAACTAACATCTATCATCACCATGCTTATATAAAATTAAAAACATTATTTTTTAAAATAAATGTATTTATTTTATTTATTTATTTTTGGCTGTGTTGGGTCTTCATTGCTGCGCCTGGGCTTTCTCTGGTTGGGGCGAGCGGGGGCAACCCTTCCGTGCGGTGCGCAGGCTTCTCATAGCGGTGGCTTCTCTTGTTGCGGAGCACAGGCTCTAGGTGTGTGGGCTTCAGTAGTTATGGCACGTGGGCTCAGTAGTTGTGGCTCGCGAGCTCTAGATCGCAGGCTCACTAGTTGTGGTACACGGGCTTAGATGCTCTGCGGCATGTGGGATCTTCCCGGACCAGGGATCGAGCCCGTGTCCCCTGCATTGCATTAACCACTCCACCAACAGGGAAGTCCCTAAAAACACGTTAGCACTGATTTCAAAAAAGAGAAAGGCTATGTGAATTAATTTTTGAAACTCACTGTATTATCTTTATTTTTCTCTATGTTTCCATTTTCTGAGAATTATTGGTGTACTTTAAATACTTTGTCCAAGGGCAATGGAACTTGACTCATTGGAGTGGGTTAAATGAGGAGACAATTGACTAAGGGGAGAGCTGCCTTTGCCTGGGAGAGGAAAGAACATTTGAGGAGATGGGTTAAGGCTGGATCTTGAGTGCTAGGCAGGATTTTAACATTTCAGGGTCAGTTTCTAGAGATGAGATAGTAGGATCCTAGGCATGGGAGCTGGGAATGAGAAGTGCACTGGAAGACAGGAAATCCACTGGGTCTCTCAGACTTAGATTGAAGAAAGAGATAAGCTGAATACAGAAAAGATTTTACCAATTATCTTGATTGATCACCATGTGTTGGGCACCATACTCATTATGTCCCATTTAATTTTCACAGCAGTGCTACAAGATGGAGTTCTACCTTACAAATAGGTAAACTGAAGCACAGAGAGATTAAATTACTCGTCTAAGATCACAATTGTATGGATCTGAACTGAAATATTTCCAGAGCTTACTCTAAAGTCCATGGTCTTTCCTTGTACCAACTTTTTCTCTTGGCCTTGAATGACAGGATAATTATGGTTGGCACTTACATTCAGTACTTCCTATGCACCAGGAACTGGACAAATCATTTTATATCCATCAACCCATTTACTCTTCAGAATAAGCCAGTGAGGTAAGTGTTTTTGTTATCACGTACAGATAAGAAACTGAGCCTAGAGAAGTTCATTAACTTACAGAGCCAGATTTAAACCTATAGGACTGTGATTCTGGAGCCCTGGGTCTTAACCACCCCATGGCCTTGCCTCTGTTGTGGAAGTTTCTGAGCTGGGGTCACAGAGTCCAGGTATATTTTCCTGGATGAATATTTTTCCTGGATGAAGCCAGTAACAGATCCAGAAAGTCTTCTTTCTTACCTTTAGCTCCTCAGTCTATCCCATATCCCCCTCCCTCCTTCCCCGCCCCAAACACACAACTATAGTGTACTTGCTTGGTAGACAATATACATTGGAACTCCTTCAGCTCAGGCAACTAGCTTTCTCCCCTGGTCAGGAGTAGTGAAGGGGACCTGAGTAGGATCCCTGGCAATGGTGAAGGCCCCCTAAGTCAGCAGGGGCAGATGGGGGCTGTGATGGAGTTGGTGGGGTTGGAGCTAAGAAGAGGAGCATGAAAGTTCCATTGACAGGGACCAAAGGTAGTTCTTGCAGTGCTGATGCTGGGAAGGGAATCTCAAATGCGGTAGCCAATCTTTATGTTTAAAAAAACACCTCATACTAATCCTTCCTTAATTTAGAAGGCACTTCGACTCTATCAGGGGTGTCTGTACACAAATGGGAAAACATTCAGCACAAGTTCACAGCTTTCAGTATGAGTTTAACATTTATCGAACACTTATCACCACTTATCACACATCAACCAGAGGGAATACTGAAGGGTTTGGGGGATATTTTTTTCCCACTAGGGTGACCAACCAGATTTTGTTTGTCTAGGACTGTCTTAGTTTTAATACCCCACACCCCAGAAACCCCTCAATCCTGGGGATACCAGGACAGTTGGTCACTCTAACAGATGACTAACACAAGGTGTCTGTTCTCAAGGAGCTCACAGTCCAGAGATGATGGAGGAAAATGCATAAAGCAATCATGACAGTCTAAAGGTTTAGGTACAGTGTTTCATTCAGGAGGAAATGGCAGTTTGATGTCTTTACTGTGCCCACTAATGCTATAACATAGAGTGATTTCCATCCATTATAAACTCTGAGCATTAGCTCATTGGTGGATTTCACTGTGAGATGGAAATCATGGCAGAATTTATACTTAAGCAAAATTTTGTTTTTGTCTAAAATACACTATCCTTTTCCCCCTGGAATAAATTCTTCTTTCACTCTGTTAGTGATCCAATCTTTATGATATTTTGCTTTAATTGTCCACTGAGTATGTACAGGCATTGTCTACACTAGAGCTGTCCAGTAGAAATTTAATGCAAACCATGTGTGTAATATAAAGTTTTCTAGTAGCCACGTTAAAAAAAAAGGAAAAAGAAACAGAAATTTTAATAATATAGTATTCAATATATTTAACTAATACATTAAAATATTACTATTTTAATATGTGATCGATGTTAAAATTGCGATTTTTTTGGCACTAAGTCTTCAAAATTCAGTCTAGCCACATTTCAAGTGCTCCGTAGTTGTAAGTGACTAGTAGTTAGTGTTGGACACCACAGGTCTACGCAAAGTCATGTATAGAATACGATTATTTTGATAATTGAAGTCAAAACTCTTTGCCTAAATTAATGGACTATTTTGAGGGAAAGTGCTTACTTCTGCCTAGGTTTTGGACTCCTCAATAATATGGACCATGCTGCCACTGGTCCCTAGGTTCCAGATGAACTAAACACAAATTCTAAGCACAAGAGCAGAAGCACATCTAAAGAAGAAAACTGCAAGCTGGTAGCTGCATATTCTTTCTTAACTGTGGGAGCCCTGCTGAGCACATGGTGAAGAGGCCATTCTTAGGTCTGATTTTGAAATATCCCCAGGTGTTTCCAGTTACCTCCAAGGCGTATCATGGAGTTTGCAAAACAAAATATAATTTACATTCTTGGATTTATAAAAAGGAATTATTGTATGTGCCTCATGGTATGCTCTTGATGGAAAGTGAGGAGAAATGTGAAACCTAGCACACAATGAACTGATGTTGTAATCCCCTAAAGGCTGCAAAAACACAAACAAAAACAATGTGACAGAGATGATAAAGACACTATGAGAAAACACTGAGCTGGGGCTTAGCAAACCCAGTTCTCCATCAGCATGCTTTGCCAAATGACTTATCTACTCAGTAATGTGGAACGAACACTGCCTTTCCTCCAGTTAAAAAAAGTTCTGACTCCCCCTTTTGTTTCCCATAAGCATTTCTGCTGTTTTTGCTCACTGAACCTCAAAATAACTGCCCCCATACTCTGTTTTTCTCATTATTCATTTTGCAAACATTTATCGAGGCTTCCTATGTTTCCAGCATTGAGCTAGGCCCGGGGGTTGGGGGAGGAGTTACAAAAACGCTCACCGTCTAGTGGGCGAGACAGAGAAGCAAACAAAAGAGCTGCAGAGTGATCATTTCCATTTCCAGAAGCCAGTTCTTAAGTGAGCCCAGTTGGAGAGCTCTGCCATCAGTGCGGGATCTGGTTAGGTAGGGATTGGTCCGGGTGTGGATGGCCTTGTAGAGCAGTATTACCTGATCTTGTCGGAAGGGCGGGGAGGACGTGGAGAAGGCTCTTAAAGCAAACAAGCTGAGCCAGGGGAGCAAACATGTTGAGGTTCTACCAACAGCAACGTCATTGCCAGTTAACGCCTTAGCAGTTTGTGGTTGGACTGGGACTCCGAAAGTTAGCAGAAGCAGGCAGGGCAGGGATGACCCTGGATGAGAAGCACCATGTATTGACTTTGACACATTTTTCTCCTGGACTGGCCTTGACCTGTCATTCGAAGTGATCTCAGTGACACTTTGACACCATTCCTTCCTTCCTTCTATTTATTCATCCAATAATTTTGAACTCCTACTAGATGCCAAGGGTAGATTGGGACTAGAGGAGGGAAAAAAAGGAATAGGACGAAATCCTTCCCCTTGGAGTCGGGGGTGGGGGAGGGTCACTCGTAGGCACACACATTACCATGTGGTATCTGCAGTGGCAAAGGCAAACTTGGGAAATGGGGAAGAATCCCCTGACTGGCACCTCAAGTCCAGGAGCCAGAGAGCTAAGAAGAGGAACATCACTCCACTGCTCCCCTGGACTCTCAGATATATTCAGGAGGGCTTTCAATTTCCACAGCTCCTGGGATTTGGGGCATGACATATGTAGCAGACACTATACAATTTTACCTGGATTTTGAGGGCCAAGGAGACCCCCAGCTGACACTCGGTAATACTGGGATGAAAGACACGACCGGAAGCAGGTGACCTCAGTGTTCTCACTCTGGGACAGTGGTGTGTGTGTGTGTGTGTGTGTGTGTGTGTGTGTGTGTGTGTGTGTGACAGCCAGAGCCAGTCAAGTAAATGTCAGAGTGGTGGGAAGGGCCCACGTGCAGAGCCTGTTCCCTGATTCCTGGATCAAACCTGCTGTTGGAACTGGAGTGTCTTTAGACATCCTTTTTTCTTTTTTCAAAATCCTTCCCTTAATGACTGAAAAGTCTGAGATCTAGACATGTGCATTGATGTGTCATGAGGTGCTGTGACCGGATCCTGTGTTACCCTGGCTCCCTGTGTCCTTCTTTCCATCATGCTGCCTTTCTGACCAACTCTGAACAATCAGGGCAGCACAGCTATAGACATAGGAAGACCTTATCCAAGTTCACTTTGGGTAAGTTCAGCAGCACAGGCCCAAGGCCCTCTGCTTTGTCAGACTGCCCTGCCTCCTTGCTTAGGGCCTCACTTCCTTCTGGCTGGAGAGTCTCATCTGTGATGTTTTTCAGGGCTGTATCCCAGCACCTGGTATCTAGGGGATGCTCTGTCACTGTTGATTGATTGAGTGGATGAGATGTAACTCCATCCAGCTCCAGTCATACAAACCCAGACTGAAGCCGCCAGAAGCTCTGGGCTGTCTTACCACTCTCACTGGCTGCTGCAGTAGTGGCAATAATGCCTTGTATTCAGATGGTCCTTTGCTATTTCCAAACCCATTAGCCTGCTTGGCCACATTCAGTCTCAAGTATCCCTACAAGGTGAACATTTGCCTGAGAGGAAAGGAAGCCTGAAAAGTTCTGGACTTTTCTTTGGCACTTTCATTCAGGCCCACAAAGCCTGAAAAACCAGAAAGTTGCTCTATGTTATATAGACTCTGAGGGAATGGCATCATTTACCACAGTTTAAGATTGATTCTTAAATGCATGCATGGCATTATAGGGGCTGTCACTCCATCAGTTGTTTGTGGAAGTATAATTTATTCAGCTAGAGTTTTTCCTGGATACACTCAGCCCAAACTTTGAGGGTATTTGGTGATCACATACAAATTTCTTACAAGCATCTAAGTGTGGGAATGCAAAGAAGTTTCAGCCCAACAGAGGTCTGGGTTTATGCCTTCCTCACATCTGATTTCCTCATAGAGACCACTTCCTCACATCCGAGGGGAAGAACCACATCTGTGCTGGTCAATTCTGCAATCCCAAGACCTAGCATTTTCAGTGGATGGTTGGATGGGTAGATGGATGGATGCATGGATTGATGAAAGTTCAAAGAATCTTCCTATTTGAGAGAAGTTTTGAGCTCTCCCTCTTTGTCATTCCAATTGATTTCTTCATAGAAGAGCATTATAATGAGCAGACAAAAAGGAGTGAATTCATGGATACAGAGAGCAGTTTTAAAGGACAGATAGCAGAGAATTTCTCCACACACAGAAAAGAACCTGGGGGGAAATAAATGTTAAAAATACACATGTGTATTTTTGAGGACCAGGTACTTTATCTTACTTCATTCTCACAAAAACATCCTGATAGGAAGAGCAACAACTTAGTGACTATTCCCCTGTGTAGGTTACTTTGCTGAGGACTTTCCATGCATCATCTTATTTAAAATTTGCGACTTAATCAGGCCAACACTATTATTATCTCCATTTTACAGATGATGAAACAAGCTTCGAGAGATGAAACAGGATGTGACAGTTGCAGGAATTGAACCTAATTCCAAAGAATATATTCTAAACTGCTATGATTTATGGTAAGGAGGTTAATTTGATTTTCTTTTAGAGAGATGAAGAAACTGAGCCTTAGAGAACTTGAGAATCCTGCTCAAGCCAGTAAATGGTAGAACCAGGACTCAAACTTAAGTCGGCCTTACTTTAAATCCTACCTTCTTTTCAACTCTCCAAACTCTCTTCTTTTTTTGACACGCTCAGTGGCTTCAAGGCAGACCACCAAAAGTGACTTTAGATGGATACAGAAAGAATATTTTTGACCAGAAACTTGGTGATGGTATCTGATACACATTAAAAGAAAAAAAACAAAAACAAAAAAGCCACCAAGATTTCCCTAACAGAGAACAGAATTAGGCCCCTGTCAGATGATTTTAAACATTATTTAAATTCTTTTTAAAAAAAACTTATTTTATTGAACAAGCATTTCATGCTCTTGGTATAATATTCAAACTATACAAAAGGATATGTTGTGAAAAATAGCTCTTCTCTCTCCCCGTTACCCAGTTCCCTTCCCATGGAACTACTCATTACACCAACACTGGGGTAGTGGGGGATTAACCTGGCCTG
>NW_006796397.1:2377165-2386673 GCF_000442215.2 Lipotes vexillifer
CCCGTTCCACACACCCTGCCTGACAGCAGGAGGAAGGGAGAGAGAGGAAGAGAGGTTGGAGGCAAGTGAATGAATGGCATCTGCCCCTACTGGCCCTCACTGGAGACAGGAAGTTAGAGACCAAGGTGATATAACTATTGGAGGGATACTGGACCCCAGCCAACCTGGGTTAGGGTAGGTCCATCCCCCTGCCCCGCTGTGCTGCTGCAGTAGAGCCCATCTGGCCTTGTTCCCATGCTGAGATTGGGAGCTTGGGAGCATCCAGCGGCCACTCCCACTGGGAATGTTGGCACGTTCCTGATTGGCTGTGAGTCACCTCAAGGCCCAAGCCCGTGGGGCACAAGAGGAGGAAGAGGCCTGAAGCTGTGTGGTAACAGTAGCTGACCAATTGGGTGTGAAACATGTCCCTTCTGGGGACATTTTGGGGCTGTGAGCTGAGGTCACACTTTTAAATGAGTGGAAGTGATCAAGTGGTAGGCATAGGCCCTTGATAATGTTACCACTTAGTGAGTGCACTGCTGACTACCTGAACTACAGCCATTTCCTCACTTCAGTCAAGCATGTGATCTCCTCAAAGAGAAGTTTTTGGCTGGCCCACAATTTGTCTTGCTGAGGACTGATGAAAGTGGAGGACACTGGGGAGCAAAACAATAAAGGAAAGAAGTCTTGCCTGGTTCCCAGATTGTGCGTAGCCTTAGAGGAGAAATGCTTGATCCCCCCAGTTGCAGCAGAAAATATCCTGTGACAGTCATTGGTTGCTGCTGTTGTTTTTGTTTGCCAACCTTGAAGAAGCCCTCAAGATAATTTTATCCAAATCCCTGCCATTCAGAGATGAAGAAACTGCAGGTCAGCTGAGGGTGTAGTGACATGCCCAAGGTCATAGTACCAGCAACACCTGGCCGAGATGACCCACTGGAGACCCATCCGGCTGGCAGGTGGAGGGTGCACCCCACTTGGTCACAGGCTGACCAGATTGTTCCCCACAGCACTGTTTGTGCTTGTCAGCATGTTCCTTGCCTCTGAGTTCTAGGGCTGGAAAATCAGGTTTTTCAGGTCTAAAACCCCACAACCCGTTCTTCACTTCCCCAGCCGAGCCTCAAAGTCCTCAGAAAATCGATTTATGATAACCAGACTTTCCTGCAGTTGATTTGTAATCAAGAAAGCTAATAATTTACAAAGGGGACACAGTCTATTCCAGAATCTCTTTACCTGGTAGGAGGCCTCCTTGTGAAATCAAAAACATAGTAGGAAAATTGCCTGATAGGCAGAGAATTATAGAGCAGGAAGCATAGGTCTAATAAAATTTATTCAATATTTGGGCCGGGAGTATCTACTGTTACCCCTCCTTTTTTCATGGAAAGAGTTGCATCTTGGGTTTGAATTTTAGCTCAGACATTACTAGCTATGTGACTTTAGCTAGTTTGACCCCTTTGAGACTTCGTTTCTCCACAGGTCCAGTGGGGTTACCTACCAAATATACCATCTCCTTCTCTTAGATGGTGTTGGATGCACTGAGAGTTGGGTTCTCAAATGCTGTTAAGTGGCTGTAATTTCCACCTGTCCTTCTCTAGGCGAAAAAAGACAATAGAGTGAGTTTTCATCGTGCTAAATTCATTGAAATATTTGATTTTAAAATGTCCTTTATTTCACCAAAAGATGGTGATAAGAGATCATTTTTCTAAAAAATGTTCTTACTTAGCTGTATAAGAAGTCGATCTCTTAATCTAGTCACGCAGGATTAGTGCCTGCATCTACAGGAATATTTGGATTAAGCGACTGCAGCAAAATAAGGAAGTGTAATGTACCCTCTTTTGCTTGTAGGTCTTCTACTTGGTTAGTGGTTTCAGTGAATTTAGGAATAAAAGCTGAAATTTCTAAAATAGAAAATTTTAAGTCCATGCTATTCAGTCTCAAACATCTAATTTGTCTCGAGAGAATGTTAGCATTTGGTGGCACTCAGATTTTTGTGACATGTACCCTATCTGCCTACCACATCTACCTTTGTTGCCTTTCTTTGAATACTCCAGTGTCTGCTGACTTGGGTTTTATGCAAGACCATTAATGGGAGTGCACAAATTACACCTGAACTTGGTTGGAGTCCCTAACTCCTCTTGGGAGGTTTGTCCAGCAGGTAGAACCAGAAGAGAACTTCGGAGCCAGCACAGTGGCGTCCCACTCTGCTCATGGGTCAGTAACTTCCAGAACCAACAGGGGGGATGGGTGAAGCTGCTGAGGAAGACTTCAGCCTGTGGCTTTATGTGAAGAGAAAAGAGAAAAGAGAGAGTGAGAGGAAGGAAGGGAGGGAGGGAGGGAGGGAGGGAGAAAGGGAAGGAGAGGATTATTATTTGAGAGTCAGGCTCTTTAAATAAAAAAATCCATATGGCCCTCTAGAGAAAAAAAAAACAAAACCAAAAGCAGTTAAAATTTGAGAGCTACGGGCTTCCCTGGTGGCGCAGTGGTTAAGAGTCCGCCTGCCGATGCAGGGGACACGGGCTCGTGCCCCGGTCCGGGAAGATCCCACATGCCGCGGAGCGGCTGGGCCCGTGAGCCATGCGTTCAGAGCCTGTGCTTCACAACAGGAGAGGCCCCAACAGTGAGAGGCCCGCGTACCACAAAAAAAAAGAAAAAAAAAAAAATTTGAGAGCTACACTGTGAGCTGCTGTGTTTAGAGGCGGAGTTATTTAAATAGCAGCACCCGGGCATCACTTCCGGTGCACGCAAGCTGTTATTCTGCGCTGGAAACTTGAGCAGAGGAGAAGGGAGAAAGAAAGAGTCTGGGTGAGCTCGCTAAACCCAAGCTTGGGTAGAGGAGGGGCATGTCTGGCTGACGCTGCCAGCCTCAGTAACTGGTAACTTCCACAGTGGGAGCCTCACTCTCACTCCATCTGCATTCTTGTAAGACAGGCATGTGGTTGGTTCCCTTCTGAGTCAGCCAGCAAAAGCCAAGGTTTCACCCTGTTCACAAGCTTGCGAAGGCTTTTCTTGTAACCTATAGTTGTAGACTGTAACTATTTTGATTCTTGTGAATCATTTCATGTAAATCAAGGGAGGCTGAAAACCCAAGCAGGGCCCTTCTGGCAGCTTCCTGGGCTGCCTGCCCCCCTTGAAACAGCTGGGGAGCAATGCTATGCCAGAATATCTGAGGGTGTTTGCAAACATGGCTCTGGAAAGATAGTGAAAGGATCTGGGTCCACATTTTTGTACCGGAGGCAAGACTGTGGAGGGCTGGGGGAAGATAGCCACATCCCTCACCCTCATGTGTCATAGCAATAGTTGGAAAGCCTTGCTGACATTTGGTGGTGGAGGCAGGGTGTTTCAGTCACTGATGTGCATAGAACGTGGGGCTAGCTCCAGCTGTGATCAAAGGAGAGGAAAGTTCAGACTACCAGCATCTTTTGTCTGGATTAGCCTCCTAACTACCTTTCTTGTCTCAGTGCACTGAAACCTGCTCTGCTGGCTCATGAGTTGATTGTGCATGGCTCAGTCCTAAACAGCGACATCAAACTGGTAAGCTTGAAATGTGTTCAGTGACATCAAACTGGTAAGCTTGAAATTGGCCTTGATGGGAGAATTTACACTACAGAAATTGTCAAGTGCCACAAATCAAGGCTTTTGTTTCTCCCCAAAGATCGATTCATCAGCACAGCACCTTGCTGCTTCCACTCCTGTCCCCCTACTTTCATTTCCTTCCACAGCTGTAGTGGCTCATCAACAGATAAAACTAATTGTTATCACCTGTAGTTTAAAACATCCACCATAGGAAATTCCCTGGCGGTCCAACGGTTAGGACTCCACACTTTCACTGCCAAGGTCGAGGGTTCAATCCCTGGTCAGGGAACTCCCGCAAGCCGTGGGGCACGGCCAAATAAGTAAATAAATAAAGGAAACAAAACATCCACTGTCTTCCCGTTGCTCTGAAAAGGACCACAGTCTTTACTATGGCTTATGAGGCCATCCTGCACAGTCTGGCTCCTACAAGTCTCCCCTGCCTTTTCTTGCATTATGCTTCACCCCACTTTATGTGCTCCATCAGTTCTTCCAACAGAGCTTCAGTTTCTCACCACAAGTTCTAAAGCACAAGCTCTTTGTACTGCAGTGTCAAGAGTTATTTGCTGCTCACCAGATATTCACAAACTTTCTCACATTTCCCAGCCCACTTGCAGTTGAGCGGGACCATGTGACCAGTCCTGCTGAGTGAGCTGTGAGTTGAAGTGACACGTAGCAGAATATTTAGGAGCTGATGTGCCATCTTCCAGCCTTCTCTTCTACAGCTGCAATCATGGAGGCCATATGTTGAGACAGCAGAACCACAGGATGAAGTAACCTGATTGCTGAGTCAGCACATGGAGAACAGCTGTCTTTAGAGAGCTGCCTGATTGTCTGTGGATGTCAGGGAAATAAACATTTGTTCTGTTTAGCCACTGAGATTCAAGACAATTTTGTTACCACAAAATAATTTAGTCTAGCAGTTCTCAAACATTTGAGTCTCAGGACCTCTTTAAACTCTTACTTATGTGGATAATATCCAGCAATATTTCCATATCAGAGATTAAAACTGGGACTTTTAAAACTGAGAAAAACTGTTAAATGTGTACCTATTAATTCCTTTTAAAGTAAAAATAATAAAACCATTACTTAATATAAATATCATATTTTATGAAAAAGAGCTAGCTTCCAAAACAAACTAGTGAGAGTGATAGTGGTTTACATTTTTGCAAATCTCTGGATTAATTGAAGACGGCTGGATTCTCATATTGCTCCTGCATTTAACTAATTGCAATCTGTTCTGTTTTTGTGTTGAGGTGTGTGAAGAAAATCTGGCTGCACACAGATAGTGTAGTTAAATAGTCTTTTCTGCTGATTGCGAATATTCTTTTTGGATACCACATCAAAACTTGACAAGTGGTAGATTTTTAAAAGCTAGCTACAATATGGAATCTGAAATCATACCAATGAACTTTTCATACTCTGTTACATTAAAGTCCATTAGGCTCTCTTGCACTTTGAATGGATCCTTTATTTACCCATGCTTGATTTTGTGACCTCATGCCTTGGTTACTTGGAAAAGATTGGTTCACTGAGTTATACAGATCTTCCAAATGTTGACATATTTCATTATATAATATATTTAAAAATCACATTAATTAGTATCATCATCCATCTCACTGGAGTCTTTAAGTATTAGGAAGCTGTCAAGCTCATAATAATGGCTACAAGTTTTCTATAATTCTAATTTTTGTTTGAAAGCTTGAATTTTTATCTTTGGCAACAAACACTGTCAGTTATTTTCCTTGAAGTGACAGATTCACTTTATGCATTCTTAAAAATATATATATCTACCAAGAACCCAAGATGGAATAACCATAGTTTGGCAGTAGTTCTTTTTCAAGTAAAAACTGTGTTCCATGATAAAAGCAGCTAGTTCCGTTTACAACTCAAAATCAAACAACTGCTTTCCCTCCAGACAACCATCGCATTTCTGTATGCAGTAGAAGTGCTTTGTGCATACTTGTCATTTGTCACAGAGAATATTGAAGAGCTGTGTACTCAAGGGTAGTGATTTAATAAAAGAAATAACTTTTACTGCTTAATTAAAGGCGTTTCTAAGTAAAACTGACTTTTTCCCCCTGCAACTGCCTGGAAAAAGAATACAGTGGCTACGAGTACAGTCTGGTGCCACTGCCTTCGTTTGTGCTAAGGCCTCAGCAGTGCTACCCACCAGTGCTTTTGTATCATCAGTGCAAATATCATTCCAGCTGAAAAGGGGCAATGAAATCTTAGTAATAATTATAAAAATAATGTTGACCTCAAAGAACCTCTGGAAGCATCTCTGGTACACACAGTGTTCTGAGGACCTCACTTTGAGCACTACAATCCAGCCTGTGCTCACTAATTCACTCACACTTTTCCTTCTGGCTGGAAGGTAGCCCTTCCCCCACCTCTTTATCATTGTAGATACGATGCCCAGGTTCATGACCAAGCTCTTAGGGATCCTTCTTTGACTTCCTAAGTCTATTCCCCTTTAAACATTCCCGCATACCTTATGTACATCTTCACTTACCACAACAGTAATTTACATTGACATCTATCTTCCTTTCTAGATTTTTTTTTTTTTTTGCGGTACGTGGGCCTCCCACTGCTGTGGCCTCTCCCATTGCGGAGCACAGGCTCCGGACGCGCAGGCTCAGCGGCCATGGCTCACGGGCCCAGCCGCTCCGCGGCATGTGGGATCTTCCCGGACCGGGGCACGAGCCCGTGTCAACAGACAGACAGGAGTTGTTACCTTCAAGTTCTCCTAGAAAGTTGATAATTTGGTGGGAAAAAAAGAAAAAAAGCATTCTTATAAATATGAATGGAGGGTCTGGAAACCCAAAAGGTTTTCCAGGATCTGAGTAGATCTCTTCATAACCAAACTCCATTTACACAGAAAGTGGAGTGTAAACCTCAACCAATTATATCTCAAAGCAAAGAATGTTTTTCTCCTGAGAGTATACATGCATGACAGCTCTGGGGATTTAAGTTTAAACCATCTTGAATTAAATCTGAACACATAAAAAGTGGATCCTGACAAATTTCCTAAACAACATTTGTTCATGCTTGAGTAACTCAGAAATGGCTGAACAGATAGGTTCAACCTACCAGAAAAAAAATTTGCTTCTGGGGCTTCCCTGGTGGCACAATCGTTGGGAGTCTGCCTGACAATGCAGGGGACACGGGTTCGAGCCCTGGTCTGGGAAGATCCCACATGCCGTGGAGCAACTGGGCCCGTGAGCCACAACTACTGAGCCTGCATGTCTGGAGCCTGTGCTCCACAGTGGGAGAGGCCGCAACAGTGAGAGGCCCGCGCACCACGATGAAGAGTGGCCCCTGCTTGCCACAACTAGAGAAAGCCTACGCACAGAAACGAAGACCCAACACAGCCAAAAAAATAAATAAAATTAAAATTAAATCTTTAAAAAAAAAAAAAAAGATAGCAGGCCTGTGACTGGTATCTATGCTCAGCTCTTTCCTGTTTCTGAAAAAGTCGTGTATGTGTGTACGTGTACACGTGTGTGCATGAGAGAGAATGGGTCTGGGGAAGGGACACTGACAATTCCTAATTACCTCTATAATGGGGAAAAGTGCTAACAATATCTGAAAATGTTATGCAGTTCTATGTTTTTATCTCATCCCATGGAACCTTTAATAAGAGCTGCTGCTAAGTAGGAAATTGATTTCTGTACTAATGCATTTGCTTCCCCTGTGAAGGTTGGTAAGTTCTGTGAGGATAAGCACCATGTCTTTCTCCTCCTTTCTTTCTGTCTATAGTGCCCAGCCCAGCACCTGGCATACAGAAAACATTCAATGAATGTTCATTAAATTGTCATGTGGGAAGAAATAAAGCAATGTGGCAGGAAGAAGGAAAGGCAAAGAACTTGAGTTGGGAGCTGACCACCAAGGATTATACAGCCCCACCATATTCCCTGTCCAGGAAGAGGTTTAGGCACAGCCTAACGGCTGCTGTTGGCCACAGTTAGCAGCTCTTAGACCCATCCCCTTTCTATTTTTTATATCCAAGATGTCCAGGGCCAAACAACTCCACCTTGCTGGAGAAGGGCTGGGGCCACTCCCATGGTTCTCAACCAGTGCTGTACATTAGGTCCTCCCGGGGATCTTGTGAAAAATACCATCTCTCTAGGGAGGACCCCAGGCATCAGTATTCTGAGGAGGTCCCCAGGCGATTCTCATATGCAGCCAGGATACAGAACCACTGAGCCAGACAAGGAGGGGGGCACTCAGGTGCTCATAGGGCTCCCCCTATCTCCATGAGAATGAGTCAAAAACCAGGTAATGCGTCCCTGAGAAATTACCGTTTGGCTGTTGGTTGCCATGATGGCTGTCACTGCAAGAGAAGCATGCATGGGACTGGAGGCAGCTCCACTCCTGATTCCTGAGCCATGGGACCACCTCTGAGTGGTCCCAGGCTTGTGCTGCTTGAGTGTTCTTTGCATAATCCACCTTTAAAGCACCATCGTCTCAAAATCTGTTCTTCACATCTTTCGGTTACTTGAACTAGAGGCAAGTGGAGTGGCATGATGCCCTAGAAAGACAGGTGTGCGATTAAATTCCTCTTACGGTGAAACTCCCCAGGGGGTCACATGCTGAGCGTTCCAGGAGCAGTGCTTATAATAAACCATTGTTTATAGTTCAGTTTGAGTTCAATATCTCAACAACCCCCCTCTCCCACTTCTCCCCACTCTCCCACCCAGTGGTTTACCTCCAATAGGGTTCTTTAATCTACTCTCTAATGGTGGGACGGATACACCACCCAGATCCAGTTGTAGTTTTAATGGTGTTTACACAGTCAAAGTAGCTCAGCTCGCTAGACCATCGAGCCTCAAGGACAGGCAGAGCATCTGCTCAGGGCTCTGTTAAATTAACCTTTAGTCAGTTTGCCCTAATTGATCCAGTGCTTCACTCCCAGGGCATTCTAAGTATTTAAAAGCATGTAAGGAAAGATTTGACTAGCCTGTAACCATGGTGGTTTAAGAGAGCTGCTACAGTATTCCTTTTGAAATATACCACTGAATTAAAAATTTTTTAGGAGATATTGGGCTGAACATAAATTAATTCATTTGGGGCAAGATTAGTCTTTAAAATGTGGACCAAAATGTAGGAACGTGAAAGCACTTGTTTTGTACTCAAGGAAGACTTGCTGCAACACTGACATCCCTTCCCCTGGTTAGAACATTTGTAAGAGCCTGTATGCCCCAGCAGCTTTCATCAATAGAGGGACGATATATGGTGACCTCTGTGCGTCAACAAATGGGATTTGTGTGGCAGAGGTGCACAGACTTCAGAGAATCATACCAGGCTTGGAGTGGGTTCCATCTATGGCCAGAAGCTTGCCAGCCAGAGCTCAATGGAGTGGATGGCATAGGATCTGGAGTGGCAGAGACCCAGGTTAGAATCTCAACTCTCACACCTACTGGCTTTATGACCTTGGTCAGTCTCTTTAACCAGGTTAAGTTTCCATGTTCACATGTGTAAAATGCGGAGGATATTAGTACCCACCTCCCAGGGTTGCTATGAGGACTAACCAAGATAACACATGGACAGCATTTGGCGTGCAGTAAATACACAATAAATGTTAGCAGAGCAAAAAAACAAAGCAAAACAAATTAAAACCCAAACAACAAAAATAGGATAAGAAGCCCTGAAGAGCTACAGAAATTTTTTTAGCTGCTTGAAACTGGCACTGTCCCCTTCCTTTCCACCCCTGTCTGCGAGCATGCTAATTGCAGTGACCTCAAAGTAAAATATATTTAGTATGTTATAGTATAAATATTGTACGTTGTAGGGGTCTAGAGTTCAAGCGCCCTTGGTAAATTCAGGACAAAAATGAGAACTGGCCCCGTGATACTTGCTGTTCTCAGAGGAGACTTCTAGAACCCACGAGTGTCGATGAGTACTCTTTTTCTGAGCACACAGTCAGACTACATTTCCCAGCCCCCCACGCCCTCGACCG
>NW_006796397.1:2386683-2392440 GCF_000442215.2 Lipotes vexillifer
TTAGTTGTGGCCACCTGATCGAATTCTGGACAATGGAAGTGAGGTGGGCCACTTCCGGGCCTGGCCTGCTAAACCCTCCTAGGTGCAAGCTTTGTTCCTTTTCATTTGCTGGCTGAATGGAGAGGACACCAAGGACATGAAGAACCTGAAAGAGGGCCAGCCCAGAGGGAATAAGGAAGGCCCACGCCCTACCTACATGGATTGTGACACAAATGAGAAAGACATTCTTATTGCTTCAAGCTACTGATACTTATGGTGTGATCATAGCAGCTTGCCTCTTCTGATGGATACAATGAGTTTTTTTAATCTTTTGCTGGTCTCTGCAGGGTGGGTGAAGCACCTGATAGGCGAAGCACCGGATAGGCAGTCAGGAGAGCCGGTCCTAGTCTGGGCCCTACCCCTCGCTTCCTAATGCACCTAAATGGTCTCAGAGAGCTGAGAGTCTGAAAAGGTCAATGATTCCTTCCTCTCTGATGATGACACAATTGCCTCTCTGCCTGAGCAGAGACTTGGCTGGGAAATGCGTTTTGCTAAGCCCTTGGAAGGAGATGCCAGCTGCCCTTCCCCTCCTTTTCCTGGAGTTTGACTTATGTGCTGGCTCTGCAGCTCAGCACGCTGCAAAAACTATATGGTTCAGTCACTTAAACTAGTTCAATGACTTTATCCAAGTCCCTTCACTACTTTGGGCCTCAGTTTCCTTGTCTATACGATGGGAATAATGATTCACCTACCAAAGAGAGTTCTTATAAGAATTAGAGATAATTTTTACAATGCATGGATCACAGTGCCTGGCACTGGTAATCACACAACAACAAGTTGTTGCTCTTAAATCTGTGTGCTTGAAACTTGGTACAGTCCAAAAACATTTGTTGAGCACTTACTGTGGGATGCAGAGGCATATGGGTAGACAGAGCTCTGCCCTCAATGCATTTATGCTCCAGTCCTGGCACCCCATAACCTCCTCCCACCCCTCCCCATCTCCCCAAACACACACAAGGGCATGACTTGGCAATATGAAGTAGAAAACAAAGAAATGAAAAAAAATTATACACTTTGGGTGAAATGTATGGTATGTGAAGTTTATCTCAATAAAGTTGTTATATATATATAAAAAATACGTATGTATTTGTATAACTGATTCACTCTGTTATAAAGCAGAAACTAACACACCATTGTAAAGCAATTATACCCCAATAAAGATGTTAAAAAATAAAAAATAAAAAATAAAAAAAAATAAAATAAATAAAATAAATAAATTACTGGGTACAGAATTTTACTTTTTATACTTCTGTTGCATTTGATTTTGTTTTGTTATGATACAGTTTTTTACCTTTATAATTAAAAGGGAATAAATATGTTTTACTTACTGCAAAAAAAAAAAAAAAAGAAAACAAAGAAATGAATTTTCAAAGGGACAAATTCAACGGGGTATCTGGGGCCAGGCTTCTGCTCTCCCCCCAGGCTGTTACTTGGAGTCAGGTATCCCTTCCTTAAGGAATTTCTCCCTTTTAGTCCAAGGGTTGGCAAAATTCGGTGGTTAGACCTTGGGCAGGAGGAGTCAAACCTCAGAGGGCTCTCAGTCAGTAGAAAAGCCTCAGATGCAGCTTAAGACTGACTCCTTTGGTCTGAAGGAATCTGGGGAGCAGGGAGAGGTCAGAGTCCAGAATCATTGCTCTGTTTCCCGGGTATGAGGGGCGAGGGAATCCGGAAGCCTCACAGAGTAAGAGAGGGACAAATAATTATATATCCATGCATTAATATGCTGAATGTAAGATCTTCAGTAGTCATTCCAAGCACAGTGTAACAAAGTCTTTAAGGACAGGCTTAAGAAGGATTAATTTACAAAGACCCAACAGGTAGAAACCTCTAAGACAATTGTGAATGGAAAAATGATACCATTTTTTCTTTTGCACATGTGTCCCTTACAGTTCTAGGAATAAGTAAAACAAATTTCCCAAATTCTCTCTCTGATTTTGCTCTAGGACAGTGCTTGGAGATCACACTATAAATCCTCTCCTTTATAATATATGAAGCAAATTAGAACTATGGTCCTAAATCTTCTATTCACAAAAATAAGAGTTTTAGGACCAAACCTAGGAATTTTGTGCATCAGAGCTATCTGGAAAGATGCCAAGCTTGCTCTGTATCCTTTGATGAGGACGACGGCCCTCCCACAGTTCCCTGCTGCAGGAAGCTGACTCTAAGGCTGGGGTTGAAACAAAGGTGACCACTGGACTGGACCAGGCTGGAGCGACCACCAAAGAAGCTGTCCAGGGGATGGATACACACCTGTGACATGGTCTTTTCTGGGACGCTCTGCCCAGGAAACTTCCCTTCCTGCTCAGGGAGGAAAAATGAACTAATACTTTTAGTGGTAAGCTCGTGAGAGTAGGAATCACCATAGCAACAGAGCATGAGAATGAAGACCTTCGACTCTGGTATCTGAAGAGGGGATCCTAGGCCTGTCTTGGGTCTTGAAAAGGAGCTGCTTCTGGTTTCCATGAGCTTCTTTACCTGTCTATAACCATCATGTAATAGTGATAGATACGTGACTAACAACTCCCATTACTTGAGGAAACTTGAAGGAATTTCTAACAATGTGTAAATCTTGGTCTCAGTATTTATGAATTGGAGCTGTGTGGGGAAATCTTACTTATGACTAGAATTTACCAGGCCACACAGGGGAGAGGATTCTTCTAGGGGACACAGCTGCTCCAGGTATAGAGGCATGGACGGTCAAGGTGGGTCCAGAGGATGTGGGAAGGCCAGTATGACTAGCAAGAAGCATGAGGTGGGGGATGGCAGGCTGTGGGGTTGGAATAGTAGGACCCAGATTGTCAGGGGTCTGCTTGTCATGCTGAGGTTTGGACGAGATCCTTAAGCAGGGTGAGGGATGGGACATGATCAAATTCACTTCTCTGTTGGTTTCCTTTGGGTTACAAATACTGTTAACACTAGTAAAGACACACTGAGAAAAAAGAGGCCAAGAAATGATCACATCATCTGCATATTCAGGTCTCATGGAGAAGCAGAATGTCAGTCAGCACACAGCCATGGCTCTAGGGAACTGAAATTGAGGCCTTAAAAAATTATTTTAAATTCTAGATGATGCCATTTTGCTTTTCACAACTCAGTATTCCAATCACAGTATTGCCCCCTTGGAATACTTTCCTACTTTAAGTTCCCAGGGCTTGAAGGAAAGATGTTTAAGGAATATTTTCATATTGTCTTTCACACTTAAATTCAAATGTTCATGTCTAATGAACCACAGGCTGCTGCTGTAAACCAGAGAGCATTAATTGTTCAAGGACCAGAGTGAAGTCAGCATCGTGTGATACATGGAATCCCTTTGACCACAATATTGAAGTGATGGGATGTTTGTCCTTCATGAAGCATGGCATGAAAAGCTTGGCTATGAAGTTGCAGTTAAAATAATAATAATAATAATAATAATAAATTTTTCTTTATTTTGTAGTTAGTAAACATTGTGGCTTAAAAAGACTGAGTCACTGTGTGGTGTGATGGACTTATGGTCCTATAAGTTTGTAAACTTTAAGGGGTCTAGAAAGAAATATGTGATCTGATTTAGGCCGTAAAAAGCCTAGTTTCATAAACTTTAAATTTAGTCCACTCTCTCAAACAAGGGTAACATACTCCAGAGTTTGATTCCCTAACTGTAGTTCCTATAAAGCAAATCAGCAGTTACAACTTCTAACGACTGCTGTTTACAGACCCTCAGGGCTGGTCAGTATGTAAGTTGGTGCAAACTTTCTGGAAGACTATTTGACGATATGTATCAGGAGCCTTATATGTGATCACATGCTTTGACTCAGAAATTCCGCCTCTGGGAACAGTATTCTAATCAGATATATTTATCACAGCATTATTTATATTAAATCCAAAGTAAAATACGAAAGATCCAATTATAGGGAACTTACCAAATAAATTATGGTATATAATTCACGTGATGAATTATTAAGAAGTCAGAAAAATGTTTTCAAAGGATACTTAATTCATGAAAAATTATTCACAATATAACCTTATTTGAGAAAAGGACATAAAATGACACACACACAAACACACACATATGCATATATGTAAAGTATTGGGTATGTATTTATATACATTTTTAAATGCTTTAAAAGAAAGCCTGGAAGAAAATACTCCAAATCAAAGACCGTATGCAATAATCAAATGTTAAAAGCATTTGTCTTTTGGTGGTAGGTTTACAAATGCTTTAATATTTTTGTTTTTCATTAATTTTCCTAATTTTCATCAATGCATGTATACTATTAATATAGTCAGGAAAAATTTTATTTAAACCACACACACAAAATTATCATTTGAATAGTCATTAGTTGAAAGGATGATTACAATCAGAAAAACAGAACAAAGACCAAAGCTTTCACTACCCGCAATCTGTTGACACAATTACAGGGAATAAGCAGGTGACCTTACTTAGGTCTCCATTCTTTTTCCAGCTTACTCCTTGGGTGAGCTGATGAAGCCAAACCAGATTCACTGTGGTCTCCCAGGCCTGTCATCATCGTCATCACTGCTAACAGGTGTTGGGCACGTGCCATGTGCCAGACATTTTCGGAAGGGTTTTTCACATATTGTCAATTAACCCTTACAACAGCACTTTGGAGTAGGTAATTATTATTGTCCCTGTTTTACTGATGAAGAAACCAAGCAACAGAGAAGCTTGCCCAAGTTGACACAATTAGTAAGGGACGGAGCTGGATTCAGACTCTACGGAGTCTGACATGCTGTAATGCAAGGCCCTAGGCTGCACTGCCTGTCAGAAATCAACAGACAATACTGGAATTTTTGGAACTAGAGGAGATCAGAGACTTTTGCACTTTTTTAAACAAAGGAATTTTTTTCAAATCAAACTCTGTGTAATTCCAATATCTAAAACATTTCTTTTTAAAGGAGGGGTTGCTTCTGGTTCAGTTGAGGCAGAAGCTGGGGTCCCTTGCTATGCCTTTTCCTCATTTCCCATTGAGGTCGCTGTGGTTCCTTAGATTTGTGCAAGTCTTCTGAAAAATTCTTGTCCCGTTCCAGCTACTGCTACTCAGAGATCGGAAATCTGGGCAAAGAGCTTTTAAAAGGCCTGCCCTAGGGCAGCCAGTTAGTATGTGCATAAGCCAGTGCTTCTCTAGCATCACCCCAGAGTATACATGTACCTTACTCAGGACTCTTTCTGTTACAAGGAACAGAAACCCAACTCAAACTTGCCTACACAGAAATGGGAATTTATTAGTTCAAATAATTAAGCAGCCCAAGAAGATGTTGGCTTCAGGTATAGCTAGGTCCACGAGCCCAATATCACACAAGAGGCTCTGTCCCTCCCTTTAATTTCTTAGCTCTGCATCCCTATGAATTAAGTTCCCATTCTCAGGAAGACACTCCACATTGTACACTTATACCGTAACAGCTCTAGATGTGCAGGATTCCTGCATGGTAAACTGGATAATCTGTGTATCCTTCTAGTTAAGATTTGTTGACCTTTATTCTGTTAGTGGTATGATGATTAGGTCCCTCGTTCCCCATTTAAGAAAGAGAAAAGAAATGAACACAGAGTGCTTAGTGGTCCATGACATGCACCATCACCTTCTGTAGGCGTGGTGGTAAAGAGCTCCTCCTGGTAGCCAGGCACCCTGGTCCATTGATCTCTAGGTCTATCTGTTCACAAAAATTACACCGTCTTGATTACTACAGAAAATCTTGAATTCAGGTAGAGTAACATTCCTG